>NC_092125.1:222539363-222870205 GCF_043159975.1 Macaca nemestrina | reverse complement strand
TGACCAAAAGAGTGGGTCATTAACTGCTCAAGGACTTAATGCTGACCCACAGCAAAGCAGTCTAAATGCCTTTCCTGCCACCTGAAGAGAAACCTGGAGAACACCGTCTCTGGAAGTGTCCTCAGTCATGGCTCCACAGGCTTCTGGACAGATGTTGAGTCCACAGTAACTTGGCCTGGTAGTACCTCCTTGCGTGGCCCACTTGGTTATCACCCTCAACCCTCAGCCTTGGTGCCATGTGACCTCTGGGCTGTTCAGAGCAAAGTGATGCAAGACTCTTCCACACACGGCCGCGCCTGTCGGAAAGTCCTCAGGCAGCAAGGAGCATCTGCAGGCACATCTGGGGGAACACTCAGGCTTCCCCAGTGCTCCCATCAGGAATGTATGAGAACACACCCACTGGCTTCCCAGATGCCCGTGGGCCTTCTTTCTCCTGTCTATTTCTAGTGCAGACCACAGTCTGCGTTTCATTTGGTTCCCTGTCAAGTAAGAATTCTCTGAATTCCCCTGGCCCTAGGCTGGTGACACATGCATCACAGCTGATGGGGCTGTGACAGGTCTGACTAAAGTGGCCTAACCAGCCACACTGAGGCCACCCTGGACACTGCTTTGGGTCCTAATCACTGTATCAAGCAGTTTCTCTCATAGAGTGTTAACTGCTTGAGATCCTCCTGTCACTTCTCCTAGCACTGAGGCTTAGCTCTGTGCCCAACACTGGATTAAAAACCAAATAATCTGATTCCTTCTAGGGCCAGGGAGATCTGGGGTTGGCTAAGCCCTGATGTCTTTATCAGGAAGCTACTTTGGGAATCTGGGAACAGGAGAATGGTCTGGGAAACTCAAGAATGAACAGACTAATCTAGAAGGGAAAGGACAGCAGTGCAGACAGAGGCAAAATGAAAACATCTGAAAAATGACAGGGCAGAAGGTCGGGAGGGCTGCTGGAATGCAGACAGGAGGGGAAGTGAAGGGAGACAAAGCCAGATCAGATGATGAAGACAGAACCTCTGGGTCTGGCAGGGCCAGAACTCAGGAAAAAGAACTTTACATATTAAGAGAAGGCTGGCCCTGTTACAAGGTTTCAAAGCTGGGGCATTTGGTGTCCTAGGAGCTCTTGGGGACCTAACGCACCAAGATAAAACAGGTTTGGTGCAACAGAGGTGGCCAGCTTCACACAGTCAAAATAGGTTTCCTTGGCTAGGCGCGGTGGCTCATGCCTGTAATCCCACCACCTTGGGAGGCTGAGACAGGATGATTGCTTGAGGACAGGAATTCAAGACCAGCCCGAGCAAGACTTCAAATCTACAGCAAGACTTCAAATCTACAAAAAATTTAAAAATTAGCTGGATGAGGTGATCTGTGCCTGCAGTCCTAGCTATTTGGGAGACTAAGGCGGGAGGAACGCTTGAGCCCACGAGTGTGAGGCTGCAGTGGGCTACAATTGCACCACTGCACTCCAGACTGTGTGGAGACCCTGTCTCCAAAAACAAAACAAAAGATTCCTGATGTCTCAGGCTCAGAGTGGCCTAAGAATAACAAGAATTCTTACTATGTCTTCATCCTTCTTTCTGTGTGGTCACAGTTTAAATGGTTTGTCTGTCATAGTACCTACAGGACACGCTAAATCTGTATGTGAGGTGGTGTGAGCCCTTGGAATAAAGAGGGTAGAATAGTTAACAGTTGTTATTAGGAAATGCATGGGGGGGAGGGGGCGCGTGTGCAAAAAAATCTCTTTTCAAGATTGGTGAGTGGAAGTATCACTTTTTAAAAAGAAAAAAATGGAGAAGTTGATTATAATATAATCACCTTTCCAAGATACTTTTACCTGTGCATATTCTGCATAAATGCATATTTTATACATATTGGTGATAAAAGCATATATACAATTTTGTATGCTGCCTTTTCACATTTCCACTCCATTCAGTCTTCATAATTGCTTTTACTGGCTGCATACCCATTTCCTCCCACTGAAAGATCCCATGGCTGGTTAGCAGCAGCACTTGTTAGATACCAGGTCACCAGGAGTGCTGCTGATGAGCTCACATTCGGCACTCTCTATGCTAAGGGAACTGTCCTGCAGAAGTTTACAGAGTCAGCTCTGGGGATCCTAGTGCCCAGCCCCGGAGAGAAATACTGCCCAGCGATGAGCTGGCAAGCTGGCCCATTTGACTCACTGTCTCCAGGCATCTCCTGGTTGGATGTAGGGCCCAGGTACCTTAGCACAACCCAGAATAAGGCAGAGAGAGGTGCACAACCCCAGAATGTGAAAGCACACGACTTTTGCTGGCTGGGTTTGCAACCGAGGAGCCTGTCAGAGGCGTGTTGTAAAAATGATGAATGGCTGTCACATTTCCAAGGCTCTGGCTGATTTAGGGAGCTATTGGCAGGCACGTCGCTCCCAGCATGTCAGCCAGTTAATTACTTCCAACTTTATCTTTCTTGTCAACACTTCTTGACAAATTGGCCATTATCTTTTTATTCTACAACAATGAGCACTGCTCCTTTTCTGGTGATGCCTGCAGGTTCTTCTCCCCCTTTCTGCTTCTTCACATCCAGAGAGAAATGAAGAGCTTTGAGACAGTCTATTAGAAAGAAGCAGCAGTCAGGAAAAGGATGGGGAAAAGGAGCAAAAGGGGTAGGCTGATAGAGTGACTCCAAAGCTAATGTTCATCTCTCTTGACTCAAAACTGAGTTGATATTTTGGGTAGAGTCCTGATTTCTTGGCTTCTGAATGTCCAAGAACTCTGACTCAGTCCACTATGTGGATAAAGTTGGGAAACAAAACTTAAACGAGCTGGCACCTAGTGATCTGGCAGCTTCTAACTCTTCACATTTAATTGTAGAAGCAGATGTGAGCTGGTCTTCCACTCTATTAAGAAGCTGGGCCACAGTGTAGGAATAGTGATGCCCATTCTGGGTTCAGGGAAAAGAAAAAACCATGCCTACCTTCTTGGTAATGGAAGCCTTATGGAAGAGAACTGTGGCACTCTATAACTGGATTCCCAGGATTCACAGCCAGTGAAAAGTACAAAAATGTTTGGAGAGACCAGTGGTGCCCCTACTGGATACATCCTATTGACACTGGATGAACAGTCAGAGGTGGCCATGAGACACAGTCCAGCACCTACCAGATTTAATTAGTTCTAAGACACACATTTTTTTCACACCTTAACATCTCTGAAATTGGGATGCAGCGTACAATTCAAGGTTTCACAGCACTGGGACACAGTGTAACTGCCAGCAGTTTCTTTCCTTCCCCCAGTGTCATATAAAAATCAGAAGCAGTTTCTCTAAGTCAGCATAAGAGCAGTTCCATTAAATCTCCAGGTAGTCCGAAGGATAAGCTAGCTTCTGTAGATGAGTTTAGGGATACCACTGAAACACAGCAAGTTTCTCCCCTTAGAAGGGTCTGGTTTTATAACAAAAGCCCCTCTGTCTTTTTGGTCAGCTTTAGGAGAAACCCCAGAACTCTTCTCTTCTTACAATTCCTCACTGATGGCAAGGTTTCTCCACTGAAGAACCTTCCCCGGGGTTTGTAAGACACTCTACAAAGGCAAGCTGTTACGGTGACCCTGTGGGAAGTCTTGACAGCAGCTGGAAGTAAATGCATGCTCTACTGATAAGTGGTGAGAGATCTGGCCTCTTGGGCTGAATCTAAAAGGCAATTAAAAAAAAAAAAAGATGGGCTACAGCAAAAGATACAATCTGCTTCTGCTTTTGCTCTTCTTTCCTACTCTTTGCTGCGTGGAGCTTTTCTATAAAGGGCACAGATTCCTAGAGGCACACTGGCCCTTCTGAAGTCAGCACGAACCCAGAAGTTTGGAATGTGGTTTTTTGTTTGTTTTGAGATAGGGTCTTATTCTGTTGCCCACACTGGAGTGCAGTGGTGTGATCATAGCTCACTGCAGCCTCAAATTCCTGGACTCAAGGGATCCTCCTGCCCTGGCCTCCTGAGTAGCTGAGACCACAGGCACATGCCATCATGCCCCACTCAATTTTTTTATAGAGACAGGGTCTTGCTATGTTACCCAGGCTGGTCTTGAATTTCTGGCTTCAAGCAATCCTCCTGTCTTGGCCTCCCAAAGTGCTGGGATTACAGGAGTGAGCCACTGCACCTGACCTGGAATGTGTTTTGCTGTGAGCAAAACCTCACTTCTGTGGACTGACTGCCTTTTCTTCCAGCAGAGGTACAGAAAAAGAAAAGGACCACATACCTTTTCTGGAAGCCAGGAAACAACTGTAAAAGCAGGACTCATACTTTCAAGCAACACAATATTGACACCTTGGAAACATGTGTTTAGAATCAAGACAAAGAGTGGATTTTCTTTGCCATTTAGTCCCTTGCCTGCAGACTGTAAAACCCAGTCACCCTTGCCATTAATTGGTTGCTCAGGCATAACTGGCACAAATCCTCTAACATTCTTAAAGAATGACCAGGCCTGTTTTCCAGTTTGTAGTGCCTAAGTCAGGGTGGAGGTGTCTAACCCAAAGAGAAGCTCTGTAATTAAGAGAGCAGCTTGGGGGGTGGACATGTGATCTCGTCCTGCGACCCCTGACAAGGTCTTGTCTCTAGCTAAGGGTGATTTACTGAAATTGCAATATAATGGACATTTGATTCCCCTTTGGGGACAGATAAGCTTTGTTAGGTTACTGGGGATAAAATATGGGGACTATGGCTGCCCAGAAATAAGGCAGTTTTTTTTTTTTTTTGAGATGGAGTCTCGCTCTGTCGCCAGGCTGGAGTGCAGTGGTGTGATCCCGGCTCACTGCAACCTCCGCCTCCCGTGTTCAAGCGATTCTCTGGCCTCAGCCTCCCAAGTAGCTGGGACTACAGGAGTGCGCCACCACACCCAGCTATTTTTTTGTATTTTTAATAAAGACGGGGTTTCACCATGTTGGCCAGGATGGTCTCCATATCTTGACCTTGTGATCCGCCCGTCTTGGCCTCCCAAAGTGCTGGGATTACAGGTGTGAGCCACCCTGCCTGCCCGAAATAAGGCAGTTTTTATGGGGACATGTTACTTCCTTCATTTTGTCAACATTAGCTGTTGCATGTGGCCCCTTGGGCCAGTACAGGTTGAAGTAATCAGATATGTCATTTACATTTACACAGGCTTCCGGAATAAACAGGAGAGGGATAAAACCTGATCCCAGATACTCTGTGGTCCTCTTGTTCATTGTCTTCATAAGTAAAAAAGAGTGATGAGACACAGCCTGGTGATGTCTAGGAATATGTATACAATATATTATACAATAAGGAAGCTACCTCAAGTTATTAATTTAAAAAATGGGGTTGAAGCTGGATGTAGTGGTGGGCACCTATAATTCCAGCTACTCGGGAGGCTGAGGCAGGAGAACTGCTTGAATCCGGGAGGCGGAGGTTGCACTGAGCTGAGATCCCACCACTACACTCAAGCCTGGGCGACAGAGCGAGACTCCATCTCAAAATAAATGAACAAATAAAATAAAAATTAAAAAGAGGGTTGAAACAAAGGATCTCACCTCTCCCAGTTTTCACTTTCTTTGATTCTATGACTAAGACCTAAAGAAGGAAAACTGGCCCCATGCAGGACAGAATGTGATGCCCTACAATGAAGACTTTACCACAGTGAGACTATAAGTCTCCATAATAGATATGTAGGGGCAAGAGAACCTTCTGTTTGGAATTCATTATTTCATTTGACAAGTTCTAATTTAGTATGTATTTTGTCTTAGGCTTTATGCTAAGTGCTAGATGCTAGAGGTACTGTGGAAAATAAGACAAATATATTCTTTGCATTCACAGAGCTTACAGTTTATAGTAGTAGATACACAAAAAAGCACAAACTGAGGCCGGGCGCGGTGGCTCACGCCTGTAATCCCAGCACTTTGGGAGGCCGAGGCAGGTGGATCACCTGAGGTCAGGAGTTCAAGACCAGCCTGACCAACATGGAGAAACCCCGTCTCTACTAAAATACAAAATTAGTAAGGCATGGTGGCGCATGCCTGTAATCCCAGGTACTCAGGAGACTGAGGCAGGAGAATTGCTTGAACCCGGGAGGCGGAGGATGCAGTGAACTGAGATTGCATCATTGCACTCCAGCCTGGGCAACAAGAGCAAAACTCCATCTCAAAAAAAAAAAAAAAAAAAAAAAAAAAATAGGACAAACCGAAGTAAGTGCTTTTGTGGCAAATACCATGAAGAGAACAGAGTGCTTAGAGAAAAAACATGGGGATTTATGTTAGACTAGGGTAGTCGGCAAAGACTTTTATGATGAGACAACAATTGTGTTCTAAATAATACAATACCACTACTTGGTATAACACTCCTACTTGATATTTGCTAGACATTGACTGTGTCAGATACTAGTTCAAGTGTTCTTTGTGCATTATCTAGTTTTACACAAACATCCTAGTTCAAGTATACATACATATAGGAGAATATAACACCTAAGTGTACAGTTTGATGAATTATCATAAAGTGAAGACACCTTTGTAACTACCACCCAGACCAGAAACGGAACACAACTCACTGCCAGCAGCTCAGAAGCACTGAGCCCCCTCCCAATCACTGCTCCCCTCTGTGTCCCCAGAGGTTTGTAAACCCTACTCTGACTTCTAACACAATGGGGTTGTCTGCTCATTTTTTGAGCTTTGTTATATAAACATTCAACTTTATGTTTGTGAGATGCACCCAGGCTGCTGCACATCACAACAGCTTTTCCTTTCTATTGCTGAACAGTATTTCCCAGTGTGAATACACCACCATTTATCTATCTTACTGCAGATGAACATTTGGCTTGTTCTCAGTGTTTGGCTATTACAAGGGGTATTACACGGACACTCCTGTCCATGTCTTCTGGAGCATGTGTGCTTGTACCTCTGTTGGAAAATATCTACAGCAGAATTGTTGAGTTACATGTAAGGATATGTTCAGCTTTATAAGATACTGAGATGGTTTTCCAAAGTGGCTTTACCAATTTACATTTCTACCAATAGGACATGAAAAGCCCAATTGCTTCACATCTCTGTCAACATTTGTTATTTTCAGTCTTTTCCATTTCAGCCCTTCTGGTTGGTGTGCAGTGGCATTTTATTATGATTTAAATTTTTATTTCCATAATGACTAATGAGATGGGGTAGCTTTTCATATATTTATAAGCCTTTTGGATATCTTTGTGAACTAAGTGCCTGTTCACATCTTTTGTCGATATTTTATTTTTTTCTTTTTGAGACAGAGTCTATGTTGCCTAGGCTGGTTTCCAACACTCGGGTTCGAGCAATTCTTCCACCTCAACCTCCCGCGTAGCTCGGACTATAGGTACATGCCACTGCACCTGGCTTCTTTTACCAATCTTTTAATTGTGCTACCTTTTTCCCCCTTATTGTTTGATAAGAGTTCTTTATACACTCTGGGTATAATACATATACAATATTGAAGATAATAGAAATATTTCTTGCCTTTTCATTCTCTTCATTGTGTCTTCCAATGAATAGAATGACTACTTTTATTGCATTTCTTAATATTTTCCTTTATGACTGGTGTTTTTTGTATCTTGTTTAAGAAATCTTTGCTTATCTCAAGAAGCTAATCACCTAATCTCCTATGTTATCCTCTATAAATTTTATTGTTTTACTGTTCATACTTAAGAGTTTAAATCTCCTGGACTTGAACTTTTGTGTGTGGTGTGAGGTAATGATCAACAGCCTTTTCTTTCAGAAAAGGGATCACTGAGAGGAAAAAAAAAATTTCCTTCCCCCATAAAGCTATTGAGTTGACTTAGCAGTCCTTTCCTCACCATTCTGTCGTGCTACCTTGTCACAAATCAAGTGTCTATATCACATGGCTTGAGAGGAAAGGAATAAATACATAAATACATACATACATAAAATAAGTATCTCTATATATGTGGGTCTGTTTCCAGATATTTAATTCTGTTCCATTTATTCATCCTATGTCAATACTGTACTGCCTTACTCACTGTAGCTTTATGATAAATCTTGATATGCAGTAGTGTAACTCCTCCAAATTTATTTTCCTTACCCAAAAATACCTTAGTTATATAACCCTTTGCTTTATTTACTTTAATTCTCATGAAAACCCTGTGGTATGAGACAGTTTTGATTTTTATCTCCATTTCACAGGTTGGCAAACTCAGAGAAGTAATCTGCCCATGGCCACACAGCAACCAAGTGCTAGGGAGGGATTAGAATCTAGATTTGTCAGCTGGGCGCGGTAGCTCACGCCTGTAATCCCAGCACTTTGGGAGGCTGAGTCGGGCGGATCACGACGTCAGGAGATCGAGACCATCCTGGCTAACACGGTGAAATCCCGTCTCTACTAAAAATACAAAAAATTAGCCGGGCGTGTGGTGGGTGCCTGTAATCCCAGTTGCTCGGGAGGCTGAGGCGGGAGATGGCATGAACTCAGGAGGCGGAGCTTGCAGTGAGCTGAGATTGCGCCACTGCACTCCAGCCTGGGCAATAGAGCAAGACTCTGTCCCAAAAAAAAAAAAAAAAAAAAAATCCACATTTGTCTGCTTCTAGGCCTAAGAACTCAAGTACTGCACGTACTACCTCCCTAATCCTAATGCGAAATCACCCCATCAGGGTATTTAATATGAATGCATTACAATTTTAAGAAATTCTCTCTGAATCATTCATTTGCAGTGAAAAAATCTTGTTCAGGCTGTGTGTGGTGGCTCAAGCCTGTAATCCTAGCACTTTGGGAGGCTGAGATGAAAGCATCTCTTGAGGCCAGGAGTTCCACACCAACCTCAACATAGTGAGACTCTGTCTCTACAAAAAAACTGAAAAAACAGGCAGGCATGTTGGTGTGCACCTGTATTCCCAGCTACTTTGGAGGCTCAGGCAGGAAGACTGCTTCAGCTCTCGAGTTCCAGGCTTCAGTGAACTATATGATTGTACTACTGCACTCCAGGGTGGGTAACAGAATGAGACTATGTCTCTAAAAAAAAAAAAAAAATTGTTTGACAATTACAAAGGCCAGTTTCCTGGTGGAACTCAGGAAAACAGTGGAACAAGAGGGAAAAACTTCTAGGATTCCTTCCCATGTCTACAGAGGATCAGTCCCGCTCCTCACCTGGGCTCCCCGGGCATGGCCCCTCCACCTCTCCAGCTTTAGCTTCTGCTGCCATTCTTCTTCCCCTTGACCCTTAGGCCAAGAATGCTTACATTCTCCCACTAGTCCAAGTCTTTCACATAGCTGCACCTTTGCTCACAACATCCTCTCCCCTTCCTGGCTATTTCCTTCTTTTTCTTTAAAACCTAGGTATCACTTCTCTGGGAGGCCCTCCTTGTCCTCTGTGTCTCCCATCCTAACATGTCACACTGTCAGTTCAGCTGTCTAGACTGCCGGATGCTGGGCCAGCATTATCATTGGATTCTGCAACTTGAATGGTGGCTAACTGAGCTATAAAGTCCTGACAGAAATCAGAGAGAGACTTTTTTTTTGCTATATTCCATAATTTAAAATGGACTCTGGCCAGGTGTGCTGGCTCATGCCTGTAATCCTAGCACTTTGAGAGGCTGAGGCTGGAGGATCACTTGAGCCCAGGAGTTCGAGGCCCTGGCAACACAGTGAGACCCCCATCACTACAAAAAAAGAAAAGAAAAGAAAAGAAAAGAAAAGAAAAGAAAGGAAGGAAGGAAGAAAGGAAGAAAGAAAGAAAAGAAATAAAAGAAAGAAAGAAAGAAAAAAAGATAGCTGGGTGTGTTGGTGCACACCTGCAGTCCCAGCTACTCTGGAGGCTGAGGTGGAAGGATCACTTGAGACTGGGAGGTTGAGGCTGCAGTGAGCCATGGTTGCCCCATTGCACTCCAGCCTGAACAGAGTGAAACCCTGTCACAAAACAAAACAAAACAAAACAAAACAGGCCTCTAAGAGAAGGCCTGAGAGAAAAGACTTCTAATAGGTTCAGGACACATTCTTTGGTAGAAGTGGCAAATTAGAAAGCTTAGGGAAAAGACGAAATTATTTTCTGTGATGGACTTGGGCTTTCAGTTGAGATAGGAATGGGATGGAGTGCCAGAAAGGCAGATATTTGACCAGGCGTGGTGACTCACGCCTGTAATCCCAGCACTTTGGGAGGCCGAGGCGGGTGGATCACCAGATTAGGAGATCAAGACCATCCTGGCTAACACGGTGAAGCCCCACCTCTACTAAAAATACAAAAAATTAGCTGGGTGTGGTGGCAGGTACCTGTAGTCCCAGCTACTTGGAAGGCTGAGGCAGGAGAATTGGCGTGAACCCAGAAGGAGGAGCTTGCAGTGAGCTGAGATTGTACCACTGCACTCCAGCCTGGACAATAGAGTAAGACTCCGTCTCAAAAAAAAGAAAGAAAGAAAGAAAAAGAAAGGCAGAGATTCAATGGTTGTATAGAGTATGGCAGGCTGTGGTTCATTTAAAGACTTCAGAAGAAGTGAAATATTCCTTTGAGGTACACAATTAAAACTAACAGCAAGGCAGCTTCTTCTGAGATGTATTCATTCCACAAGCTGAGAGTGGGGAGAAAAAATACCCACTCTTCAATGGGGTATTTTCAAGCAGATGAGATCTGATGCTCCTCTCTGGACAGAAGGAGAGACCACCCCTAGGTGCTCCCCTGCCCTGTGACACTCAGACTACTTTGGTGCCAGCCTATGGCAGTGCGGCCCAAACACTGTGAAGTCTTTGAGAATCTCCAGTTTGAGTACAACCTCACTGACTTTTTTCATTAAGAACATAAGCTTGATTTTCATAAACATCTTTTCCAGGAGCACCAAGCTAGCCCTCTTTCAACACCAGCAAAATGGAGAAAAGGAAAATCTAAATCGTATCCAACCCAGGTTTTCCAGATTTTCTCAGTTAATTCCCATTTTTATGGTCACTCTGCTCACTGAAAGGCAGAAAAAGGGCTTAAAAGCCTCTTTCAGAGAAGGCAATACCATTTTAGTCCTCCACATCCTTCATGGTTTTCTCTACTGGCTTAGTTGTGCTCAAAAGAAGGACTTATTTTTCCTTCATTTAGATATTCAGAATCTAGGACATCATAAGGTTGCGGATGTTTTAGAAAACAGATAATCTTCTGGCATGAGAAATATCCTTAATTAGCTACTTTTCCTCAAAACTGGAGGGGGATGAGTATTGACATTTGGGTAGCTTATGCAATTCAAGAGCTTCTGTCTTCTGTCTTCAAGTATTGCCTTATGTTAGAAATAAGTTTCCAGAAAATAAATGTCAAAGACCAGACATTCATGCTAAAGGCTAGATGCTTCCGATCCAAACTTATGAACTCCTCCTACCTTTCCCAAAAGGGACTGTTACATGAGGTGCAAATAAGAATGATTAATTCATTTTCTGCCCAGATATAAGAATCAATTCATAACACTTTCCTGTTTGGGTGAGCTACTGGGAAGAATAAACAAAAGCAGGATGGAACTCCACAAAGTTCCACTGTGCTTTTGTGCCTTCTCTGCCGCACTGTTATATGGGAGTTCCAAGGCAGCAGGGTCACACGGGGTGCTACACATCAGTGGTCTTCAATCTTTTTGGCAACAGGGACTGGTTTCGTGGAACACAATTTTTCCATGGACCAGGGCGGGGATGGGGAGATGGGGGATGGTTTCAGGGTGAAACTGTTCCACCTCAGATCTTCAGGCAGTACTTAAGATTCTCACAAGGAGCGTGCAACCTAGATCCCTCACATGTGCAGTTCACAACAGGGTTCACACTCCTGTGAGGATCTAATGCCGCCACTGATCTGACAGGAGGCGGAGCGCAGGCGGTAATGCTCGCTCACCTGCCGCTCACCTCCTGCTGCGTGGCCCTGTTCCTAACAGGCCACGGACAAGTACAGGTCTGCAGGGACCCCTGCTATACATGACTGTATGGTGCAAAGTACTTCTGTGGCATGTGGTTTAAGCTCAGTGTCATTTGATGGCCAGAGACCCACTTGAAGATCCCCATTTTTAGCAGACCTTGTAGGATGCTAACATTTGGGGCCAGATTCTCCTTAGTGAAATGAATGCTATGGAGCTAAGGCTGCGGTGCCCAGCCTGGCTAGACATTTGCAAAAAGAGAGCAGAGACTGGCAGACAGTGCCAATTCTCAACAGAATCTTATGATCAAAATGCCAAGTTGCTATAAGGGTATCAGTAACATCCTCACCCTTTAGCAGGCAAAGGAGGCTGGGGATGTGAGAAAACAAACTCTGATCCACCTGATCCTCTACCGCTTTTTGATTCCGAGAAAAAAAAAATTGTTCAGTAATTCCAGCTGCCTGAACAGAAATTACTTCCTGAGGAGCTAGAAGCCCTGACTGGAAAAGAGCTCTGGGGGATTATGGCATGGGAGGAGAGCTGTCAGGCATCAGGCTTATATGGGAAGGACCCACGCTGACTACCACAGTACAAGTAACTGCTTGAGTGGCTCCATAACATGGAAATGGCAATCGTATGTTCCAAAGACAGAGTTACTGTTTTAAGGACAGAGGAACCTTTGTATAGATTCTCAGTGAAAAGCTTATTTTAAGGATGTTTGCTGAAATTCCATGTTTTTCACATTTGTTTTCAAAAGAGCAGTGTCCTTCATATATAGTACACGAAAAATTACAATATTCATGTTTTTTAGATACAAAGTCATACACAAATAGAGGAGGAATAATTTCAAATTGCAAACCATACCAGCATAGAAAGAGAGAAATGAGACTGTAGATATGGATTTATTAGGTGATAGGGATTCTTTTTTTCTCTATATTTTAATATATTTTCCAAGTTTGAGCCATGGGCCGAGGATGGGCCTGTTCTCTGTCCTGCCTAAAACCTGACAGAAGCATGGGTGACCAATCCCAGAACCACACTTGGCACTGCTGAGTTTTCCTATCTTCTGACACCTCCTTGCAAAATGTCAAGTGTGAGATGCTAATACTGGCCCTCTCTTCGTTGGAGGAGAAAGCATGTAAAAAGACAACTGTCCAAACCCTGTGGCTACAAAGTCCTTTCCTGGCTTCCTAAGATATTTACTCTATTCTTCTATTTCTAGAACTTTTCTAAGTTGGAAGATTTCAAATGTGAGAGAGTGTTAGATCCAGGTTGAGTAAGGATTTTATAAAATACTAAATGATGATCAGAGATGGGAATAATCAGCCTAGTTAAAAGCATATTCAGCACAATGTCACAATATACCAGATCCTCGTATAAACAGCATGGATTACATTAACAGGCCTCCCTGGGTGAGTAGTGTCTCTTTTGCCTACCTTAACGCTCACACCATGGTTATACAACCTTTTGAACAGAATTTGGAAATTCCTCTGACCCTGCCCTGCTTACTGATAGAGTTGAGCCAGTGGCTGGCAGGGGCATAATCTAATAGGCGAAACTAGAAACACACAAATTCACAGTCCTCTTGTCTCAGCCCAGAGACTGCACAGGCAAGGAAAGAAAGACTCGCCCCATCTCCCTCCTCCCCTCCTCTGGCCTAAGTTGCCGCTGACTTCACCCAACAGGCACCTGACCCTCCCAGATGAGCTGGGAGGGGCTAAAGCCCGGTGCGGCCATGGTGGGGGTGGAGGTACAGGCAGCAAACAATATTTAAGATGCTGACTTGTGGAGCATTCAGGCTTGGGAAGGAAAGCTATAGGCTATCCATTCAGCTCCCCTGTCAGAGACTCAAGCTTTGAGAAAGGCCAGCAAAGAGCAAGGAAAAGAGAGAAAACAACAAAGTGGCGAGGCCCTCAGAGTGAAAGCGTAAGGTTCAGTCAGCCTCCTGCAGCTTTGCAGACCTCAGCTGGGCATCTCCAGGCTCCCCTGGAGGAAGAGCCTTCCTCACCCAAACCCACAAAAGATGCTGAAAAAGCCTCTCTCAGCTGTGACCTGGCTCTGCATTTTCATCGTGGCCTTTGTCAGCCACCCAGCATGGCTGCAGAAGCCCTCTAAGCGCAAGACACCAGCACAGCTCAAAGCGGCCACCTGCTGTGAGGAGGTGAAGGAGCTCAAGGCCCAAGTCGCCAACCTCAGCAGCCTGCTGAGTGAACTGAACAAGAAGCAGGAAAGGGACTGGGTCAGTGTGGTCATGCAGGTGATGGAGCTGGAGAGCAACAGCAAGCGCATGGAGTCGCGGCTCACAGATGCCGAGAGCAAGTACTCTGAGATGAACAACCAAATCGACATCATGCAGCTGCAGGCGGCACAGACGGTCACTCAGACCTCCGCAGGTAAGGAGACGAGTCCCCTGCGGGAGCATGGAGTGCCTCACCACCTACAGCACTGCTTCTACATATCCTGGTCATCAGAACCACTACTGGGGCCTCTTTTGGGGGTGTACTTTCCCTTTAGTAAAGGCTTATGCAGTATTTCCTTTGATTGCTAATGCTATGTAAGTTTACCTCACACCTTCACAGGTCTCTTTTATCCACACAATGTTTCAGCCTACCATCTAAGAGTGCTGAGACATTACATGGTTTGCCCAAAGTCACCCAGCAAGTCTTAGAAGCAGGGTTCAAGTCTTCCTGATTGGTGTAGCTCTGCTACTTCCTCACCAATAGCTGACAGGCTGTATCTCAAGAAATTCCAAGGAAGCACCAAACTGTAACAGCTGTTCCTCTGGAAGCAAAGTTTTGCCAGAAACAGTTCTCTGGTATTCCAAGATTTACCGGGAATGAGCATTAGTGGAATTTTGTGTCCTCTCTCTGTAAACATAACTCTTCTCATTGGCTCAGAGTTAAGTGTAGAGACACGTAGCCATGTGAAGAGTCCTTTTGTGTTCAGGAAGGATATGGCTCCTTAAGGTTCCTCAATTGTGACACGTCTACTTTTTTCCATGGTCTTAAATGAATTTCTCCTAATACAGGATTTTTTAAATGCAATGCTGAAATATAGATTTTTAATAGGCCAAAAATAAGATAAATTTAATCTTTCTTTTGCAAAACAACTTTTATTTCTGGTTAACTCAGCTCAGGTAGGTCATCATGAATTTATGGTTTAGAGATTAAAAATTTGGTTTTCTGAAATTATCAGGAAAGTATTAGTTATAAGGAGCATATCCGATAGACATGTCATTTCTTGCTGATATAAAAACCATTGGTCCCATTATAAACTATATGAAGAACAAAGACATGATCAGCTTCTACTGACTAAGTCAATGGTTGCCCTCAGCTCAAATTAAGAAAAAGTTTTAACATGAAACCGAGCTTGAAAATTGTTACCTGAACCAACATGTACTAATCACTTTCTAAGCATGGACTTCCTGGCCCTCAGCTTGGGATTAGAAAGGTATTCTCAGGCCATTTTCCAGACAAGTGAGTCCTGATTTGGTCTGTGGGATGAAACCAGACATGTGGAAAACCAGGCCAGACAGAGGAATCTGACTGTGCCACTTCCTGCTCATCCAAACAGGAGGCTTTCTCGCCATCCCACGAGGAGGTTCTTGGGGTCAAGTGTAGCTCTCCCACCAGGCCTCTTGCTCTTCTTGCCCAGGACATCATTCCTTATTTTTCTTCTCTATGACCAAGTGCTCGGTTACCTGTATATTCTATAAGGAGGTAGCCCCTTAGAGGAAGCAGTAATTTGGTGCTTTCACCACTAAGGGGAAATGAAGAACAGTGATGGGGAAGGCATACGTACTCTGCCTCCCTTTCCCAAGGTGCTTTGCAAGATAACCTAAGCGCCTCAGACAACTCCCATCTGCCATCTTGGTGCTCTTCTCTAAGGTCCCAGTGCAGTGGTTACCAAGAAAAGCACCCCGAGACAGAGCGGGCAGGAAGCTTCTCTTGGATATTAAGGGCTGCACTCTCTGAATCCTATCAGAAAATGCTGTCTCTTCCACAGTGCTCTTTGATATTTAGACTACAGAGCCTAAACCCTGCATAAAGTAGCAGCTCCATGGCCCTAGAGTAAAAAATTGGCCTGTCTAATGCTCTCATTTCCTTGTTTTAACAAAACTTCCTGGGGGGAAGGTCTCAAAGGTTCTTCTGAGAGTTCTGAGGTTCTAGCTGGATGGAAGGGGAAAATATATAATAAACTCTATCTCCCTTAATTATGGTCTCAGGTGGCAGTAGCCACCACCTCTGAACAACAACATAACCAACCAACCAGGAAACAGCAACAAAACCAGACTCTATGAGATACTCACAACCGATGTGTTATAGAGACGGCTGTCTAAGAAGTCTGAATCTATCTGACAGGAGTATCTGTTACGTGGCCCTCATACACTGTAACATTTCTAGAATTCATGGCCTAGCTATAGCAGAATGATTTATTTCAGAGTTAACCTGAAACCACCTGTTGGAACGTCCCACTAATGCTATCCAAGTGAAGGGCTTCCCTAACCCTCTGCTCCACCACCAGCGAAGCCAAAATACACCCCCTCTGGATCTCCTGATATCCACCTCTCCCAAATGCAGACACTGATGGGTAATTAACACCAGTGGGAATCTCAGGGTAGAAATAAAGGCTCAGTTTCTAAACATTCAACTCAGATGGAGCCCCGGGTCTAAATGCTCACCCTGTGGTTTGTTCTCTTGTAGATGCCATCTACGACTGCTCTTCACTCTACCAGAAGAACTACCGCATCTCTGGAGTGTATAAGCTTCCTCCTGATGACTTCCTGGGCAGCCCTGAACTGGAGGTGAGGTCATTACAGTCATTGGCCACACCCTAATACCTGTCCTTCACCCCCTCAAGGGGACTGCAATAACAGGGCCATTCACAGTTTAAAGAAAGGAAAATTCGGCCAGGCAAAGTGGCTGACATTTGTAATCCCAGCACTATGGGAGGCCAAGGCGGGTGGATCACTTCAGGTCAGGAGTTTAAGACCAGCCTGGCCAACATGGTGAAACCCTGTTTCTACTAAAAATACAAAAAAATTAGCCAGGCATGGTGGCGGACGCCTGTAATCCCAGCTACGCAGGGGGATCGCTTGAACTCAGGAGGCAGAGGTTGCAGTGAGCCGAGATCACGCCACTGCACTACAGTCTGGGAGACAGAGTGAGACTCCATTTCAATTAAAGAAAAAAAAAAAAGAAAGAAAGAAACGAAAACTCAAAACACAAGCAAACATACCAAACACCAGAGAGCTATGCAAACAGTTAAGTTTATGCCCTGCACTCCAAACCCAAGCATCTGTTTGGCCCCTTCAAATCATTATCAAACACCAAGCCTTCTAACATAGATCAGATAATTCTTATAACCACCACATAACTTAGTTTAAATCTCTTGCCATGTCTTAGAACAGCTATTCCTTGAGGGAGGAGAAAAGAAAACATGAAGGCAGCATCAAAAGTATCTGGATTTTCAGCCAGGCATGGTGGCTCACACCTGTAATCCCAGCACTTTGGGAGGCGAGGTGGGTGGATCAATCACCTGAGGTCAGGAGTTTGAGACCAGCCTGGCCAACATGCTGAAATCCCGTCTCTACTAAAAATATAAAAATTAGTTGGGTGTGGTGACAGGAACCTCTGGTCCCAGCTACTAGGGAGGCTGAGGCAGGAGAATCACTGGAACCCAGGAGGTGGAGGTTGCAGTGAGCCGAGATTGCACCACTGCACTCTAGCCTGGGCAACAAGAGTGAAACTCTGCCTCAAAAAAAAAAAAAAAAAAAAAAGTATCTGGATTTTTCCCTTCAAGCTTCATGTGCACTCACCCCTGGGCCCAATTTGGATCGTTCTTCCAGAGCAGTGTACCACCCGCCCCAGCTCACCAGCAGTGGGGCAGCATCACTGCCCGAGTGAGCCAGTGTGACTGCGGGAATGCACGCATCTACTGGTTCTGCAGGGACAGGAATAGGTTGGGAAGTCTGCCCTCTTGCTCTTGCCTCCTGTCCTGCAAGTCCCTCACCAGAGTATCCCCTCTGCTCCAGGTGTTCTGTGACATGGAGACTTCAGGTGGAGGCTGGACCATCATCCAGAGACGAAAAAGTGGCCTTGTCTCCTTCTACCAGGACTGGAAGCAGTACAAGCAGGGCTTTGGCAGCATCCGTGGGGACTTCTGGCTGGGGAATGAACACATCCACCGGCTCTCCAGACAGCCAACCCGGCTGCGTGTAGAGATGGAGGTAAGCACAAGGCCAGGGGCCCCATGACTGGACCAGTGCCACCACACATGACTGCGTACGACTCTGAGGGTGCCATTCCTATTCTGATTCAAGACAAATCTGTATATTCATTGTGATGGTTTTCCTGCAAGTTATAATAGAGTTGAGGATAAATAGGTATTTTTCCTTTCTGCACCTCCCAACCCCCCACCCCCGCCAACAAAAGTGGGGCTGTAGGTGGGACAAGAAGAGGCCAGACCCAGGTCAGAGTAGAGCAAATCCAACAGTCAGCTGTGCCGAACACTAGTCTCTGCTCTGGCTGAGCATGAGGTCCTTTAGGTGCAAATCTTACTGATACTGGTTGGGGACCCTTGCTGAAGGTCTTAAAGCACTCACTATATCCTCACGTTTCTCTTACAGCAGCTCTGTGTGGGATTCAGCAAAAACATAGCTACACCTTATAGGCAGGAAAGTGAGGAATATAGAGAGACTAATCAAGGCCATATGGGGAATCAGGAAAGAAGTTCGAGCCTTCTTTTCTGATTCCCAGGTTAACGCAGTAAACTGGAGGTAAACAAGTAATAAAGTCTTATTAGATTCACATCTATAAAAAGATGTTTGGCTACGGGGCTGTCAGGAGAGAAGGGGTACAGAGACAGCATGAAATGGAGCCTGCTGCACTTTCTTTAAGGCTCTGCTCCTCCTGACAGGACTGGGAGGGCAACCTGCGCTACGCTGAGTATAGCCACTTTGTTCTGGGCAATGAACTCAACAGCTATCGCCTCTTCCTGGGGAACTACACTGGCAATGTGGGGAACGACGCCCTCCAGTATCATAACAACACAGCCTTCAGCACCAAGGACAAGGACAATGACAACTGCTTAGACAAGTGTGCACAGCTCCGCAAAGGTGAGACTTGGGGGACCGGAAACGAGAAGTTCAGGTGCAAGCCCATAATCCCACTTGAGGAGAAAGAGTGAATTATAACTGTACAGTTGATGTTCCGGCTTTAGTATTCTTTCTAATGCTGGCTCTAACTCCTTATCTGATGTCTGGTCTATCACAGTCAACTTACTAGCACTGGGTCTGTTTCTCATGTCAGGTGGCTACTGGTACAACTGCTGCACAGACTCCAATCTCAATGGAGTGTACTACCGCCTGGGCGAGCACAACAAGCACTTGGATGGCATCACCTGGTACGGCTGGCATGGATCTACCTACTCCCTGAAACGGGTGGAGATGAAAATCCGCCCAGAAGACTTTAAGCCTTAAAAGGAGGCTGCCGTGGAGCACAGATGCAGACACTGAGACACCTGGAGATTAGATGAGGGCAGATGAGGACAGGAAGAGAGTATTAGAAAGGGTAGGGTTGAGAAACAGCCTATACTCTCCAAAGAAAGAATAAGTCTCCAAGGAGCACAATAAAATCATATGTACCAAGGATGTTACAGTAAACAGGATGAACCATTTAAACCCACTGGGTCCTGCCACACATCCTTCTCAAGGGGGTAGACTCAGTGGGGTCTCTCTGCCCAAGATCCCTGACATAGCAGTAGCTTGTCTTTTCCATATGATTTGTCTGTGTTTTCCATATGATTTGTCTGTGAAAGAAAATAACTTTGAGATCGCTTTATCTATTTTCTTTAAGGCTTAGGCTACATGAGGGCAAAACACAAATCCCTTTGCTAAAAAGAACCATATTATTTTGATTCTCAAAGAAGAGGCCTTTGAGTGTTAGAGAAAGGAGTGAAGGAGGCAGGTGGGAGATGGGTATTTCTATTTTTAAATCCAATGAAATTATCTTGAGTCTACATATTATTTTTAAAACACAAAAATTGTTCGGCTGTAGGTGAACTGACCCAGGCTGGACTTGCGAGGAGGAAACTCCAGGGCACTGGGTCTGGCAATCAGACTGAGCACTGCCCGTGCTCACCTTGGTCAGGTACAGCACTGAAAGGTATGAAGCACCGGCAGGAGGTGGACACAGTCTCTCATGAATGCTGGCATAAAACTGCCTTAAAATATTCATAGTTAATACAGGTATACCTATTTTTATTTACTTTGTAAGAAACAAGCTCAAGGGGCTTCCTTTTAAATTTTGTCTATAGGAAATGGCTGAAAACTGAAGGTAGATGGTGTTATAGTTAATAATGAATGCTGTATATAAGCATCTTGCTTTGTAAAAATAAAATATTGTGGTTTTGTTTTAAACATTTAACGTTTCTTTTCCTTCTACAATAAACACTTTCAAAACTTCAGTATTTTCTTTTTAAATTCTTACCATTACCACTTAGAACAGGATAAAAAGTTAAATTTAAATCAGAGGGTGAGCAGTGACAGAGGCCTGGGGTTTGTTTTGGTGTTCAGGGCAACCAAGTGGGGAGCAGAAGCCAAAAGGGAACAGGTGACGGACAAAAGGGCAGCAGCAACCAGGACAATTTTCCATAAAGGGGATTACACATCAGTGGCTGGGCAATGAAGGCATCCAGCCTTATCAGACCCTCTATTCTACTTAGGATAGAGAAACAAAAGCAGGCCAGCAGACCTTACCCTAATGCTCGGGGCTAACCAAGTAAAAGTCGTGTGTGTGTGTTTTCTAATAATCAAATAACCACTCAATACTCTGTCCCCAAGAAAGCAAATATATTTACTGATGTGTGAGCTTTAAGGAGATGGGAGTAGTTTATACTATCTCAGTGTTAGCCCTGGTTTGGGATTACATCTGGGATTTAATTTGCCCTGTAGCAGATAGGTAAAAAAGTCAATAGGTTGCAAGACAGATTGAACTAGTAACAAGAGAACAATACTGTCAACAGAACATGGTTTTTTAAAGCAAAGACAAAAAAATAAGAAATAGCTGCACAAGGCCAGGCGCGGTGGCTCACACCTGTAATTCCCGCACTTTGGGAGGCCAAGGTGGATGGATCATGAGGTCAAGAGAGCGAGACCATCCTGGCCTACACGGTGAAACCCCCTTTCTACTAAAAATACAAAAATTAGCTGGGCATGCTGGCACACACCTGTAGTCTCAGCTACTTAGGAAGCTGAGGCAGGAGAATTGCTTGAATCCAGGAGGCGGAAGTTGCAGTGAGCCAAGATTGTGCCACTGCACTTCAGCCTGGCGACAGAGTGAGACTCCATCTTAAAAAATAAAAATAAAAATAAAAATAAATAAATAGCTGCACAAAGATGTTTTTGTGTAAGGCTACCCTAATTGTTTCAAAAAGAATTTAGGGAAGTTGACTCAAACATGTATACTAAAATGAACTCTAAAAAAGCAGACAAATTGGTGAAGGGAAAATAAGAGTAGCAAAAATAAAAACAAAGTCTGTGGAGGTTGGGAGAGAGTTAGTAGATTTTGTAAAGCTGCTTAGGAAAAGCAGCTTTACAAAATCAGAAGTAAAAACTGCAAACGGAAGCAAAAAAAGAAAGGTGATAGGAAGATACAGGAGACCAGCAGAAGGGAGGCAGAAATGCAAGCTGAGTTGACTTGGCTGAGGACACCCAAAGAGCCAAGCACACTGGCTTTCCCCAGAAACAGCATTCATTCATTCATTCATTCATTCATTCATTCATTCATTCATTTATTGAGACAGAATCTCACTCTGTCATCCAGGCTAGAGTACAGTGGCATGATCTTGGCTCACTGCAACCTCCACCTCCTGGGTTCAAGCAATTCTCCTGCCTCAGCCTCCCAAGTAGCTGGGATTATAGATGTGCACCACCACGCCCAGCTAATTTTTGTATTTTTAGTAGAGATGGGGTTTCACCATGTTAGCCAGGCTGGTCTCGAACTCCTGACATCAAGTGATCCACCCACCTTGGCCTCCCAAAGTGCTGGGATTATAGGTGTGAGCTACCCCACCTGGCCTGGAACAGTGTTTTAAACAAAGGACAAGATCAATCTCCAGGGAATTCTGAGGACTTATTTTCAATTATATTTGCTTACAAAGCTAAATAACCTTCTAGAGCACTTTTCCAGGCCTCTAACTACATCTTTCTGCTACAAATCTGCATAACTTTAAGTTTTTATGATTGTCTCAAATATGGGGAAAAATTAAGGGTGGAATTAGGAAAGTTTCAAATAGGTCTCAAACAGGTGAGCAAGGAAATTAATATGCAAAATGAGTTATCTGACCTTAAAGTGATCGTACTTAGTTACTATATTTTCTATTAGTTATCATGTGAGAGCACATTACCTAAGCCAGAGATGGAAGGAAGAAATGTGGATTTTTACATTTACTGTGTCTGATTTGAAACCGAAGTATGCCTCAGAGGACGGAATGTTTTTAATTGTTCCTACATGGTATTTCAGAAATCAACATTTTCTCCAAGTCCAATTTATTTGGGCAAAAACAGGATTCTATTTCTATATTTTTGCTAACTTTTTAAAGTGTTAAAGGAACTCTTTTAAATATCTTCTCAAAAGCACAGCTAGGAAAGGACTTGGCTGTTTGATCACTCTCTCAAGCAAAGTAGGCACCACACACAGCAGGCTCTATTAGCCACGGTGAAGGAACTTATTAGCTGGATGATTTTTTCTGAACTATCTGCAGTGAGATGAAAGATCATGTTAGCATTCACATGAAGATAATGAGATCCCAGAGTTGATATTCTCTGATAATCATTAGGGGAAGTGAATGATGCTTTAGGAGCCGGAGCTAATGTTTCGTGCTGCTTGTAATTTCCTAACAGCAGAAAATTTATTAAACAACCTATTTTTTCCACACCCAGAAGACTGAAAACTGTCTTAACAGAGGAGCGAACATAACCACATCAGAGAAAAGACCATTAGATTTCAGATTATGCTCTGCCTTTTATATTCACAAAACACCATAGGAGGAAGACGCAGGCATCAATAGATTTAGTTGATAAAACCCCACTGTGCCCTTGGGTACCCTCTGAAGCCCAGGAACCAGCACATTCTATTCTAGCTCTAGACAGCACTATCTAACCCAGATGCAAAACCTATCTTCCTAGGCTGCCATGGCCACAGAATTGCTTCTCAACTAATTTCACTGGAATAAGAAAGGACAGGTTGGAAAACAACAGGAGCCCAGGTGATAAGGGTCAACGGAAATGACAATCATGGCTAGATTCCTGGGGAGAGCCATCTGCAACATGTCATTTAAACGTGCTGGCCAGACCCAGAGGCAGATTTCACAGAACAGAAGTCTCCAAGTGACTCCAGTGAAGTGGCACCAGGTAGTGGGAGAAGAGAGGTCATTTTGCATGAAGGCAGCAATTAAAAAGGGTTTATAGCCTACCTGATGAGAGATTCTAGAATGGCAGGGGTGGGGCCTTTCTGGAACTCCAGTTCTTTGTAGTGTAGTGCTTTGGCATATGCTCGGCACTTGGCAGCTCTTTCACCCAGCAGAACAATGCCATTGTCATCTCTCAGTGGCAGGGGGCCCTGGAGGAGAGCAAAACCTCACAGCATAGGAAAATGGCAGATGGGGCACAAACAAGAGAAGGCTGTGTGGATGCTTCTCTCCTCCCACCAGCTGGTTCCCTGTCAGCCTCCATCTGGACAATGGGGAAAAGTCTCACCTTGTCACTGTGTTCCATGAATTCAGCCAAGTTTAAGAGGGTTTGTGTGACTTCAGCGATGTCTTGTGAGGTGAGGGCCAACTCGATGCTTCTGATGAGCTCATCCTGTTGATCTTCATTCAATTCAGACCAGCAGGACACAAACGCAGCATTGAAGAGATCCCTGAAGGCACAGAAGGTGGAAAATAGAGAGACCTCCCATGCCTCTGCCTGCTGCCTCAAAGTCACACCTATCAATTCACTTTTGGCATCACTGATTTTGGTTATACAGACCAGTGCTGTCCAAGAGAACTTTCATGTCCAATATGGTAGCCACTGATGATTAAAGCACTTGAACTATGGCAAGTGTGGCCAAGGAACTGAATTTTACATTTTATTTATTTTTAATTAAATTAACCACATATGGCTAGTGTCTACTGAATCTTACACTGCAGGTACAGACACTATGATATGCAGGGACTTGGGGGGCAAGTGGCAGGGTGGGGAGAAGAGCAGAGCAAAGTAACTTTTCTCCAAAGGAATATTTCTTGGCAGTTTTTGCATCATTTCTCTTCACTAGAGGAAATGGGAAATGAATAGAATGGGGACTTCTGACAAAGAAGTTGGCATTAACAAATGTGGAAAACAATAATCGTTAAATGATTCTTGGGATGTTTCTGGGACAATGTCTAAATTCTTAAGGTCAGAAATGTCAAAGGCAGCATCTGCAATTGCTTTCAAAATATAATCAGAACCCTTAGTTGGATGGTCATAAAAAATGACAACAGGACTAGAAGCATTAGCAAATAGGATCCAAACCTGTAAGTTCTAAAAGATTTTCTAAGCCAACAGTTGGGGCCTCACAAAGACGTGGAACCAGAGGTTCCATTTCAAAGATTACTATGACTACTTACATTACCATAGTACCACATGATGGACACATTTGCCATCCCTTACATCTTACATCAATCCTATCCTCCCCACTGTTCTGGTGACTGTGTGGAGAAGGGAGTGGGAAACAACACGATATACCTACAATGGATAGATTTAGCATTTGATGCCTCTATACCTACTTTCTTTTTTTTTTTTTTGAGACGGAGTCTTGCTGTGTCGCCCAGGCTGGAGTGCAGTGGCGCGATCTCAGCTCACTGCAAGCTCCGCCTCCTGGGTTCCATTCTTCTGCCTCAGTCTCCCCAGCAGCTGGGACTACAGGTGCCCGCCACCACGCCTGGCTAATATTTTTGTATTTTTAGTACAGACAGGGTTTCACCGTGTTAGCCAGGATGGTCTCAATCTCCTGACCTTGTGATCCACCCACCTGGGCCTCCCAAAGTGTTGGGATTACAGGCGTGAGCCACTGCGCCCAGCCTATACCTATTTTCTGTTACATATTAACAGGTTAAGTCAGACCAATGCGTATAATTTTGTAATTTGATAGAAAAAACAAAATTTGAAATCCAAAGGATAAAATGAAGACCAAAAAAAGTCTGTTATAAATTTAAAAATAAGTTTTCGGAGCCAGGTAATTAGTCGCTGGTCATCCAGGCAACTTGGGAGACTGAGGCAGGAGGATCTCTTGAGATTAGCAGTTCAAGACCAGCCAGGGAAATAAGCAAGACCTTCATCTCTAAAGACATAAAAAAAGTTTTCCTGATCTAGGTCAGAGGCCACACTGGATCCTGAATAAACGTACTTGGGACTAAGGGGATAAAACATTATGTGGGTATCACAAGCCTCTTGTGGATAACACTGTGCTCAGAGGTGACCTGGGTGAAAAGAGGAATAATAAAGACATTGGCTAAGCATATGATATCTCCACACTACGGAAACAGGGTGCTATATGCCTGTAATCCCAGCTACTTGGGAGGCTGAGGCAGGACAATTGCTTGAACCGGGAGGCAGAGGTTGCAGTGAGCCACAATTATGCCACTGCACTCTAGCCTGAGCAATAGAACAAGACTGTCTCAAAAAAAGAAAAAAAAAATTCTGGCAAATTCTATTTTCCAAAGAAAATAGAAGTCCTAGAAACTATTTTAAAGCATTAAAAAATACTTGAAAGAAATTAGAGGAAGAAAATCATGGCATCAAACCAACAGTCTCAGGGGCCATCACTACTGCTAAATATACATCATAACAGCAAACCAGCTGTGCTGACAAAAATGAAGTGAAACGCCTTGCTTTCTGCTTCTTGCCAATGCGAAGGGCTGCTTATTAATTAAATCACCATTTTATGCCTCATTATAAATAATTAATGTCCAATGCAGAAAAATCTAAAAAATAAGGAAGAGAATAAAAAAGAAAATAATCACTCCTTAAGCCTTCCCTAGAGATAACCGTCGCTATATTACTTTCTAATCTTTATCCTATTCACATTTAATTTTCAACTTTGCATTCCATTTTATTTACTTACATTATATCATAAACCTTTCACATGCATTAAAAGTTTTATAAACCAAAAAAAAATTTTTTTTGAGATGCAGTCTTGCTCTGCCATCCAGGCTGGAAAGCAATGGCATGACTGTGGCTCTCTGCAGCCTCCAAACTCCTGGGCTCAAGCAATCCCCCCAATCCTCCCATCTCAGCCTCCTGAGTAGCATGCCACCTCGCTTGGCTAATTTTTTATTTTTGTAGAGATAGAGTCTCGCTAGGTTGCCCAGGCAGGTCTTGAACTCTTGGCCTCAAGTGATTCTCCTGTCTCAGCCTCCCAGAGTGCTGAGATTACAGGCAGGAGCCACCATGCGCAGACTGTAAACCAAATTTTAAATGGCTGTTTAAGATTTACTATTTAGGCCGGGCACAGTGGCTCATGCCTGTAATCGCAGCACTTTGGGAGGCTGAGGTGGGCGGATCACAAGGTCAGGAGATCGAGACCATCCTGGCTAACATGGTGAAACCCTGACTCTACTAAAAGTACAAAAATTTGGCCGGGTGTGGTGGCACACACCTGTAATCCCAGCTACTTGGGAGACTGAGGCAGGAGAATGGCTTGAACCCAAGACGCAGAGGTTGAGGCGAGCCGAGATCGCGCCACTGCATTCCAGCCTGGGCAACAGAGCAACACTCCATCTCAAAAAAAAAAAAAAAAAAAAAAAAAATATTTACTATTTAAAACAATATATTTTTTGGCAGGATTGAGGGATGAGAAATTACCTGATGGGTACGATGTACACTATTATTCAGGTGATGGTCCTACTAAAAGACTTCACCACTATGCAACATATCCATGTGACAAATCTGCACTTGTACCCCAAAATCTATAAAAAATTTTAAAAATTAAAAAAAAATATGGTGATGACTCATGCCTATAAATCACAGCACTTTGGGAGGCTGAGGCAGGACGACTGCTCGAGTTCAGGAGTTTGAGATCAGCCTGGGCAACACAGTGAGATCTCGTCTCTACAAAAAATAAAATTAGCTGGGCCTGGTGCGTGTCTGCAGTCCCAGCTCCTCAGGAGGCTGACGTGGAGGATCACTTTGAGCCCAGGAGGTTGAGGCTGCAGTGAGCCGAGACTGTGCCACTGTACTCCAGCCCGGGCAGCAGAGACCCCGTTTCAAAAACAAAAACGAAAAACCAGGCAGGGCACACTGGTTCACTCCTGTAATCCCAGCACTCCAGGAGGCCAAGGCGGGTGAATCACTTGAGGTCAGGAGTTCAAGACCAGCCTGGCCAACATGGTGAAACCCCATCTCTACTAAAATTACAAAAATTAGCCAGGCATGGTGGCGGGTGCCTGTAGTCCCAGCTACTTGGGAGGCTGAAGCAGGAGAACTGCTTGAACCCGGGAGGCAGAGGTTGCAGTGAGCCACAATCATGCCACTGCACTGCAGCCTGAGTGATAGAGCAAGACTCCATCTCAAAAACAAAAACAAACATGAAAACAAAAAAACCAACCAAACAACAATAAAAAAAGATAAATGTCTAAAGTGATGAATATCCCAATTATCCTGATTTGCTTATTACACATTATATGAATGTATCGAAATATCACATGTACTTTGAAAATATACGTACATCTATTATGTATCAATAAAAAAAATTTTAGCCAAGTGACTCACACCTGTAATCCCAGCACTTTGAGAGGCCAAGGTGAGCAGATCACCTGAGGCCAGGAGTTCAAGACCAGCCTGGCCAACATGGCGAAACACTGTCTCTACTAAAAATACAAAACTTAGCTAGGTGTGGTGCTATATGCCTGTAATCCCAGCTACTTGGGAGGCTGAGGCAGGACAATTGCTTGAACCGGGAGGCAGAGGTTGCAGTGAGCCACAATTATGCCACTGCACTCTAGCCTGAGCAATAGAACAAGACTGTCTCAAAAAAAGAAAAAAAAAATTCTGGCAAATTCTATTTTCCAAAGACGTCTGCAACAGTGGCTCCTGTCCCATACACTCTGTGAGAATATTACTTCTCCTCTATCAAGAGGTGGGTGTCCATGTCTTCTTCCCTTGAGTCTGAGTGCACCTTTGTGGCTGCCTTGAGCAACAGAGTCAGGTAAAAGTGACTCTTCATGACTTCCAAGCTTCTTTATGACTTAGGTCATAAAAACACCATGCTCTTCCACTACCTCATTCTCTTGGGACACTCACTCCTGAAGCCAGTCACCTTCTGTGAGATGGCCCAAGCAACCCATGGAGCGATCCCATGGAGAGGAACCAAGGGCCCCAGCCAGAGCTGCGTCCCTAGTCGAGAGTCACCTGCACTTTGCCAGACACACAAGCCAGCCTTGAATGCGGATCCTCCATCCTGCCCCAGTCAAACCATCTCCACTGACACCATGTGGAGCGGAGGCAAGCTGTCCCAAAAGTCCTTCCAAATTGCAGATTCAGGAGTAAAATAAATAACTGTTATTGTTTCAGACCATTTTTTTTCCTGTCATATTTGTAACAAACAGCAATAATTAGAATACCATTGTTACTGGAAATAGGTTACATTCAACTATTACACAGTTGCTTTTAGAGTTAAAAGTAACTTTGTAATTAAAATGTTAGACGTAAAGGTACTAGAAAAAGGAATTTGTGGTCTACTAGCAAGGTTAAGATAGATGCTACAGTATGAGCTTGTTGACTTTGTGTTTTTCTTTCTTTGCATTCCACAAAATTAGAAAAATTAAAAATACCAGCCCTTTGATTATTACTTCTAATAAAAACTAATTTGTATATATCGTTTTCTATGTGCTGATCTTCTCCACCCGCCCTGACACACTATACCTGGCCATCGGGTTGTAGGCCTGTGCCAGGGCCCAGCAGGAGCGCAGGGAGGGCGATGATGAGTCCTTCAGCAGCTCCAGGCTCAGCCGTCTCAGCCATTCCAGCCAGTCATCTTTGGAGACCCTCCTGGCAGCACCCCAGGCCTGTGATCCCACAGGTGACAATGGAAAACAATCAGCTTCAAGGGCCAATTGAAAAAAGTCCTCATCTATTTAATGATTATTCTACTTTTAGATTTATAAAATCCATCTTTCATGAAAAAATTCCCCTAGAGTGCAAATACAAAAGAATAATATTTAATTAAAAGCCATAAAGCAAGAGCAGCAACTCTGGAACATACCACACTGTGGAAAAAGCCTGTTTCACAACTTCTTTGTGCTGGACTCTGACTACAGCAAAGGAGAGAGTTTTACAGAACCAGAATACATGGGACTGCCACACTTGGGTGCATTCGACAAAGCCTAATGGGCTCCAGCAGGGCATGAAGGGAGCTGCATCCTCTACATTAGAACACCAGGTCATCTGACAATGAAGAGTCACGCAAGAAGAGGGAAAAGGCTCAGGTTTACACCATAGTTGTTGCAACCAGGTGAGCAGTGAGCCCAAAGCACATGGCACTGTGGTAGAACAAGAAAAAAGCGTTGAACAGATTTAATTTCTACTCTGTCCCCTCCAACTTCTCTCAGACCTCTGAACTCTCCAGACATCAAGAGTTACTACCAGGGGCAGCTTAGGCAGGTGGGTGGAAAGGCTGAGGTTTTGGAGAGGTCAGTACAGTGTAGTGGGCAACAGCCACACTTGACTCGATGGCTTGAGTTCAAATCCCAGTTCTATAACATAATTGGCTCTCCGATCTCTGGCAAGTCACTTAACTCCTCTGTGCCTCAGTTTCCTCATTTGTAAAATGAGGATTATAGTTTCTGCTTCCTGGGGTTTTTAAGTTAATAAATGTAATGAATTTATAACAGTGCTTGGCACAAAGTTAGTACTATTTGCCTATTTCTCTAAAGTTAGAAACACCTGCCTGGGATCCTGGCTCTGCCACTCAGCAGCTGTTAACACCCTGGGCAAATTACTGGTATTTTGCAGCTGAGCCTCAGAGTTCCTCATCTAGGGATAGTGTATCTAAATGACTTAGCTGGAATAAATGAGCAAAAAATGACTGTTATTGTTGTCAAAATGACACCTATTTCAACTGGCCTAGCCCTAACTACACTAAATCCCCAACTTTTAAAATACATTCTTCAAAGATTTTTCCAGCAGGACAGATCAATCCTCCCTAAATGGGGGAAATCATGTAAGTCAGAGCAGAAGGTCTCAAACTTTGGACTAGTTAAGTGGTCCAGTGAGTGAAAAGACCCCATGTGCCATACCATCAAGGACTCAACTGTCACCTCCCTGGGATATACTAGAGATCTGCTGTTGCTTCTAAAGAGTTACTGATGAATAGAATTAAACAAACTATCACTTTATGTCAAAAACCGAAGTAGAGGCCGGGCGCGGTGGCTCAAGCCTGTAATCCCAGCACTTTGGGAGGCCGAGACGGGTGGATCACGAGGTCAGGAGATCGAGACCATCCTGGATAACACGGTGAAACCCCGTCTCTACTAAGAAATACAAAAAACTAGCCGGGCGAGGTGGCGGGCGCCTGTAGTCCCAGCTACTCGGGAGGCTGAGGCAGGAGAATGGCGTGAACCCGGGAGGCGGAGCTTGCAGTGAGCTGAGATCCGGCCACTGCACTCCAGCCTGGGCTACAGAGCGAGACTCCGTCTCAAAAAAAAAAAAAAAAAAAAAAAAAAACCGAAGTAGAAATATTACAAGAGACAAACTAAATAATACCACTGACCATACAATGAGAAGAGGGGACTAGATACCAAAGACTTGACTTTTAGACCTTTTTCTGTTGAGCAAAATGGGAACATCCAGTCCTTTCCTGCCCACAGATATCTGGCTTCTTCCGTATAGGATGGGTCTGTGCGTAGCTGTATTATATTATACAGCAATTGTTAAAAGCTGGACATAACCAGGGAAGTATTATTAGTTTCTTTTTCCCTCTAATGAAATGGTTGGGCCTGGGTAAGACAGAGACAATTCAACACAGTGGTTAAGAGAGTGGGCTCTGGAGTCATGCTATCTAGCTCAAATCCCAGCTCCACCATTGACGCTAGTTGACACTGGGCAAATTACTTAACCTGTCAGTGCCTCACAGTCCACATCTACAAAGTGGGACAGCAATGACAGCACCTAACTCATGGGGTTATCATGAAGATTAAATGAGTTAATATAAAGTATTCCACCACAGTGCCTGACACATGGAAAGCACTCAATAAATGTTAGTTGTTACTATTACTTGATAAATGGCAGTAAATATGTTTTCAAAAAATCATAGCTTAATTTATCAACTAGGCCAAGTCCCCCATGTGGCTCTTTCCCCCTATCTGTAAAACATTATCATCTCTCAATTCTCTGGGTTAGGCCGAGTCCCCTATGTGGCCCTTTCCTCCTGCTCTGTAAAACATTATCATCTCTCAATTCTCTGGGTTAGGCCAAGTCCCCTATGTGGCCCTTTCCTCCTGCTCTGTAAAACATTATCATCTCTCAATTCTCTGGGTTATATAATAACTGTGTAAACACGAGCTGCTTCCTCTTGCCATCCACCCACTGCTGATCACCTCATCTGGTGATGCTGGTGCCTGTTCATAGAATGCCAGCTTACTCATGGTGAAGGTAAGCCCAAACAGATTATCATAAGACAGACAGTAAAGCTGCTGAAAATTCTGGAAGGCGTTCTAGAGGTATATATAAATGGTTTTTATGTTTTCTGTATCACATAAATCCTATATTATCATAACCAATAAAATGGTGACTGAGGTGGCAAACTGTTACTCTGAAAGTTGGTTAAGACTGATAAATACACCAATCCCTAATTATTATTACACGACTATAAGGAGGCACAATTTACTTCTGAACAGTGAGTTCTGCTGCCTTTTTTTTTTTTTTTGGTGAGAAAATCTTGCTCTGTTGCCTGTGCTGGAGAGATGAAGTGGTATGATCACTGCTTACTGCAGCCTTGACCTCCCAGACTCAAGAGATCCACCCACCTTAGCCTCCTGAGTAGCTGGGACAACAGGCATGCACCACCAAGCCCAGCTAATTTTTGTATTTTTTGCAGAGGGGGATTTTGCCATGTCGCCCCAGCTGGTCTTGAACTCTTGGGCTCGAGTAATCCTCCTGCCTTGGCTTCCCAAAGTGTTGGAATTACAGGCATGAGCCACTGCACCTGGCCGCCTACCTCCTCTTTTTTTTTTTTTTAAAGAGAATCTTGCTCTGTCGTCTCGGCTGGAGTGCAGTGGTGCAATCATAGCTCACTGCACCCTGGAACTCATGGGCTCAAGTGAACCTCCTGCCTCAGTCTCCCAAGTAGCTGGGACTATAGGCAGGTGCTACTCTGCCCAGCTAATTTTTAAATTTTTTTCAATTCCTTTTTTTTTTTTTTTTTTGAGACAGGGTCTTACTCTGTTGTCCAGGTTGGAATTAATTTTTTTCATTTTTGTTACAGAGATGGTGTTTTCCTATGTTGCCCAGGCTGGTCTCAAACTCCTGCTTCAAGTGATTCTTCAAGTGATTTTGGCCTGCCAAATTACTGGGATTACAGGCATGACCACCACGCCCAGCTCCCACAATTCACTTTCCAATGAAATAGATCTGAGAGTCAGCTGCAGAGGATTTTGTCCAGAGTTTTGAACTTGATCTACTTTCTCAGGTGAGATAAATTAAGAGTCCTTCTTTTGTCTATCTGGCAAGATTTATGCTTATTTTTTCCAAGTCTGGGTAGAAAGCAAAACTTCCTGGAAGCAAACTAGATTAGTGAGGAATTTCCTAAAACAGAGAGAACAAAGCTCTAAAGCAGGGTGGACGGCTGCCTGGTTGGAAGGACATTCTGAACCTAGTCAGGATGAAAACATCTGGGTGGAAATGTACATTTGGCCTCCTGCCTGGCCCCTCCCTCCAGTGTGAGGTGTCAGTAGGGTGGCCTCAATGACTGCCTGGGAATGCCAGGTGACTGATAATCTTTTTCTTCCTCCTAAAGTCTCAGATTAGTAGTTACAAAATCCCCAAAGGGAAAGCAGCATCACTCCTGACCCAGGAATATTTTACCACCTCCATCTTAACCCAGCAAACGCTTCTTAGCAGTAGTCACTTGAAGCTGTTCTTGTGAGTAAAGACTCTGAAACAACAGTAATAAACCCCCAGTATTCCAAAACTGGGCGTGAGCCCGCACACATGCACAAAGAACTGTGTTCAAATCTTCATGTGCTTTGCCAAAAGAAGTGAACAAGTCATCTGGGACAGTCTTGCCCGGTTCTTCACCTCTATCTGCTGCTGCACATGGAGTGGGCTGGCTAATAGATGAAAAATAACACTGAAATCGAAACTGGAAGCTGCTTACAGTCACCAGAAACATGAAGGACTAATGCAAAATGTGGAAAATACTCGACGTGGTATATTTATTTAAAAGTTGGTGAAGTAATTATGATTATTCTGCTCTGATTCACCAGATATGCTTTGAAACTGCCTGTTTTTAGGTGGATGGCTGGAGGCATACATGGTGAAAAGCTGATCATATCTTAGGCTTTGGCCAGCAGAGATAATTCAGTAATCACTTGGAAAGATCTAAAACCTCACTACTCAAAGTATGGTCCATGGGCCTGCACCATCACATTAGCTAGCAGCTTGTCAGAAATGCAGAGTATCAGGCCCCAAATCAGACTGCCAACATCAGAATAAGCATTTTTACAAGATTCCCAGCAATTGGTAAGCCCAATGAGTTTGAGAAGTTTGAAAAGCACTGTTTTAAAGCGCCTTCATCAGTCTCACTGCCAACTAGGGGGCTCACTAGCTTTGTTCCCTTAATGTAAAAAATGAGAATATATTTGCAACAAAAGGTTCTACCATTCATATTCCAAGGGAGCACAAAAGGACATTTCGTTCTCTACTTTTTCTCTATTCAAAACAAAACTACAATTCAGATACCTGTAAAAAGACAAATGATCTAAGTTCATGGTATCTAGATTTCTGGAAAAAACACCTGGGCCGGTTTTTGGTTGGTTTAAACAGCTGAAAGTTTTGAATAAGTGAGAAGAGCAGAGCTCTCCTTTCCCAGTCCCCTGAAACTGGGGACTTACCTTTTGGAGGTTGATGGTGCTGACGTGCAGTTTCTTCATGGGTCCTGTTTCCACTGGTCCACTAGCCAATGCATCCCCTTGGCCACTCCTAAGCATTCGATGCTGGTAAATCAAAGGATCCTCCTCTTCATCAGCAAGTGTGTATCCCTGCAACCAGAGATTTATAGGAAACACCTACAACTCTACTAGATGCTTCTGGTTTAGGAAATATCCTTATATTTTGGGAGGTGCAGACCTGGTAGAGCCAGGATTTCAGTAAGAAGTAAAAAGTCCCATGTATGGACAAAATGAACCACAGATGGGCTGACTCCCCAACTGTAGACAGTCTTTGCCAGTCACTCCTAGTTAATGACAAGCACTGACTTAGTAGTACGAGCAAGCAACCATGCAACTAGCAAAGATAAACAATTGTCGGCAATGGGAAAGGTGATAAAGTGTTTGGAGTAAAGGCAGCAAACAGCCCCCATCCCCTGGCTTTTTTACACTTTTTAAAAAGAATTATTCATTTATTTATTTATGCCACTCCCTACCTGCCTATCTATCTAATCTAACCTATTATTTATTTATTTTTTTGAGACAGAGTCTAGCTCTGTCTCCCAGGCTGGAGTGCAGTGGCACAATCTCAGCTCACTGCAATCTCTGCCTCCCGCGTTCAAGCAATTCTCTTGCCTGAGCCTCCTGAGTAGTTGGGACTACAGGCACGCACCACCATGCCTGGCTAATTTTTGTATTTTTAATGGAGATGGGGTTTCGCCATGTTGGCCAGGCTGGTCTCGAACTCCTGACCTCAGGTGATCCTCCTGCCTCAGTCTCTCAGAGTTCTGGGATTACAGGCGTGAGCCACTGTGCCTAGCCTTTAATCTACTTTGAGATAGGGTCTCACTTTGCCACTCAGGCTGGAGTGCACTGGTGCAATCACAGCTCACAGAGGCCTCAGGTGATCCTCCCACATCAGCCTCCTCAGTAGCTGGGACCACAGGTATCCGCCATCATGACCAGCTAATTTTTTGTATTTTTTGTACAGATGGAGTTTTACTATGTTGCCCAGGCTGGTCTCAAACTCCTGGGCTCAAGTGATCCACCTGCCTTGGCCTCCCAAGGCATAAACCACCGCACTCAGCCCCCTGCCTGTTTTTATATAGCCCAAGAGCTAAGAAGGGTTTTTATACTTTTAAATGGTTGGGGGTAAAAAAAATCAAAAGAAGACTGATATTTTGCAACACACAGAAATTGAGAGAATCAAATTTAGGTGTCCAAAAATAAAGTTTTAGTGGAATGCAGCCAGGCTCATCGTTTACACATCGTGTGTGGCTGCTCGCAGGCTGTAGAGGCAGAGCTGAGGAGTTGCAAAAGAGACCACGCAGCCTACAAAACTGGAAAAAGTTTGCCAATCCCTAGTTTAGAGCTAAAAAGCTACACAAACTCCCATAGCCAAGATTACAAGAATATCAAGTAGTAAAGACAACAGGGACTTCAGAACAGAAAGGAAGTATAGTTCACCTTGACAATTCTGCAGATGAGCACATCATAGCGCTGATGATTGATTCGGTGTCGCACCAGAACTTTATTCACCATTGGAATGAAAATTTGGTACTAAAACAGGAGGGGGAAGAGATCAGAAACTATCATTTTGGAGAGTGGAAAAAAAGTAGAGGAAAACATATTATACAACTACATTATGACCATTTCTTCTGGGTTTGTGACTAGCTCTATGATATTCAGAAGAATCCTTCTTCCCATCTCCTGCCATAATCCTAGTTTAAGTCCCCATCATCTGGTTTATGATGGTGGCCTCTTGAGAGATCTTTGCTTCTGCCCTTGCCCCCACAGCCTATTTTCCCACATGGCATTGACAGTTATCATCTAAAAATATTAAGTCAGATCTTATTTTTCCTGTGTTCAAAGTCCACCAAAAACTTCCGGTCTTGCTCAGAGTAAAAGCCGAAGTACTTACAATGGCCCACAATAGTGATTTGCATATTTTAGTGGGCATCAGAATCACCTGGACAGCTCATGAAACCAGATTGCTGGGCTCCACAGTTAGAGCATCTGATTCAGCAGGTCTCAGGTGAGATGAGGTCTTGCTGTTGCCCAGGCTGGAGTGCAATGGCACAATTATGGGGGTCACTGCAGTCTGGAACTCCTGGGCTCAAGCGATCTCTCCGCCTTAGCCTCCTGAGTAGCTGGGACTACAGGCACATGTCCCTATGCCTGGCTAATTTTTAAATTTTTTTTTGTGGAGACAGGATCTTGCTACGTCTGGAGCTGGTCTCCAACTCTTGATCTCAAGCAATCCTCTTGCCTCAGCATCCCACGTTGCTGGAATTACGGGTGTGAGTCACTGTGCCTAGCTCAAGAATCTGCATTTCTAACAAGTTCTCAGGTATGTAGATACTGATATTGCTTGTCCAGGAATTATACTTTGAGAGCCACAGGCCTACAAATCTAGTCTCTACTATTCTGCCTTATCTCGGTCACCTTAACTCCAAGTACTTCCCCGTTGCTCGCTCCTCTGAGATCACACTGCTCTCCTGCTGTGCCCTGAACTCTTTGAGCAAGCTGCTGCCTCAACCTTAGCACTTGCTATTTCTTCTCCTTGCACCCAATTCTTTGCAACTGAGCCTTTATTTTATCTAGGTCTCTGCTTAAGTGTCAACTGATCAGAGGTCTTCTCTGTCTATCCTAAATAAAGAGCACTTCTCTTCACTTCAACCCATCACTCTTAAGAAACAAACTGTTTATTTGCTTTGCTTCATTAGGATGGAAGCTCTATGAGAGCAAAGACTTTATTCTTTTTACCCTGTTATCCCCAGAACGGCACTTAGCTCACATAGGTTGCTCAATAAATGTTTGCTGAACACATGAAAAAAAAAAAAGCAAATAATTCCATGTTCTCTGATGGTGGCTGGCATCAGACAAAGTATGAGTGGCTCACAGACAAAGTCTTCTTTCCAAATAAGGCAGAAGAGCACCTGTCTGTCCAGACTCCCATCTTACCTTCTTCCCCAGTTGAAAAACAAGTGAAGACAGCGTGTCCATGGCTGTGGAGCGCAGTTCTGGGCTCTGGTCCAGTGTTCGAACAATAGGGTGAATGATCCGGGAGGCATAGTCAGTGAAATCCAGGGACTCCGTCAGGCGGTCCACAGTCTCTAGCGCTGCCCTACAACAATCGCTAACATACAGTAACTGCTAACACACAATCTCCAAGGAAGAGACGTGACTGAGGGTGAGCTTAACAATCAGCACCAAAGGGATGGGAATGAATGGCTTCTAAGGTATTTTGGATGACATGGATCCAACATTTATTCCAATGGGATAGGGACAGTTAAGATTTCCATAAACCTGGGATATTTCTAGACTAAAATAATGCGAGTTGAAACAACAAAAAAATAGAAAGATGGCCTGGGAACTTAAGAAACAAACATTTTCAACAAAACATTAACAGCTTAATGATTGCTAATCCGAAAGGGGAGGTGCTCACTTTCGAGATGGCAGTGGAGCTTCAGGGGCATCAAACAACTTCACAATAGGAGGCAGCAGTAAATGTAGGTAGTCATCCAGGTTGGCGCCAAACAGCTGGATTGCAGCCAATAACTGCAAAAGGGAGCAAAAGCATGGTGATGAATAGTCATGTCCCAAGTATCTAAGGACACGCAGCAGGTGGTGGTGAGGATAATTCAAAGTTCTGAGGGGACTGGGAAAAGCCTTTATTAAATGGCCTTGAACTATATCCTTTTGGTAGTACTTTCTCCCCCTCATTTTATTTGCTTACATATTACTTTGCTTTCTCTGTGCTTATTTGAGTTGATAAGGAACCCGTTGCTGGATAATAAAGAAAATTAGTCTGGGATAAAATATTTGCCAAGATTAATCTATTGAAAGAGATAAGGATAATCAAGAGAGGATTATAGACATTCTGTAAACTGCACACATTGGGTATTAGTATTCTTGGGATTCTGTCTTATGGAGTGGGCATCAACCTGTCACTCAGAACGAGGTCTCAGCTTTTAGCTGATCACCCAGGGATTCAGAGGCAAGCAGAAAATCTCTCTGGAGGATGACATAGGCTACTCACCTTGATAGAGACGATGCGGCCTGGGCTGTTGTCATGCATGAAGACACGCAACATGTGTGGGATCAGCTGGGGCAGGTAAAGCTTAAATTCACCCCCAAGAGCTACCACAATTTGCTCAATGAGAAGAATGATCGTGCTCTGAATTGAGGTATTCATGACCCAGAATTCCTACAAAGAGAGAAAAGTCAGAGGAGCTGAGTCAGGTCCCTTTCTGCTGATATATGAACCGAGGAATCGAGATGGCCAGAAAAGCAAAACTGTAGTAAGCATGGTCTGCGCCGAGATCAACTCCTCACTCCCCTCCTCCCGCTGGGCCCTTCTTGTGTCCTGTGTTGCAGCCATACTGGACAAACTCAATTGCATTTCCCCAGATACAGGAGGCTACCTGAGTCCTCTGGGCTTTGCTCATGCTGCTTCCTCTACCTAGAATCCCACTTCTTGCTCAGCTACGCCCGGTCTTTCTAGACCTGGCTCTAGCCTCACTTCTCCCACGCAGGCTTTCTTCTTCTCCATGATCCACTTGGATCCTTCGCACTCCCTTTGATAGCGACAGCAGTTGTAAGACTTTCTTTGCTTTGCCGTCCTGCCTGTAGATTGTAGGCTACTTAAGGACAAGAAACCTCTATCTCTGTATCCCCAGAATCTATCAATCAGAGCATCTGGAATATTCTAGAATGAATAGATTACTAAGTCACTCGAAAAGCTCTGAAGTGGTCCAGGGTGGATGTGGACCTTACTTTGGTATCACCTGATCTCTACCAGAGGGTGACTCCAGTATTACAAAGATTTCCTGGCTTTTCCGGATTTAGATTTTGCTATTAATAGATAGCATCTGACATCTGTCCCCTCCCAAAAATCTATCCATCAGGCCTGAACAATGCCACAAAATGAGCCCCTTTCTATACCCACATGGTTATTTTCCACACAAGTTACTAAAATAAAAACTTGGCCAACTGGCCACAGATCCTGCCTCAGTGTTGCAAAGCAAATTAGTCCAAGCCTCTAACTCCAGGAAAAGCTATTATTTCAAATCAACTCAAAAAGACAGCTGCCTATCACCATCTTTAAGAGTTCTGGAGTAGGAGATTTAATGATAATAGAAACCCTACTAATCATGTCAACACATGAATGTTAATATTCTTGGAGCCTCTAAATAGTTTAAAGTCCATAAAAACAATGATAACTCCTCAGATAAAAGGCTTTAGAGATATAGTATTTTTATTTAAAAAGGTATCTTAAAAAGCATAATGGTTTAGAAAGTAAAAACCATACTAGAAGATGCTGATAAAACTTCCTTTCTCTCTACTTGGAGAGAAGTATTCTCTCTGAAAGAGCTGTGTTTTCTAGGTTAAAAGTGTTGCCAAAGAAACACCACAGATTTCAGAGCCTCCAGAGTTTGTCTGATGTTCATTCACTTGAACCCCACTCTGCCTTCTTTAGAGAAGGCCTACCTACCTTCCAGCTTGCATTATCATCAGTTCCTCACAGGGGATTCTCTACCTCAAAGATGCGAGGCAGCCTGCTGAGGGATGTCAGCTGGATCACTGTTCACAAAGACTATTTTCTTCCCAGGCTTGGGGGAGCTCATTAAAATGCTCAGAATCAACAGTCAAAGGAAGAGCCCCCGCTGCGCCTTCTCTATCTGGGGTGAAATGGAAGCTGCATTTTGCAGGTGTGAGGCTCCCTGCCTCACTTCCCTGTGTTTTGGTCATCAACATGTTATGACTATAATATGGTCATATTGTATCCTTGTTTAGCCCTCTTGGGGGGATTAAGTCACAGATTACTACATCCTCCTCCCCTGAGGACACTGCTTCTTCCCTTGCCCCTCCTCCCACTAAGACGAGCCACCGGCCTCTTTAGTATTCTGCCTAAATCTTCCTTGTACAGAGGCTTCTGTGGTAGGAGTCAGGGAATAGAGCAGCTTTTAATTATTTATACATGTAGGGAGGTTTATCAGTTCTGAGACCCAGGTGTTGGGAAGTTCCATTTGAAACCAGCCATTTTGATTTTAGTCCTGCTGTTTCCTCCAAACTAACTACAAAGGTCTGGTGTGAAAGAACAGAAATCTTCCAACTCTTTGAGGACATGCTGTACCTGCAAAGCAACCTTCCTCACAGAGACATTTAAATTATATAGAACAGAAGGAAAAATGATATTGCCAATGGGGTGTCTTCTGGCACCTACTTAATGCATGTTATAAAATCCTGGGACCTCAGCCTTTTCTCATGTGCCACTGCAGTCAAAAGGTGGTGTGTATGGTTTTGGAGGTAGCAGGGTAAAGCATCACCTTGTTCCTTGGTGCCCAACACGTGTCGGTCATATTTAACAGCCCTAAGAAAACCCAACCCCCAATCCCTTCATGGTTTACGAGCAGTAACGAAGAGGGCGTTCATGAGAATAGAAAAGCACCGTTGTGATATTAAAGTGAAATTGCTTTGTTGTGTGTGAGGCAAATAACCCAAGAGTCTATTTCTGGCAGAACAATTACTTCAGGATTTCTCTTCAGCCTTCGTGCCTTGTAGTTTTATACCTGGGAACCTGGAGCAACAGCCCTTCCTCCCCCTCAATATCCAGTGGGCTTTGTTCCATTTCTTGTACTAAGGCTGTAACAGCTCTACAAAGATCCATGAAAAAAATGTCTGTCATTTAAACTTGCTTCTGAGCCTTCCTTGACCCAAACATGGAAGAGGCCAAAGCATTAACTTCTACTCACTCTCATGAGGGTGACTATTTCATCCATATAAGGTCTGATGTGGCTCTTCACAAAGGACACCAACATTCCCAGCTGCTGGAACAAAAACTGAAATGGACAAGAGGTCAACCAGTTGGTATCATGAAGGACACTGAACCCCCAGGCTTACCTTAAATTCATGTGAACAAATAAAGACAACTATGGAATGGGTTTTCACACTATACCATCTACTGAGAATATATTTCAAAGACCCAAGTTTGGCTAGGTTTGGAGGCTCAGTGCTTTGGGAGGCTGAGGTGGGAGGACTGCTTGAGGCCCAGATTTCAATAACAGCCTGGGCAACATGGCGAGATCCTGTCTCTACAAAAAAGTACAAAACATTAGCTGGGCACTTGCCTGTAGTTCTAGCTACAATGGATGCTAAGGTGGGAGAAATGCTTGAGCCCAGAAGTTCAAGGCTGTAGTGAGCTAAGCACGTGCCACTGCACTCTTCAGAGTGCAGGGTGACAGGGTGAGACCCTGTCTCTTAAAAAAAAAAAAAAAAAAAAAGACACAAACTTAAATGGTGATGGTGGTGGGAACTCAAAACAATTATCAGAGGCTTTTACACACCAGGCGAGCCAGTTACTGCATAGCAGGGTCTTTGTAACCCTCATTTAACCTCCCTGTGCCCAGGCTCTTCCATGGGAAAATGGAGATAATACTTAACCTCACAGACTTCTAAGGCTTAAACGGGATAATTCATGTCAAGCACTAGAACAGGGACGTGAATACTGTTCAGTACTCAATGAATATCTGTTATCATTGAAGGATTTCTGGAATCACTAAACTTAAAAATAAACCTGAAAGTTTTTACCAACTGTAAATGTACCTTTTGCTTATTTGGCTCTAACTAATTACCACCCACTTCCTAAACTAAATACAGCTAACCCTTGATTATGGGTATTGTAGCTCATTTACAGTAATTAACTCATTACTTAGGTCTTAATTAACTATGTCTCTGAGAGATTATGAGCCAAAATAGCAAGCAAACTGGGGTAGGGATAGGATGAGGGGATTCTACTTAAGTCGGTACCTTTTAGGTGTAGGAAGAAAAGACATCCACTAAATAAAGTTGGGAATAAAGAAGGTGTGAGTAAAGAAAATCTCAACTACTTTCCAGGTTAAAGATTTGTCTTCAAAATGTAGGTTTTATTTTGTTATGATCTTCAGATAGTATTACACGCCAGTAATAAGTAGCAAATAATATTTGACACCCCTTCCAATTTTTTTTTTGGAGGCAGAGTCTCGCTCTGTTGCCTAGGCTGGAGTGCAGTGGCGTGATCTTGGCTGCAAGCTCTGCCTCCTGGGTTCAAGCCATTCTCCTGCCTTAGCCTCCCGAGTAGCTGGGAATACGGGCGCCCGCCAAAAATGCCCGGTTAATTTTTTTTTTTTTTAGTAGAGACAGGGTTTCACCATGTTAGCCAGGATGGTCTTGCTCTCCCGACCTTGCCCTCCCAAAGTGCTGCGATTATAGGCATGAGCCACCACATCCGAACCCCTTCTCCAAATTCTTACAGCTCTCTCTGCCTTTGCTTCTCTCCATTAACAAGGATAACTTAGAAAATGAACATATATGTTTTCACGCCTATCCACATCAAGTCAGGTAAGTTGGGATAAATAAAAAGCATTACTTAAAAAAAAAGTGTTATTTCAAACAGTGAGTAATGGACTTATAGTACTCATTACCCAAAGAGGTAGGATCAATAGGACATACAGGATTGGGCTCAAAGAAGAGTCTGAACATATTTCCTAATGATAACTTTGACTTCTAAGGTGATTACAGCCTGGTCACCACGTGGCACACATTTGACTCAGTAGACTCATTTCTACCTATCTCCTGGTCCCCGCCATCCCCCAAATTGAATCACTACAGTTTTGTAGTGATTCCCTATATAAATATGTATAGTGGTCCCTATACAAATATGTTATTACAGGCCTGGCACGGTGGCTCACGCCTGTAATCCCAGCACGTTGGGAGGCTGAGGTGGGCAGATCACAAGGTCAGGAGTTTGAGACCAGCCTGGCCAACATGGTGAAACCCCATCTCTACTAAAAACACAAAATTTAGCTGGGCATGGTGGCATGCACCTGTAATCCCAGCTACTCGGGAGGCTGAGGCAGGAGAACTGCTTGAACCCAGAAGACGGAGGTTGCAGTGAGCCAAGATCACACCACTGCATTCCAGCCTGGGCAGCAGAGTGAGATTCTATCTCGAAAAGAAAAAGCCTGAAAGTAGAAAACCTAAGCTGGAGGAAAACAGGCCAATAGAGATGGTGGGAAGGTCAGAGAAAACTGAGAGACAGAAAGAGGAAACAAGCTTCCTGGCCCTTGGTGCCATTTTATTAGGCACAATTAGGGAGCACTTCGGTGGCTTATTCATAAGGAGTAGCTGCCCAAGGGACATGGACAGGCAAGCACCTCAATGCTGAGGAGAGAGCTAGAGGAGCTGCCTCTTCTCCCTCTGCCTTCTACAAGCTTTCTTTTTTTCCTCGGAACATGAATATTTTAAGAGAACACAGTTTTGCTCCTGAAAATATGATGCATTAGATTTCCTCCCAAACTCCCACACTATGAAAAGCCTAAAATTAAGGCAAAAAAAATATAAACATGATTATAAGATTATTAGAACTGAAGTGGCCAGGCGCAGTGGCTCATGCCTGTAATCCCAGCACTTTAGGAAGCCAAGGCAGGCAGAACTCCCCGAGCTCAGGAGTTCAAGACCAGCCTGAGCAACATGGTAAAACCTTTTCTCTACCAAAAGTACAAAAAAAATATTAGCTGGGCATAGTGGCATGTGTCTGTGGTCCCAGTTACTTGGAAGGCTGAGGTGGGAGGATTGCTTCAGCCTTAGAGGTGAGGTTACAGTGAGCTGAGATCATGCCACTGCGCTCCAGCCTGGGCAACAAAGTAAGCCCCTATTTCAAAAAAAAAAAAAGAACTGAAGCCTCTCACATAAAGCCAGACTTTCAAAGAGCTACATATTAAGATAAATAGTGAGTTAAAAAAAAAAAAAAATCTGTCCACTGGTAAAAGGAGATAAAGAAAGTTGCCAGTTGTGATGTGGGGTCTAGGCAGAAAAATGACTCCCCTAAGGGTTCATAATTTCAGGCATCTATTGTATGGGTTTATGGATTTATTTTCACTAACTGTGTGGCCTGGGAAGCTCTAAGCCAAGAAATTAAAGTTCTCCTGGACCACCTGGCAGAAGTAAATGCATATCCTCTCTGGAGAGATGCAAATTTAGAGCAGATTTTCTAGTACTGCTCCAGGGAAAGCCCAGTTGAATATGCTATATGATTCAAAATTATAAAACACGTGAGGAAATAGACCATTACAAGCATGACTTCTCAGAAACAATACACAGAATCAGACTTCTATTATATATAGTAGAAGTCTATTTATATTTGATAGAAAATTTAGTCTGTTTAGACATCAGTACACTTCCCCCTAAATAGTTTATTGTGCATATTAATAACTTGATTTTAATCTTTACTTTCAGCCCCAATTTTTTCCTTTGAGGTACAATTTACACACAAGGAAATGCACCAGTCTTAGGGGTACCACTCAACAAATTTTGACAAATGCATGCAGATGTGTAACCTAAACCTCATCAAGATATAGAATATTATGCTATCTTCCCAGGAAGTTGGTTTATGTCCCTTCTAGTAAATCCCCACCTTATTCTCTCAAAGGCAACCACTACTCTGTTTTGTTTTGTTTCCTACCATGGATTAGTTTTGCTTGTTTAAGAATTCCATATTGAGTGGAATCAATGGCATGTTTTATTTTGTGTAAGTCTTCTTTCACTGGCAGGAAGCTTTGGGATTCCTCCATGCTGCTGCATGTATTGGCAGTTCCATCCTGTACATTGCTGAGGAGCTTTCTATTGTATAAATATACTACAGATTGTTGATTCATTCTCTTATTGATTAGTTACTGAGCTTATTCCAATTTGGGACAATTATGAATAAAACTAAGTACATTCAAAAAAAAAAAAAAAGAAAATTTAGTCTGTTTAAAATGCCTTAAAAAAAAAGTGGGAATAAGGCTGGGCGCATTGGCTCACACCTGTAATTCCAGCACTTTGGGAGGCTGAGGTGGCTGGATTGCTTGGGGACAGGAGTTCAAGACCAGCCTGGGCAACATGGTAAAACCTTGTCTCTATTAAAAATGCAAAAAAAACAAAAAAAATTAGCCGGCATGGTGGTGCACACCTGTAGTCCCAGCTACTTGGGAGGCTGAGGCGTGAGGATCACTCGAACCTGGAAGGCAGAGGCTGCAGTTAGCCGAGATCGTACCACTGCATTCCAGCCTGGGCAGCAGAGTGAGGGAGGGGACGGGAGGGAACGGGAGGGGAGGGAAGGGGAGGGGACGGGAGGGGAGGGCAGGGGAGGGCAGGGGAGGGGAGGGGAGGGGAGGGGAGGGGAGGGCAGGGCAGGGCAGGGCAGGGGAGGGGAGGGGAGGGCAGGGGAGGGGAGGGGAGGGAAAAAAATAAAAGTGTATAAGGACAAAATTCCAAAAAAGATAATACATGAGAATTTCTCAGGAACTGATAGATACCAATCCTTACATTTAGGAAGCCCTCCAAGTCTCAAACAGGATAATCAAAATAAATTCACATCTAGATATATAATAGTGAACACTTCAGGATAACAAAATAAGAAGTAAAGCCACAGAAAAAATATTATGTAAAAGGGATTCACGATTTCTCAATAGCAACAAAAAGAAGTCAGAAAGTGGGATCATATCTATAGTTGTAGAAGAACCTAGAATCATATTCTTGGCTAAAAACTAAATTTTTTATTTTAATTTTTAAATCTCCAAATGAAGATTTAAAAAGAGGGTGAAATAAAGACTTATTCAGATAAGAACAGTTTATTTCAATGAATGCTCCTAAGAGGAATTTGTACTAGGAAGAAAGAATATGGTTCTAGGAGTAAGCTCTAAGACGGAGTGATAAGACATGAAATAATACATGTGGATGAATATAAACAAACACCACATAAAACGATAATAATGTTCAATAATATGGAGGAAGAGGGCCAAGGAATGCAGTCAGTCTCTAAAACATGCTTGTCCAACTCCTGCTCTAGAAGCTAGAAAAAAGCAAGGAAATCAATTCTCCCCTAGAGCTTCCAGATGGGAACACAGTCCTATCAACACCTTGATTTTAGCCCAGTGAGACCTCATGTCAGAAATACAATCTAGGCCGGGCGCGGTGGCTCAAGCCTGTAATCCCAGCACTTTGGGAGGCCGAGATGGGCGGATCACGAGGTCAGGAGATCGAGACCATCCTGGCTAACACAATGAAACCCCGTCTCCACTAAAAATACAAAAAAATTAGCCGGGCGTGGTGGCGGCGCCTGTAGTCCCAGCTACTCGGGAGGCTGAGGCAGGAGAATGGCGGGAACCCGGGAGGCGGAGCTTGCAGTGAGCCGAGATCGCGCCACTGCACTCCAGCCTGGGCGACAGAGCGAGACTCCGCCTCAAAAAAAAAAAAAAAAAAAAAAAAAGAAATACAATCTAGAGAGCTGCAGGATAATAAATCTGTGTTAAGCCACTAAATTTGTGGTAATTTGTTATAGCAGAAATAGGAAATAATACAGGAAGGAAGAAAACAAGGTATAAAGATGGTGCAGAAGCTAGATGTTGCTGGATAGATCTTATTTATAGTTCTAGCTCTGGAACTATGTTAATGTCTTATATAACTAAAATAAAAGTTAATTTTTTTTTTTTGAGATGGAGTCTTCCTCTGTTGCCCAGGCTGAAGTGCAGTGGTGCAATCTTGGCTCACTGCAACCTTTGTCTCCCAGGTTCAAGCAATTCTCCTGCCTCAGCCTCCTGAGTAGCTGGGACGACAGGCACGCACCACCACGCCTGGCTAATCTTTGTATTTTTAGTAGAGACAGGGTTTTGTCATGTTGGCCAGGCTGGTCTCAAACTCCTGACCTCAAGTGATCCCCTTGGCCTCCCAAAGTGCTGGGGCTACAGAGGTGAGCCACCATGCTCAGCCTAAATTTTTTGTAAACTCAAGGAAATTTCTAAAAATTGAAAATAAACAGAAACAAATGAGTTTAACTATAGGCCAAGTTGGCTGCACAATCACTCAAGAAGAATATCAAGTGAAGTCTTAAACTACATTTAGTCATCTTATTGTTAACACTAACATTGGCCATTTTCTATTTACATCTATAAAAATACATATGTATGTAATCTCACTAAAAGAAAATCGGAGCTCCTTGGAAATGGCTATGCCCAGGTTTGAGTGAAATATACTTGATATGCTTGGAGTAATTTTTTTCCGCCAGAAAGCAAGAAAGTCTACTGGGCCATGTAAGAAGGACGCAACAGCCAGGGTGATCAGGATAATCTGACTGTGAAAAAGATTAGTGCCTGCAATAGACAGAAATATTACATATACATATATATATGTGTGTGTGTGTGCACATATATTCTATATATATAGAAATACTCCATATAGTGAGCTCTGATTTCTTTCAGTGAGATTACATACATATATTTTTTTATACACACAAGTAGTAAATGACCAATATTAGTTTTAACAATAAGATGACTAAATGACTTTCACTTGATATTCTTCGAGTGACTGTGCAACCAACTTGGTTTACAGTATAAAGAAAGATAAATTACATATATATATATCTTCATGAGTTCATACTGATACTCCAAAGAATAAGGGTAGGATTGGGAGGCGGGAAGGTGCCTGGGTCACCTCTGAAAAGTTGTTAGAGGCTTGACTCATTATACTAAAAAACTGATAAATTGATAAAGGTAAAGAACCATGAATGCATTTTGTTTTTCCTACATGATCTACACTTCAAATTACCTTGGTAGTTGATTATATAAACTTCTTTTTTAAAATTAAAAAAAAATTTTTTTTTTTTTTTTTTTTTTGAGACGGAGTCTCACTCTGACGCCAGGCTAAAGTGCAGCGGCCTAATCTTGGCTCACTGCAAGCTCCACCTCCTGGGTTCATGCCATTCTCCTGCCTTAGCCTCCTGAGTAGCTGGGACTACTGGTGCCCACCACCCTGCCTGGCTAATGTTTTTGTATTTTTCAGTAGAGACGGGGTTTCAACATGTTAGCCAGGATGGTCTCGATACCCTGACCTTGTGATCCGCCCGCCTCAGCCTCCCAAAGTGCTGGGATTACAGACGTGAGCCACCATGCCCGGCCTAAAAAATGTTTTAAATAAAATGAGATGGGGTCTTGCTATGTTGCCCAGGTTGGTCTCACACTCCTGGACTCAAGCAATCCTCTCATCTCAGCCTCCCAAAGTGCTGATATAACAGCTGTGAGCCACCATGCCCAGCCAAGTTCTTTATTTCTAAAGAACTTTCCAGCTAATAAATACAGAAGGAATAATCAAATTAGAAAATCCCCATTTTGGGGCACAGGTTCTCAGGACCTCCTGAGAGATGTGTCATGGAAAAAAAATTTTTTTAATAAAAAAATACATATAAATAAGAAAATCACCATTTTGCAGTCCCTGATCAAGTAATAGCTCTAGGAAATAACTACCAATGAATGCTAAAATGATTAGGAAAAAGGCTGATGGGGAACTTTATAACAAATGGATCACATGACAATATCCGAACTCACTGATTAGCCTTCACATCACTAGCAGTGGGTCATTTTGAAAGTGTCTGTTTACTAAATGTTGAAATAGGAAGTATACAGTACTGTAATCTATGAAGTATAGGAGGGAAAAGGTAAATAAATGGTGAAAGAATGATATATATCAACCAAATGCCAGATGTAGACCTTATTTGGATTTTGATTTGAATAAACCAAATTACAATGAATTTTTAAGGCAACCAGGGACACTTGAAGAAGGGTTGGTATTATATAATACTAAGAAATGACTGTTAGCTTTGTAGGTGCCATACTTGTGGTTACATGGAAAAAAGTATGTATTGGTGAAATAATATGATACCTGTAATTTCTTTTAAAATATTGCAAAAATGTACGTACATGTGTGGGGGGAAAAGGCGATGCAGGTAAGGGATAAAACTAAATTGACAAAATGCTAGTAATTACTGATGGGTATATGAGAACCTAACATAACAGGTTGTCTAGTTTATTCATGATAGAAATAGTCTATTAGAAAATGTTTACAAAATTAAAGGTGGCCAATGAGTGAAGGCAAAAGATGAAATAAAAAATTAAGGCTCAAACAAATCCAGAAAAAGACAGAAAAGAAAGATAAACAGACAAAGCAGCTGAGCGCGGTGGCTCACGCCTGTAATCCCAGCACTTTCGGAGGCCAAGGCAGGTGGATCACAAGGTCAGGAGATCGAGACCATCCTGGCTAACATGGTGAAACCCTGTCTTTACTAAAAAATACAAAAAATTAGCCAAGCATTGTGGTGGGTGCCTGTAGTCCCAGCTACTTGGGAGGCTGAGGCAGGAGAATGGCGTGAACCCGGGAGGTGGAGCTTGCAGTGAGCCAAGATTAGGCCACTGCACTCCAGCCTGGGCGACAGAGGGAGCCTCAGTCTCACAAAAACAAATAAACAAAAAAGACAGACAAAGCAGGACAAAAAGAATGCACTAAGTAAGATGGTGGAAATAAACTCAAATATGGCCAGGTGCGGTGGCTCACACCTGTAATCCCAGCACTTTGGGAGGCCGAGACGGGTGGATCACTTGTGGTCAGGAGTTTGAGACTAGCCTGGTCAACATGGTGAAATCCTGTCTCTACTAAAAATACAAAATTCGCTGGGCGTGGTAGCATGTACCTGTAATCCCAGCTGCCTAGGAGGCTGAGGCAGGAGAATCACTTGAACACAGGAGGCGGAGGTTGCAGTGAGCTGAGATTGCACTATTGCACTCCACCCTGGCAACAAGAGCAATACTCCATCTCAAAATAAAATAAAACAAATAACCCAAATATATCAGCAATCACAATAAATGCAATTGGCCTAAAATGCACTAGTTAAAAGACAAAAAATTTTTAATTGGATTAAAAAGATAATCTAGCTATATTTATAAGAGAGCATCTAAAACAATAAGTCATGAGACAGTTAAAAGTAAAAGAATTGGAAAAGACATACGCCTCCAAAAAAAAAGCTGGTGTGGCTATACTGATGTTAGGCAAAATAAATTTTAAGGTATTATTAAAGATAAGGATTACTGCATAATGATAAAAGTCAACTTACGAGGAAGGTATCAGGATTTAAAATTTGCATGCATCTACTAATATAATCTCAAAAACATATAAAACAAGATTGACTAAACTGTCAGAAACAAGCCTACCATTGTAAAGGGAGATTTTTGTCTCACTTCTCTCAGGATTGATAGATCAACCAAACAAAAATTAACAAGGACACAAAAGATTTGAACACAATAAGTAATAAGTTCAATCTAATGACTTATATAGCACCCTGTCCATAACGTTAGCAAATACACAGGTATTCCCAAGGATATAGGAAATACTTAAGAAAATCGATCAACCACTAGACCATTAAAGCAGTTCCAGCAAGCACGAAAGAATCATAAACACAATGCAATTAAGTTAGAAATCAGTATCAAAATGAGAAATTAAAAACCCTGTAAGTTTACAAATAAAATACCCACTTCTAAATAACTCAAGGGTAAAAGAAGAAATCCTAACGCTGGAAAATATTTCTGAACAATAATGAAAATACTACATAATTACAGAGCAATAAAGGAAGAATGAATTACTGATACATGGCACACATGGATGAACCTCAAAAGTTTTAAGTGAAAGAAGCCAGATGCAAAAGACCACATATTCTATGACACCAATTATATGAAATGTCCAGAAAAAGTAAATCTATAGAGATAGAAGCAGATTAGTAGTTGCCCAGGGATGAGGCAGAAACAGAAAATGACTGAAAATGGACAGTAGGTTTTTTGCTAGGGTGATTTAAATTTTCTAAAATTAGATTATTAGTGATAATTGCATAACTCTGTAAATATATTAAAAATCAATGAATTTTATGGTATGTAAATTTTATCTCAAAGTTTTAAGAAATTTTGGAAAGCAGTTAAATAATACTTGGAGTGAAATTCATAGCCTTAAGAGATAACATTAGAAAAGAAGATTGACAATGACTTAATATTCTAACACATTTCTTTTAAAAAGCAGAAAAAGGAAAATAATAATAGATCAATGAGTCAAAAGTTGGTTCTTTTTTTTTTTTGAGATGGAATCTAGCTCTGCCACCCAGCCTGGAGTGCAATGGCGCAATCTCAGCTCACCGCAACCTCCACCTCCCGGGTTCAAGCGATTCTCCCGCCTCGGCCTCTTGAGTAGCTGGGAGTACAGGCATGCGCCACCATGCCTGGCTAATTTTTATATTTTTAGTAGAGATGGGGTTTCACCATGTTGGTCAGGCTGGAGTTGAACTCCAGACCTCAGATGATCCACCCGCCTCAGCCTCCCAAAGTGCTGGGATTATAGGCGTGAGCCACTGCGCCTGGCCAATAGTTGCTTCTTTGAAAAATACTTTAACAAATCTCTACTAGAAAATTAAAACATAATCCATTCAGTTCTGGGTCATAAAAAAAGATCTTAAAAAAATTAAAACATGAGAGAACAGTGTGAACAATTTCACGTCAACAAGTTTTAACACTTACACAAAATGAACAGCTTCCTAAAAAAAAAGGAGCCAAAACTGCTTCAAGTAGATACAGAAAAGCTAAACAGATCTTTGAGCCCATAGTTAAAAAAGAGAAAATTATAGACCAATTCAATCAAGAACATAGATGCAAAAACTCTAAGTGGAACTGACATAAGATCGAAAGTTAAAAATACATTATAACCAAGGTGGTTTTAATACAAGAATGCCCGCATTCTTACATTAGAACACGTTATCAGTATGATTCAACATATTCAACACATTAAAAGACAAAAATCATATGATTATTACACACTAAAAACTTCAATACCCATTCATAATAAAACTCTTTAGCAATCTCTTTATATGAGAATATTTGACCTTTATAAACCTATCTAGTGCTAATTTTGGCAGCACACATACTAGCATTGGAACAATCTAGAGAAGATTAGCATGGCCCATATGCAAGGATAACAGGCAGATTTGTGAAGCATTCCGTATTTTTTAAAAAATAAAAATAAAATAAAATAAAAATATATCTACCAAAAAGCTACAACAAACATTATACTTAGTAGTGAAATCTTAACAGCAGTCCATTAAAATCAGGAGCAAGGTTACAGATTTCCACTACCACTGCATCTAATCAACATGGAAGTAGGCCAGGTGCAGTGGCTCACTCCTGTAATTCCAGCGCTTTGGGAGGCCAAGCTGGGCAGATAGCTTGAGTCCAGGAGTTTGATACCAGCCTAGGCAACATGGCGAAACCCCAAAAAAATCAGCTGGGTGTGGGTGTACATGCCTGTAGTCCCAACTACTTGGGTGGCTGAGGTGGGAGGATCACTTGAGCCTGGGAGGTAGAGGTTGCAGTGAGCCCATATCACCTGCTGCAACCTCTGCATCGCCAGCTTGGGCGACAGAGCAAGACCCCATCTCAAAAACCAAAAACATGGTAGTAGAGGTCTTATTACTTTTTTATTACTTATTACTTTTCCTTACTGTGTCACTAAGTGGTTTACGAGATTAAAACTAAAAAACAAAACATCCTTTTTTTTGTTTTCCCTCCCCGCCCCCGCACCAGACTATATAACTGTCTAGAGTAAAAACCTGAGAGAATTTACAAGTAAATTATTAGAGTTAGTAAGAATTCCGGCTGGGCGTGGTGGCTCATGCCTATAATCCCAGCACTTTGGGAGGCTGAGGCAGTTGGATCATTTGAGGTGAGGAGTTCAAGACCAGCCTGGCAAACATAGTGAAACCCTGTCTCTACTAAAAATACAAAAATTAGCCAGGCATGGTGGTGCACCCCTGTAATCCCAGCTACTCAAGAGGCTGAGGCAGGAGAATTGCTTGAACCTGGGAGGCAGAGGTTGCAGTGAGCTGAGATCGTGCCACTGCACTCCTGCCTGGGCAACAAAGTTAGACTTTTTCTCAAAAAAAAAAAAAAAAAAAAAAAAAAAATTCAATGAGGTTGATAGTTACGATTATAAATATAATAGAAACAAATAAACAGTATGCCTATACTCCAGACACAAAGTTAGGAAACATAATTTCTAAAAACATGTTATCTCCTCTAAATGCACATCATGTGGACAATATGATCAGAGGGAAAAGTAACTAATTGAAGTATCTTTTGAACATAGTACTCTGACTGTACACCCTTAGTAGAGTGTAGCTAAGAATAACAGGAACTACAAAGCTACCCTGAACTTTACTTAGATCTGTGGTTGGTAGTAGTGTGGACATATAATCTTGGAACCATTTTGCATACTCTGTGGTTTAGAGAAAGACACAAGAAACAGCAAGAGTGAGACGTGGGGGAGGGGAAAATTCCTCTTTACAGAAAAATGCTGTCGGCTTATAAAATGGAGAAGGAATGACAAAAATAGAAAGTCATCACTTTGCAACCACCAGTGTGACTGATAATCAATTCAAGTGAGGATCATCAATGGATGCTACAATCACTGGATGGAAGGTAGCTGAGGAACAGGAGAGCCATGGAGTCTCAAAGTGTCACCCTACAGATTACTCACTAATGGCAAAGGAAAACAGGTAAGTTTACAATGAAGAGATCGGATAAACACCCACTTGGCTGCATGCTCGCACTGAGGATCAACAATAACGGGACCAACTGGTGGCAGTATGAGATCCAGTAAGAGCATGCAACTTCACCTGTGTAGTATTTTCACTAAAAATGTTATGACTTAAATCTTGTCATGAAGGAGCAACCAGAAATCCAGACTGATTTTGTATTTGTGGGGCATCTACAACTTGACTGAACTCTAGATTACTCAGAATGACATGTTTTTCCTCCCCCAGGCCATTCATCTTCTAGCTATCTTTTTCTCGAGATGGAGTCTCACTCTGTTGTCCAAGCTGGAGCGTGGTGGCACGATCTCAGCTCACTGCAACCTCCACCTCACAGGTTCAAGTAATTCTCCTGCCTTAGCCTCCCGAGTAGCTGGGATTATAGGTGTGTACCACCACGACTGGGTAGTTTTTGTATTTTTAGTAGAGATGGGGTTTCACCATGTTGGCCAGGCTACACGGTGGTGACCTCAGGTGATCCGCCCACCTTGGCCCCCAAAGTGCTGGAATTACAGGTGTGAGCCACTGAACCTGGCCCTTTTAGCCATCCAAGCCAGGACATTGGAGTGAGCCAATCGTACACTTACACGTTGGGAGTTAAGGGGGAGGAAGGCATTAGGCTCAAGGGCACACAGAATGCATGATTAAGAAGCTGAAGCACAGATGGATCTGTGCATGCGGTGCAGAGGAGAAAGAGAAAGATTGGGGTTTGAGTTACTTACTTCCCGGATGGCCCCATCACAGACTCGAATGACATTAAGGAACGTGGGCATGACCTGGGGCAGGAACTGCACACATTTGAGTCCCAGGGACTTGAAGATGAAGGTGATGGCCTGGACAACCATGGTGTGATGGTGAGAGAGTGACTGGTCTCGGAAGATCCGCATCAGGGCCACCATGGACACAGCTGGGTAGAACTCATCCAGAGGCAGGTTTCCCATGTTAACCAGCATTTCACTAGTGCTATAGTCAGCTAGGACAAAACGAAAGAGAGCATTAGAGCTACACATGGCATGACATGACTTTAGGCAGAGCATAGTTAATAACAAACAACCTACTAACAGACATTAGCATTCATATCTTTCTTCCTAGTATGTTCTAACACTATTGGTAATTCAAGGTCTATTAGGAACCAACAAATAGCTTCTCACCATCAAGGAGTAAACAGTTTTTGGCTTTTCTATTACTCAAACCACAAAAGCCTAAAACAGTACATGATGGGTTGGTTTTCTCTAAATTGCTCTGTTTAATTTAGCTTCTTACCGTTCACAACTTTAAAACTGAAACCATCAATAAAAATAATTACTCCCCCAAAATAAAGTAAAGGGAATTAAATTAAGCAAACATCTGTTCAGCAGCTGCTTGGTTCCCCTAGGGAGCTCAGACAAGTTGGTAGGCAAATACTACCTATCCGACTTGAACAATAAGGACCTGAAGGACTCTGACGGTGGCGGAGGGGGCAGCGGCAAGGGAGGGAGGTATAGTAACATGAAGAGTGCAGTGAGGAGGGTAAGCACTAAACAGATGAAGAGCTGGGCTGACTGGTGCCATGAATAAGGAAGAACACCAGGAGCAACATGGCTCGGGCCCTGCTCTCCACAGCCATGGGGCTGACATAATGACATCACAGGCATGCCTCCCTAATACCAGAAGAGGAAGAAATTTGAAGCAATACCATCCCATCTAGTGAGTTTAGAAACAATTCATTTTGCAGTAATAACATTTTCCTGGAATAGTTGGGATAACTAATGTTAACTTTCAATGTCAGAAATAGGCCTGCCCTGAGGGAATATGGGTTAAGTCTAGAAAACTCTCCTGCAACCCCATACCCTACCCCCATTCACTCAGGCTACTTGTCAAAAGGCAATGGGCTATACAAAAATTAACCAGGTATGGTGGCACACGCCTGTAGTCCCAGCTACTTGAGGGGCTGAAGCAGGAAGATCACTTGAGCCCAGGAGGTCAAGGCTACATCATGCCATTGTACTTCAGCCTGGGTGACAAAGTGAGACCCTGTCTCCAAAAAAATAAAATTAAGATAAAATAAAAACAATAAAAGGCAATGGGCAAAAGACCACCAGAAATTATTCCACCTATCTAACTGGAACCTTGCACTCATTGACCAGCCTCTCCCTATTCCCCCTCCCTGTGTCAATTAAAAATAAAACAAAACTTTAAAAAAAAAAAAAAAAGGCGTCCAGGCACAGTGGCTCATGCCTGTAATCCCAGCACTTTGGGAAGCTGAGGCGGGCAGATCACTTGAGGTCAGGAGTTTGAGAACAGCCAGGCCAACATGGCAAAACCCCATCCCTACTAAAAATGCAGAAATTAGCCGGGTGTGGTGGTGTGCACCTGTAGTCCCAGTTACTTGGAAGGCTGAGACAGAAGAATTGCTTGAACCCAGGAGGCGGAGGTTGCAATGCTGTATTCCAGCCTGGGCAACAGAGTAAGACTCTCCACCTCAAAAAAAAAAAAAAAAAAAAAAAAAAGGCAAGGCAATGTGGCTCTTGGGCCAGACCATTTCATGGAAAAAAGAGCCCCAAATTTCTGATTGCTGCTAGTTTTCCCTATGGCCCTGAGCCTTGCCTCTGATTTCCCCATCAATTAAAATGGAGAATCAATTCTCTGTTCTTCTGTAGATACTATGGGAATGAGAACATCAAAGAGGCACTAAGAAAGAATGAGAGATAGATAGAGGTGATGGGGTTATAATGTGTATCTCTTGCATTGGCACCAAAAAGCAGACAGACTTGGCATGTCAACCCTTGACAAAAAATCTAGACAGACATGAGGACTCTGGTCACAATGGAAAGCAGCATCCCTTCTGGGATTCAAGAAGAAACTACTGACTTTTCATTCAAAAGTTGCTAAATGAGCCAATAACCTATTTCTCAGTAATCCAGGTCCAGACTTTCTAAACACAACCAGCAAGGGCTCTGTGAGTGAGAACTTCGCAAGTCTTTCATGGCTACCCCCAACTTACAGGAATCCTGACTTGACTTGGATTCTGACAGGCTGACAGCAGAGGCATCCCGGGACTGGTCTATCATGCCAATGTTCACTTTGTGCTTGTAGGGATCCAAAGCCCCTAAAAGCCCTAACACACGGATGGCCTGGGTGGGAAAGGGGAGGGAAAAAAGAAAACATGATTACACAACATGATTACAACAAGTATCACAGATACTCCTCTCAGGTTACATAAACCCCAATTCATACCCAAATGACCAGCTACATGAACAAAATGGAGACGGACAGGAAATCTGACTGATACTGTCAGAGCATGTTAATGCTGCAACCTTCTCTCTCTTACCATCCTCCCAGTAAAGTCTTTCATGACCAAGTTTGCCATGTCCCCTACCTCTCTGCGTGTACCCTGGTTCTGCTCAGTCTTCAGAAAATTCAGTAGCACCTCAAGCAAAGTAGGGTACTTCCTGTAGGGCTCTACTACATAGCCAGTGCTGGCCACCAACTGTCCCAGGGTCCACAGAGCCACCTAGATAGGCACAAGATCACATGGTTCATCGAGCCAGTATGAGAGAAAAGAAAGCATAGTTGAACTCTTTGTATGATGACTGTAATGAAGTATTAGAGGCTATAAGAAGACAAGAGGTTTCCAGTAAAGACACTAACCATGAGCAGAAATCCCAAGAGGGCATAAAACCAAGGCTGATCAAGCACACAAACCTGCAACAACCACTGGATCAAGAGACAAAGAAAATTCCCACCTTTCTCAAAGAAAATACATCATTCTTCCATATCCCAAATGATTAACAAGAGATTCAAAAGGAAATTAAGATTTTTTTGTTGTTGTTGAGACAGGGTCTCACTGGAGACTGGAGTGCGGTGGTGCGATAACAGTTCGCTGCAGTCTTAATCTCTTGGATTCAAGTGATCTTCCCATCTTAGCCTCCAGAGTAGCTGAGACTACAGGCACACGCCACCATGCTCAGCTATTTTTTTTTTTTTTAAGTAGAGACAAAGTCTAATTATGCCCAGGCTGCTCTCGAACTCTGCAGCTCAAGCGATCTTCCCGCCTCGGCCTCCCAAAGTGCTGGGATTACAGGTGTGAGCTGCCATGCCCAGAAATAAATTAAGACTGTTCTTAATTTTAGTCCAGTCATCTAATAGCCTCCAATTGGGAAAGCAGAACCAGGGCTGGGCAAGGATGAGCTAAACCTCTGTTCCCTCATAGGCAGTGGCCAAGGCTTTCTTTTTCCTTCTGAGAGCTAGAGCTCTGATAATCGACCTGCATTTTCTTTTGTATAGACAAAATGGCACTTGTCGGCCCTGATACTTACTGAAACTGACTCTGGGTCAGGACAACAGGTAATTCTGGTTTCAAATCTATCTAATTTTTACTCATTCAACAAATATTTTTGAGCACCTACTATGTATCACACTCTGTTCTAGGCACTGCGTAAGGACACTAAGGTGAATAAAGAGAAGCAAGGTCCCCGGACTCACGGGGTCTGTCTTGCTTAATCGGGAAGCAGTAATACTCACCTGCCTTTTGGCCAACAAAGAGGAATCCTGGAGCATGTCCATAATGATAATAAAAAGTTCATCAACCCATTTCCTCATTTCCAGGCCACTAACCTGCAAAATGAAAAAGAGGGTGGTAGGTAGGGTTAGAAATTATGGCATTAGGGAGGCCGAGACGGGCGGATCACAAGGTCAGGAGATCGAGACCATCCTGGCTAACACGGTGAAACCCCGTCTCTGCTAAAAAAATACAAAAAACTAGCCGGGCGCGGTGGCGGGCGCCTGTAGTCCCAACTACTCGGGAGGCTGAGGCAGGAGAATGGCGTGAACCCGGGAGGCGGAGCTTGCAGTGAGCTGAGATCCGGCCACTGCACTCCAGCCTGGGCGGCAGAGCCAGACTCTGTCTCAAAAAAAAAAAAAAAAAAAAAAAAAAAAAGAAATTATGGCATTAAATAGTATTTTGAGGCTGGGCACGGTGGCTCACGCCTGTAATCCCAGCACTTTGGGAGGCTGAGGAGGGCACATCACCTGTCATCAGGAGCTCAAGACTAGCCTGGCCAACATGGTGAAACCCCATCTCTACTAAAAATACAAAAATTAGCTGGGTGTGGTGGCACACACCTGTAATTCCAGCTACTTGGGAGGCTGAGGCACAAGAATCACTTAAACCCAGGAGATAGAGGTTGCAGTGAGCTGAGATCACGCCACTGCATTCCAGTCTGGATAAAGTGAAACTATCTCAAAAACAAATAAAATAAAATAATTTTTTAAAAAAAGGCCTTTCTTCCTTTCTCCACCATCGTGGTGTGTGCTTGACTCTGCTTCTCGCCATGTCTTCTCACAAGACTTTCAGAATTAAGCAATTCCTGGCCAAAAAACAAAAGTAAAATCGTCCCATTCCCCAGTGGATTCGGATGAAAACTGGTAATAAAACCAGGTACAACTCCAAAAAAAGACGTTGGAGAAGAACCAAACTGGGTCTATGAGGAATTGCACATGAGATGGCACACATATTGATGCTGTCTGAAGGTCACAATGATGTTACCATATCAAGCTGAAAATGTCACCACTATCTGGAGAGTCAGACGTGTTTTATTGAGCATGTATTATTTCTCTCTGAATATGTTAGGAACGCGTTGGTTGGCTGGGTTCCGTAATAAACATGTGAGACCTTTCATTTAAAAAAAAAAAAAGTATTTGGACTTCCTCAGAGGTGAGTTTCCTTTCCACCCCATCTCCACCACGGAAAAAGTAGCTGCCCCTTTACCTGTGCCAATTCTCCTATTGTTGCCAGGACATTATTGATCACACCTGGGTTTGGATCAGGGTCTGGATCTTTCAGTTTCAAAATTAATGCCTAGGGAAAGAAGTTATGAGAAAACGAATGCAGGTTAGACTCTACTAGAAACCTTTCTTGTACATAAGTAAAATTCACCCAAGACACCATCTCAGTCATAAAGAAATTCCTCCTAAGCTTTATGAACCCAAGATTTCTCTGGAATGTAAATTCTCACACTTTTCTCCATACGAAGTATAAGTCTGACATGTGAGAGAGCTAGGAAGCACCATGATGTGAAAGTATCCTCTCGTGTCTCCTCTAAACTCTCTCAGTGATTGTTCATCCAGATTCACATACATTGTAAAATACTTCACATGACTCTAATGTGTTCAGATTTGAAGGTTGTTTCAGATTTTCAAGCTCATTTTTTCCCTCATTTTGGGAGAGCTATTTTATGCTACTATCCACCTACTTCTCCTTTCCAAACACCTGTGATGATGTGTCTGAAGCATTATCTCTTACCTCTTATAAGGAGAGCACTTTCCTGCAACTGATGAGATTCTTGGTATTCTTGAACTGAAAGTGCTTGATATGGCCCTTTGGTCTCCAAGCATGAGAGCAAGGAAATTATCTACTTTGTTCAGTGTACTAGTGAGCACCGAAACACTCCCATCTCCCCATACGAGCTGATGACAACACAGAGAGGAAGTGCCAGCCTCTTGGTTTGTGTTACCTTCAGAATAGGCTCCATGTAGGGACGGATGAGTCGGGGCGCATTGGAGACCAGGTGCCCCAGCATGCGGGCACTCTGCTCTTTGATTCTTCCAATCCCACTGTGCTCCAGCTCTGTCAAAATCTGTAGGGAAGAAAGGCTCACATGTTCTCTATGGCAGAAGACATTCTAGAGACAGACTGTGTCAAACAGAAAAAGTGGCAGGGAACTGGGGGAAAAACCAAGACTTCCACGACAGATGAAGCAGCTGCTAGATACTCAATGAGCAACAGACATCTCTGCAAGTGACAGAACAGCCTTAGATACAAGTGCGCCAGGAAGAAAAACTATTGGAAAACCTACTCCCTTTCCTTTTATCACAGCACTCCAAAGTCCCATGGTCCTCTCTAAAGCAGAGCTTTTAACAATGTAGCACAGCCAGAGAAGACTGAAAAACCAACAGGGAGAGCTGAGAGTAGAGTTCTATAAAAATGAGGAACAAAGGTAGGGCCCTTGGGAGAAAAATCTTTGTCTAGACAGCAAATTACTAAGGACTACAAATAATGGCAAAGGAATCCAAGAACAGTTAGAACAACTATGATGTCAAGAGAAGTGTTGATACTCTGTAGCTGTTTGGGGTACATCTAGATAAACCTCAATAGGTGGGGATCACATTGGCAGGATCCCTCGAAGTCTTACTGACTGGAGATAACATGTTGGTTCTAACTGACATCCTTATGACACCAGCAAATCAGCACATTAAGCTCATGGTGACATAGACAGCATAATATAGACAGACTTCTGGATAAAGCTGCCAGAAGGAAATCAATGAGCAGTAAGAAAAGCAGATATCACAGAGCTCAGGTTAACTCAGCTACCCAGAGGAGTCTATAATTTAACATTACATTTTGTCTTAGGTTACTGACTTAATAACCTGATTTTCTGGATTCCCTTGGCAGCCTGTTTTCCCCAGTCATAGCAGACCACAGGGAAAAGAAATGAAGGGGATACTGAGAATAGACCTGCAGTGCCAAGAAGACATGGGTGACTGTGAGGAAATGTGCCTCACAGAGCAGAGCCCAACTATCTGCAGCAGTGCGGGGCCAATCCAAAGAACTCCAAGCTCACTTCCAGAGCCCGAGAGCCTCACTGCATCCTAATAACAATAACCAAGGCCCACCCTGATGACCAAGACCACAAGAAAGGCCAAAGTCGGCCAGGCACGGCAGCTCATGCCTGTAATCCCAGCACTTTGGGAGTCTGAGGCAGATGGATTGCTTGAGCCCAAGAGGCAGAGGCTGCAGTGAGACGAGATCCCACCACTGCACTCCAACCTTGGTGACAGAGTGAGATTCTGTCTCAAAATAAAACAAAACACCAAAGCCTTTACCAAGGCATGAAAACGTACAACTCAATTTGGAAAAATCTATATCAAAGTTTAAAAACAAAAAAGAGTAATTTTAAAGTTTCAAGGGCTAAATTCAGTACATAAATTCATTCAAAGGAGCTTCACATTCTGCAGTATTGAAAAAATAAGCCGGGCGCGGTGGCTCAAGCCTGTAATCCTAGCACTTTGGGAGGCCGAGACGGGCGGATCACAAGGTCAGGAGATCGAGACCATCCTGGCTAACACGGCGAAACCCCGTCTCTACTAAAAACACAAAAAATTAGCCGGGCGAGGTGGCAGCGCCTGTGGTCCCAGCTACTCGGGAGGCTGAGGCAGGAGAATGGCGGGAACCCGGAAGGCGGAGCTTGCAGTGAGCTGAGATCCGGCCACTGCACTCCAGCCTGGGCGACAGAGCGAGACTCCGTCTCAAAAAAAAAAAAAAAAAAAAAAAAAAAAAAAAAAAAAAAGAAAAAATAAGATGGCCTGATAGCTTACTATCAGCTTCAAGAAGATTAGAGGTGGCCGGGTGAGGTGGCTCACACCTGTAATCCCAGCACCTTGGGAGACCGAAGCGGGCAGATCACGAGGTCAAGAGATCGAGACCAGCCTGGCCAACTTGGAGAAACTCTGTCTCTACTAAAAATACAAAAATTAGCTGGGCATGGTGGCAGGCGCCTGTAGTCCCAGCTACAAAGGAGGCTGAGGCAGGAGACTCGACTGAACCTGGGAGGCAGAGGTTGCAGTGAGCCAAGATCGCACTCCAGCCTGGAGACAGAGAAAGACTGCGTCTCAAAACAAAAAAGAATGAAGATTGGAGCCATGCCTGGTTTGTTCACTGCTATATTCCCAGTACCCAGCGGTACCTGGAACATAGTGGTCAAAAAGTCTGCTGACAGAATGAACATATTGTTATTCTCATTAGGAGGTATTTATTTTTTCCTTTTTTTTTTTTTTTTTTTTGAGATAGGGTCTCACTCTGTCACCCAGGCTGGAGTGCAGTGGCACGATCACGGCTCACTGTATCCACAACTTATCCGGCTCAAGTGATCCTCCCATCTCAGCCTCCTGAGTAGCTACGACTACAGTATGCACCATTACGCCCAGCTAACTTTTGTATACTTTGTAGAGATGTGGTTCATCATGTTCCCCAGGCTGGTCTCGTCAAACTCTTGGGTTCATGTGATCCGCCTGCCTTGGCCTCCCAATGTGCTGGGGTAACAGACACAAGACACTGTGCTCAGCCGTTTAAGAGATATTTCTATGCCAAATTAATGTAGTATGATTTGAGCTAGCAGGCTCAAGAGTGATTTCGTTGTGTTTTTTTTTTTTTTTTTTTTTGAGACGGAGTCTCACTCTGTCACCCAGGCTGGAGTGCAGTGGCGTGATCTCCGCTCACTGCAAGCTCCGCCGCCTCCTGGGTTAACACCATTCTCCTGCCTCAGCCTCCCTAGAAGCTGGGACTACAGGCGCCCACCACCATGCCCAGCTAATTTTTTTTGTATTTTCAGTAGAGACGGGGTTTCATCGTGTTCGCCAGGATGGTCTCCATCTCCGGACCTCGTGATCCGCCCGCCTCGGCCTCCCAAAGTGCTGGGATTACAGGCATGAGCCACTGCGCCCAGTCTTTTTTTTTTGAGATGGGAGTCTCTCTCCATTGCCAGGCTGGAGTACAGTGGCGTGCTCTTGGCTCACTACAACCTCTGCCTCCTGGGTTCAAGCAATTCTCCCAGCACCAGCCTCCAGAGTAGCTGGTATTACAGACGCTCGCCACCATACTGGGCTCATTTTTTTTATTTTTAGTAGAGACAGAGTTTCACCATGTTGGCCAGGCTGGTCTCGAACTCCTGACCCCAGGTGATCTGGCCACCTCGGCCTCCCAAAGTGCTGGGATTACAGGTGTGAGCCTCCATGCCCAGCCTTCAACAATGATTTCTATTCCTTCCTAAAACTCAGAAAATTTTTTAAGACTTAAAATGACAGGCACTTCTAACGCAGGCCAGCAGTTAAATAAATCATTAGGCTAAAAACAGAAGTGCCAACGTAAGTACAGCTTCCTAATTTGTTGATTAATGATATAATTTACAGCCACTTTACAACAAATTGTGAACAAACAACATTTCTCTAGAGTGAGTTACATATATTAATGATTTTCTATGTTTAAGTTCCTTATATATTACAAAAAGTGTTTACTTCAAAACAAAGCATGAGGGAGGGTCAGGAAGCAGACAGCGAGCAATGGGGACAGGAAATGAATGGGTGAACCACATAGAGACCCAGAAGAGGCAGCTGGAAATAACTTTGCCAGGCAGGACTGGACCATGTATTGCTCACCAGGAGGCCACAGAACTTACTCAGGTAGGTGAAGACAAAAACTGAGGAGCCATATCTCAAGAGGAATTCTACCTTAGGCTACAGACCAAGCAACTGAGTTTGGCATTCTCATATTATTTAAGAACAAAAGCCAGGATCACAGACTGGGGCAATGACTATCAGAATAAATGGTGGAAACGGTCTCACATTGGTTATTTTTGTGAAGAACAATGGCTTCCATGCTTGACCTGGCACCAGCAAGAAAAGCAGGAGAGTGGAAGGATAGGGAGGCGCTGGGAAGTCTGACACCATCTGCAGCAGATCAATCCAGCAAGCAGAGAGGGCCAAGAAATGGGATCACTGGCGACTTGCCAGGAAAAAGAAAGAACTACATGAGAGGACTCCGAACCACCTTGGAGTCATATTGACAAAGGGTTCATGAGGTGATGAGCACTGGAACTGCCATTATAAAGCCAGGGAAACGTGGACCCTTGCAGACAAATGTGGCTTTTACCAGGTACCTCAATCTTTCTCCCCAATCCTTGTCCTCAACTCTGCTTCCTCAAGCAGCTCTCACAGTGAGAGTCCTGTCTTCCCTGCCTGTGGGTCTGGCCATCATCCTGGTTACCTGGATGAGCATCTTGCGCAGGAAAGGCATGACAAACGCAGGGTTCATGCTACTGAGTCGGCCCACAGTGCAGATGGCCAGCTCCCGGATCTCAAACACCTGGTCATTCAGAGCCACAAACAAGGCCTGCAAGTTCTCCGCCTGGGCCAGGTGTGCATCAAAGCGCTCGTCCAGGGATGCCAAGACACAATAGCGAATGTCAGGGTCTGCAAGAGCAATGGAGCCTTTGAACATTTCTTCATGACCCCATCACTTTAGCCCTTCCCAGCTTCCACCTCCACTGCCATCAGCGTAGTGGGAAGATTCCAGATGCTTTCTCTCATCTAACCTCTGTTACTCTTTTCTCTACTCATAGGAGTAAAGACAAAGAATTAAAGGCAGATTATCTTACACTAACAGGCTAGAGTAGCTGCGCCTAACACGCCTTGGCAGAGAAATAGCTGAATATCAGCTTGTTGAGGCCGAAGATCTCTAGAGAGGCCACGTAATGAAACTGGCTACTCGCAACTGCCCTAAGCTCCTTAACTCCCCTAGATTGCTTCTGTCTGGGAAGCCTTACCAGGATCTGTTATCCCAACCACGAGCAGTTTGCTAAGCACGTCTGCCACCACTTGCACTGCAGTCTGGCTAACCACATGAGCATGGCCACTGATGAGGTGGATGGAGGGCGTGAGCAGGCGGGAACAGGTACGGGCAGCCTCCATGCGGATCTCCTTGTGCTCACTGTTTAGAAAATGATCCGCACAGTGGCGAACAAATTGGGTCAGAGAGTGGCCTGGATAGAAAGGCAGAGAGAAAACAGAATAAACACTGCTGCTGCAGACAAGTAGGTCTGCAGCTTGCTAGCTGAATTTTCCATTTTGAGGCTACTAATTCTACTTTCAACCAGATATTGATCAATAAGATACTGACCCAGAACTCCTTTTTTTTTTTTTTTTTTTTTTTTGAGATGGAGTCTGGCTCTGTCACCCAGGCTGGAGTGCAGTGGCACGATCTCCGCTCACTGCAAGCTCCACCTCCCGGGTTCACGCCATTCTCCTGCCTCAGCCTCCCGAGTAGCTGGGATTACAGGCGCCCACCACCATGCCCGGCTAATTTTTTTTTTTTTTTCTTTTTGTATTTTTAGTAGAGACAGGGTTTCACCATGTTAGCCAGGATGATCTCGATCTCCTGACCTCGTGATCCGCCCGCCTCGGCCTCCCAAAGTGCTGGGATTACAGGCGTGAGCCACCGCACCCGGCCTGACCCAGAACTCTTAAAGGGTAACAAGGGGGCTTTCAATCAGCAGAAAGGCAAAAGCGGGTGGTGAAGGAGCAGGGAAACAGATCAAAGGTATGCCCCAATCCTAGCCTTTTTATATTCCCTTCAAATAATAAATTATTTTGCTTTATTCCAACTCAACCCCTTACATTCTTAGAGGATAATACAATTCTTGATCAAATTTACCTTGCCTGTTTTAGTTCCCAGATTTAAATACCAGACAAAGAATCTATGTAGGCTGGGTTTAAACATAGCTACTTTCTATTCACTAGAAATAAATTATCACCAGTGTGAATCAATGTTAAGTGGAGGAACTGCAATAGAGAAACCACAGGTGGCTGTCTCCAGACAGCATGTTCAGGCTTTCTGTACTTGCTTGTTTCTCTACAGTCTTGACCAATACTATCTATATGATCTTAAATTTCAAAAGTATCAACTTCTCCTCCTGAAATATATCTCTGTGGGGTATTATTGTGGGTTTATTTGCAGTTTAGAACTACACAGTACAGTACTTTTAGAAATCATACCGCCAGCCGGGCACAGTGGCTCATGGTTGTAATCCTAGCACTTTGGGAAGCCGAGGCAGGCAGATCGCTTGAGGTCAGGAGTTCCAGAACAGCCTGGCCAACATGGTGAAACTCCATCTCTACCAAAAATACAAAAATTAGCTGGGTATGGTGACACGCACCTACAGTCCCAGCTACTCAGGAGGCTGTGGCTGGAGAATCGCTTGAACTCAGGAGATGGAGGATGCAGTGAGCTGATATTGTGCCACTGCACACCAGCCTAGGCAACAGAGAAACTTTGTCTCAAAAAAAAAAAAAAAAAAGAGAAAAGACACCATACCACCATAGACATGGAAACACCCAAAAGCCCCTGCTTATACATTTTAAAGCATTACATATCATCTCAGCTACAAGGAGGTGAAAAAGTGGGGACATGAGGGGGATCTGTCTCTGCAGCATTATTTCCTTGGATCAACGTGTACTTTCCCTCAAACGATCTGCCCCCAAACTCAGTATGGGACAAAGAAACAAACAGGAATTACCAATATATGGAAAGAGTCTAGGAAGGATGAGCTGCTACAGAATCAGCTACCCTGTCTCTGGGATCACAGCAAGATCCAGGAAGTCTAGATACTTTCATTCCTTTCCCAAAGTTTCCAGCAGCTCTCACTACCTTGCCAAGAGACATTGTAATTTCTTACCTTCAAATTCAAAGCTGCCAAGCGTTCGGAGGGCAAGAGTGATGCTGCCCACATCGCTGGCCTCAGGGAGGGTTGTGAGGCCAGGAGAGGCCAGCTGATGGGCCAGGCCCTTGGGCATGCCTGGGTGGCGGAGTGGTTTGTGCATAAGGACCAGGGACAGCATTTTCAGTAGCCCATCTTGAATGTCCTTCTTTAGCTGTGGAATCTGACGACTCAGGTCGTAGAGCACTGCAGTGAGGGCAGGGCTGAGGGGAAGGAAACAAGCCACATAAGGGCTGGGCACATGACACTTAGTCTGTTCTTGGGAAGAAATAGCTTTCTCTCCTAGCAAGGGGATCAGGCCTCTGTTCTTCAGAGTAGAAAGGATATTATAAAATAAGAATAAAAGTGTAAACTCTCTTGGCTTAGTCTCAGGTATCCAAACAATCTGAGTTTCTGGTTCTCACCACAAAAGATTTGCTCACTATAATTCAGCCACTACAGAAGACCAAGTCTCAACAAACACTCTGGGAAGCAGATTTAAAACACTGTCCTTATTTTACAGATGAGGAGAAATTAGTTTAGGAAGCTTAAGCAACTTGCTCAATAATATACACAATATTTGCAAATATTTATTGAATACTTCCTATATGCCAGGCATGGTGCTAAGAGTGACTATATCATGAACCCACAGCAACCCTAGGCAATACGAATTACTATTGTACCCACTTTTCAGATTAAAAGAAAAAAATGAGGCCGGGCACGGAGGCTCACACCTGTAATCCCAGCACTTGGGAGGCCGAGGCGGGCGGATCACAAGGTCAGGAGATTGAGACCATCCTGGCTAACATGGTGAAACCCCATCTCTACCAAAAATACAAAGAATTAGCCAGGCGTGGTGGCAGGTGCCTGTAGTCCCACCTACTCGGGACACTGAGGCAGGAGAATGGTGTGAGCCCAGGAGGCGGAGCTTGCAGTGAGCTGAGATCGCACCACTGCACTCCAGCCTGGGCGACAGAGCGAGACTCCTCAAAAAAAAAAAAAAAGAGGCTCAGAGAAATTAAATAACTTAGTCAAGATCACATAACACGCTAGTGATGAAACTAGGATTCAGTACTAGCCTATGTGTTTAGTTTAAGCTATCCTGTCCATCCAACTGAAAGTGCAAACAACCACGCCTCACTCTTTTAACAGTCCCAACACTGGGGGCCAAGCCGCACATTGATATAGGGCAACCTCAGGTTTCTGACACCCACCTTAGTCCTACTGCCAGCATGGGCTCCAGCAGCTCCTTGATATCCTGCTGGATGCTTGGCCCCATTGCTCGAGCCAGCATGCTGATGCAAGTGAAGACTGTGGCGTCCACCTGCATTGCCTTCTGCCTCCTGCAGAGAAACCAACAGTGGCTAGTTGAGACATAATGACATTCTTTAATGTCCCACCTCAAAATCACCTTGGGGCAAGGAGAACAGGTTACTCAGGCAGATGGGCGTGCAAGCCGTCCACAGCACAGTTCAAAGGGGCCCATCACATCACAGTGACTGTAGATGTGTATGTTTCTACAACAATCCAGCAGATGGCAGTAAAGTGTCTTAAGGAAGGGGCCCTTTTTCCGAATTCACACAGCTGTACCATATGGATTAGTGTGGTGCTCACCAAGATACTTACGTAGGAAGGGAGATGAACAATGTGTTCATCAGGGACAAGAAGGCAGTAAACAGCCATCATATGGAAAGAAATTCTTCTACGATGAGAATGCGGGGCTTTAGAATGGAGCCAGGCGCAGTAGCTCACGCCTGTAATCCCAGCACTCTGGGAGGCTACGGTAGGTAGATCACTTGAGGCCAGGAGTTCGAGACCAGCCTGGCCAACATGGTGAAACCCTGTGTCTACAAAAAAATACAATAACTAGCTGGGTGTGGTGGCACATGCCTGTAATCCCAGCTACTTGGGAGGCTGAGGCAGGAGAATCACTTGAACCCAAGAGGAGGAGGTTGCAGTGAGCCAAGATTGCGCCACTGCACTCTGGCCTGGGCAACAAAGTGAGACTCTATCTCAAAAAAAAAAAAAAAAAGAAGAATGAATGGGGTGTATTAATTCACCACAGCAATCTTCACTAATAAACAGGGAAGTATAAAGACAACCCTGAGACAAAGGGTGAGGAACACTGACCCCCCGCCTTAGCGAAGACACCCTGGCCACTCCATCTGGCAGGATGCTGAGGGACTTTCTCATAGTGTATTCTCCAGAAGGTTTAAAGAGGTGGAATAACGTATTCAACTTCAGTGATGAGGAAAAAGATGACCCTTAGGTCCCTTCAGTTCCAGGAGAGGATTCCTCTCTTTAGGTCTTATATCAAAATAAGACTTTTAAAAGCCAGAGAAAAAAGCAAAACTAGCAGATTCCCAGTAAATAATAACACTGAAAACAGCATTGACATCTCACGTGTTCTCAGGGTATTCAACCTCCCCAAATAGTTCATATATGTTATTTCATTTGGAAAAGCTTAGAATTCAACTGAGGAAGGGCTGTTCTTCATATGATTTGCTATACCCTGGAGTTTAATGTGCAAAAAATGGCTTAAGCTCTGTGGATCTGGGATAGAGCGTCCTTCCTCTCCAACCGAATGAAGCGGAAGGTGAAATCATAACAGAGGTGCTTACTTATGGGCGAAGTCCTTTGGGGGCAGGGCCGCTCGGATGATGTCCAGCACGCGAGGCAAATAGACCTTAAACTCAGACCTCACAGCCACAGAAAGCAGCCCCAGGGCTTGGAAGGCTGCTGTACGTTCCTTCTCCTTCTTGACACAGCTTAGGACATGGTTCATAGTATCTTGGAGGTACTGAGTATCTGAGTACAGAAAAGACAAAGTAGATAGCTCCAGGTCAGGGTTAGGGTCTATATATCAACAGTCAAAGGTCCTATAAAGCAATTCAGTTTAAGAATAAATTAAGAAAGTTGCCAGTGGCTCACGCCTGTAATCCCAACACTTTGGGAGGCCAAGGAGGGAGGATTGTTTGAGGCCAGGAGTTCGAAACAGCCTGGGCAACACAGCAAGACCCTGTCTCTACAAAAAATAAAAATTAGCCAGGTGTGGTGGTGCACGCCTGTAATCCCAGTTACTCGGGAAGCTGAGGCAGGAGGATCGCTTGAGCCCAGACGGTTGAGGCTGCAGAGAGGTGTGATCATGTGCAGTGCTGCACTCAAGCCTGAGTGACAAAGCAAGACCCTGTCTCAGAAGAAAAAAAAAAAAGAAATCCAAAACACGTAAAAGGTTGCCAAAACAGTATCATGTAATTGTCTCCATTACTGTTACATTTTGATACAAGAATTACATGCTCTTGCTTAAGAAATATATGTCAAACATTGTTTAAAAACAGAAGATCTAAACAATTTTACATTATAATGAAATCTGAAGTACAGTCATGGGCCAGGCGCAGTGTCTCACACATGTAATCCCAGTACTTTAGGAGGCTGAGGAAGATCACTTGAGTCCAGGAGTTTGAGGCTGCACTGAGCCAAGAGCCATGCACTCCAGCCTGGGCGACAGAATAAGACCCTGTCTCAGGGCCAGGCTGGTGGCTCATGCCTGTAATCCTAGCACTTTGGGACGCCAAGGTGGGTGGATCACCTGAGGTCAGGAGTTTGAGACCAGCCTGACCAACATAAAGAAACCCCATCTCTACTAAAAATACAAAATTAGTCGGGCACAGGGGTGCATGTCTGTAATCCTAGCTACTCGGGAGGCTGAGGCAGGAGAATCACTTGAACCCAGAAGGTGGCGGTTGCGGTGAGTCGAGATCACGCCACTCCACTCCAGCCTGGGCAACAAGAGCAAAACTACATCTCATTAAAAAAAAAAAAAAAGACCCTGTCTCAAACTAATAAAAACCCAGTACAGGGCCGGGCACAGTGGCTCACGCCTGTAATCCCAACACTTTGGGAGGCCGAGGCGGGTAGATGCCTGAGCTCAGGAGTTTGAGACCAGCTTGCACAACGTGATGAAACCCCGTCTCTACTAAAATACAAAAAATTAGCCGGGCGTGGTGGCATGTGCCTGTAGTCCCAGCTATTTGGGAGGCTGACGCAGGAGAATCGCTTGAACCCAGGAGGTGGAGGTTGCAGTAAGCCAAGATTGTGCCACTGCACTCCAGCCTGGGTGACAGAGCAAGACTCTGTCTCAGAAAAACAAACAAACAAAGAAATAAACAGTACAGTCTTGCGCCACTTAACGATGCTTGTGTTAACAATGGACCACATATATGATGGTGGTCCCATAAGATTATAATACAGTACATTTTTGCGTATCTTTTCTATGTCTATGTTTAGATACACAAACATTTACCACTGTTTTACAGTTGCCTATTCATTACAGTAACATGCTGCACAAGTTGTAGCCCAGGAGCAATAGGCTATACCATAGAGCTAGGTGTAGAGTAGGCTACCTGGGTTTATGTAAATATATTCTATGATGTTCATACAAGGATAAATTCTCCTAAGGACGCATTTCTCAGAATGTATCCCCATCGTTAAGTAATATATGACTGTAATACTGAACACTGTTTGCAATAAACAGGCCATTCCATTCAGCTTAGGCCTAGAAATCATTTTGCTACTACCTAGAGATTTTTGTGACAGTTATATTTAATAGAAGATTTAGTCTGTAATTTGGAAAGCCACATGTATATTTTCATTAAGTTTACATAAGCCAGTGTGCATGGGTAGGCGATTCTCGTACAATTCAAGCTAAAGTGTTATTTCTCCTCTGAAAGCTGGAATTTCCTGATTCTTGCTTCTTGTCTATTCCTTCTTTTCCATTGATGTTGGTCCCCAGTATAGGCACCAGTAGTACACATAAAGTAGGAGAGAAGCGAAAACCACACATCCCTTAGGAAGTTAGGGGTGTTGAAAGCTACCAGAACCACATTTAGACAGTGGATTAGACTCCTAAAGCAGCACATATCATGACTGCATTTACTCTGAGAAATGTTTTCTCCCATGGCTTTTGTGGTCAAATGACAATGAGGCATGCTGGGGCTTGAAGACAGATGACCAAGGCGATACAACCCTAAAATAAGAGTGAGTCAACAAGAAAAACTAGGGGGATAGCATTTCGGCAGGAAATGGGCTAAAATCAAGAGTATAATTTCTTGGCAAGGCGCCACAGCTGTCTGTAATCCTAAGCTCTGTGGGAGGCCGAGGCGGGAGAATTGCTTGAGCCCAGGAGTTCAAGACCAGCCTGGGCAACATAGTGAGACCCCATCTCTACAAAAAATAAATTTAAAAAATCAGCCAGGTGTGGAGACTCACGCTTGTGGGCCTACCTACTTGGGAGGCTGAGGTGAGAGGATCGCTTGAGCTCAGTAGGTCATGGCTGCAGTGAGCTGTGACCGCATCCCTGCACTTCAGCCTGGGAGACACAGCAAGACCCTGTCTCAAAAAAAAACCCAAGAGAGCATAATTTTCTTTTCTGGATTTAACACCCTGAGAGATTAGAAATCTGACTTTAGAGATTCCAGTTCAGTCTTGGGAGTATTTTTTGTATTTCTAAAGCTTATACCACTGAGAAGTTTAAGCAATAACTTCCAAACTGCAAGCTTTAAACAAATAGTATTTATGCAATGAAGCGAATACTTATAGGGGGTGCCCAGGCTGAATGTCACTGGCATATTTTAGCAAATTTAATAAAACAACTTTGGCCGGGCGCGGTGGCTCAAGCCTGTAATCCCAGCACTTTGGGAGGCCGAGACGGGCGGATCACGAGGTCAGGAGATCGAGACCAGCCTGGCTAACACGGTGAAACCCCGTCTCTACTAAAAAATACAAAAAAAAACCTAGCCGGGCGCGGTGGCGGGCGCCTGTAGTCCCAACTACTCGGGAGGCTGAGGCAGGAGAATGGCGTGAACCCGGGAGGCGGAGCTTGCAGTGAGCTGAGATCCGGCCCCTGCACTCCAGCCTGGGCGGCAGAGCGAGACTCCGTCTCAAAAAAAAATAAATAAATAAATAAAATAAATAAATAAAATAAAACAACTTTGACTAACCTTAAAAAAGAGAGCAACAACAATAACAAACACCCACATCAAAAGCAGAAATCTAGGGCCCTCCGAGCCTTCGTATCCTGCTGCTAAGCAGTCTTCTGAACTTACAAGGGTAACATGCCAGACTTTCATCAAATTTGGCCTAGTTATTAGCTTCTTTTGAACCACAGACTTTTAATCCAAGATCATTTAAAGCTCTACTGAACAGCAACCTGTCTGGTCATTAAAAAAGAGAAAAGCTGCTGGGTGCCAGGCCAGAAGAATAGAAACTAACAAAATACGGGTGATTTTCCTTCTGTTATTTCTCTCTGGTTCAGTGGTTTTATGTGGCTAATTGTCAAGTCCTCAACCAACACGTTTTACTTTTTTTGAGCAGTGTGTTTAACACCTGACCAGCTACATTTCTCCCGTGGTTTGTCTGGGCTGGGTGGCGTGAAGTGAGTCTGTGTGCTAGGGAATAGGGTCTGCTGAGGGCCAGGCTGGCCTTTTGCTTATGTTCCTGGCTCTCACTGGGTCCTGAATGCTTCACTAAGCACAGGCAATGAGCACCACGGTAAAGTGGGAAGACATGTTCAAGACTGGGTGCCTGTGCTCAGCAAGTAGGGAGGTAAGACAAGGACATTAAGTATGAACAGGCAACTGGAACACTAAAAATTTTATCTCTACCCTGTTTCCAAAACAGATTTGAAGTAGCCTGAGGAGGCTGTAACAATATATAATGGTTTCCACTTATTAGGGCTAACTCTGTGCCAGGCACTACAGTAGGTGCTTAGGCATTAATGCTGCTCATCTTGGGAGGCAGAGATTGTTATTCTGATTTTACAAGTCAGGAAGCTGAGGCCCAGGTAGGTAAAGTAATCTGTCGAAAACCTCATGGTTAAGGGCGGAGGTGGGGTTCATCTCAGGTCTGATGCCAAACCTTTCCATAGCTGAGGGCTATGACGGAAGAAGGAAAGGACATTTACAGCTGGAGCAATCCAGGAAGGCTTCGTTGAGAAGTTGGAATCTGAGTTGGGCCAGGTTCAGGAGCCAGGGATTGATGCTGCCTGCAAGTGGTGAGGCAGCTTGGTGACCACCTCAGGGACAGAAGCAGGACGATCCCCAAACCCTCCCTCACAAAGCTTTGACGTAGATACTGCACAGTAGCTACATCAAAACTGCCCGCCCTTAGGTCTCTTTTAAGTCTATTTGTGAATTTGCTTGGCCGTAGAACTGCCTCTCTGCCTACCTGTTCTGATTGTTCCTATGTCTGCTGCCTCTGACATTAGTGGAAAACCTGAACTAAATATCATTGAAATTGGACATGAGGCAAAGAAATCAGAGATTCATTGGCACTGCTTCAAAGGAAAAGATATTTGGATTTTCTGGAATCACCTGTTCCCTGTTTAATTACCCTGAGATGGGTAATGATGTCTTCCATGGACATCCTCACCTGTGAAGGCAGAAGGTCGGAATGCAGCCAAGCGGGGCAACAAATTAAGGATTGTCATTTGGATCAGCGAGTTCTTGCTATTCCTGCATTTCAGCACCCACTGGCATACCTGAGAGAGGAAGGATAAAGGGTTGGCAGGGGAAAAGTGAGGTGTGGAGCTTGGGAAAAGAAGGAAAGGGCCTCTCACCACCTACCTGATCAAATTTCTCCTCCATCAAGTCTCTGCAACACCGGCTCTCCACCAGGGTGGACTTAGCTGGGCTGGGGGAGGCCCCAAATCCCATGAGGCCTTGGTGAGAGCTGTACCCCAGCAGCCCCACCAAGGCATTTGACTGCTGGGGCTGTACAGCCTGGAAGCTGGTGAAGGGGGTAATGTGACGAGGTTTTGTTCCGAAGCCCATGAGGTCTTTGCAGTACTTGTCATGTACCAGCTGCTGCTGTGTGATTTCTTCCATTTCTTCTCTCAGACGCTATATATATAAGGAAAAAAAAATCATCTTTACTTATGACTGGCATTCAAACTGGGCACTGTGGAGTCTACAGACCATTACATTTGCCTAATCCCAAAATGCAACTACTTCCAAAGTGAAGGGTGGCCACTCTTCATGTTTAGGGTTACAATCTCCCCAGAACCTTGCAAGGGATCTGATTTTGTTCTAAGTTAGGCAGAAGAGCACCACCTACTGAAAATAAAGCAGCAGCAGACGGCTGCCTTGCCAAGGGTTCTCACCTCCCAGGACTCCTCACTTAGTTTGGAAAGGCTGACTTGCATATTGCTGTGACTACTGACCTAGGCCACCGCAATGAGGCTTGCAAAGGTGATGGGAGGCCCCTGCTAGCATCCTGTTAAGGACTGTCTGATCTCTTTCTTCCCCTCTGGAAACCCAGGTAAAAATTTAAGCAGGCCGGGCATGGTGGCTCATGCCTATAATCCCGGTAATTTGGGAGGCCAAGGTGGGTGGATCACCTGAGGTCAGGAGTTCAAGACCAGCTTGGCCAACATGGTGAAACCCCATCTCTACTAAAAATACAAAAAATTAGCCGGGTGTCGTGGCGCGTGCCTGTAGTCCTGGCTACTCGGGGGTTGAGGCAGGAGAATCACTTGAACCCACAGGCAGAGGTTGCAGTGAGCCAAGATCGTACCACGGCCATCCAGTCTGGGCAATGAGAGAAATTCTGTCTCAAAAAAACAAAAAACAAAAACTTAACCAAGTAATTTTCTCAGTATCCTAGGAATCCACAGGTGGTATGGAATAAGCTGACTGAGAACTCATGTCTATTCCCTTTACAAAGGGCTGCTTAATTACTCATCCTCAGCCAGAAGCAAGGGCTCACACCTATAATCCCAGCACTTTGGGAGGCCGAAGAGGGCAGATAATGAGGTCAGGAGTTCGAGACCAGTCTGACCAACATGGTGAAAACCTGTTTCTACTAAAAATACAAAAATTAGCTGGTTGTGGTGGCACATGCCTATAATCCCAGCTACTCGGGAGCCTCAGGCAGAAGAATTGCTTGAACCCAGGAGGCGGAGGTTGCAGTGAGCTGAGATCACACCAACTGTACTCCAGTCTGGGCAATAGAGCAAGACTCGGTCTTGGGGCCGCAGGAGCAGGGTTGGGGAGTACTCATCCTCCAAGACTCCAAATTGAGAAAGAGACACAAGTTTTCCAAACTTCTAAACTTTTCTTGACACACATATTTTCACTTTTCAGAAAATCTTATCCACTCCTCTTATCAAAGTTACCAATGAGTCTTAAGCTGCTAAATCCAATGGTCAATTCTCAGTCCTCATCTTATTTGACTTATCTGCAGCATTCAACTGATACTTTCACCTCCTTGAAGCCCTTTCTTCACTTGGCTTCTCAGACTCTAAACTCTCCTGGCTCTCCTCCTCCCTCCCTGGCTATTCCTTCCCCATCCCCCTTGGTCCTCTTCATCTCCTGACCTCAGGTTCACAGACCCCATCTCTTCTCCAACTATACTAGTTCCCTGACAATGCCCAAATCCATCCCCCTTGCCCAGACCTCTCCCCAGAACTATTCAGTATCTCCACTCAGGTGCCCAAAAGGTCTCTAAGATAACAGGTTCAAAACCAAACTCCCAGCCTTCTCCCTCAAGCCTGCTCCTCCCATTTCAGTCTTCCCACTGCAGTGAATGGCAACTTTATCCTCCTAATACTCAGGCCAAACACCTTGACACTTCTTCCTCTCCATCTACCTCCAAACCATCAGCAAATTCCAAATTCAGAATCCAGTTGCTTCTTGCAACTCCATAGCTCCCACTGTGGTCTGAGTCACACATATCCCCCGCTAAGACTGTGGCAGTTCCCTCCTAACTGGATTCCTGGCTTTAGTCCTTGGCTCTCTAACAATCCTTTCTCAACACACTGGCAAGAGTGATCCTTTTGAAATATGAGTTAAATGTCACTCCACTGCTCAAAGCCCACTTATAGCTTCCCGCTTCCCACACAAAGGCCCTATGTGATATGCCCCTTCCTTCCCCTAGGTGTTCCTCTGACCCCATATCCCCACACACCTCTCCTGCTCACTCTGCTCAGCCATGGTAGGGGAGCTGCTATTCAGTATTTGCTGCTCCTCTGATACACCAGCACGCTCCTGCCTCAGGCCCACTGCCTAGAATGCTCTTCCCCAGATACCTGTAAGGCTTTTTTCTAACCTCCTTCATGGCTGTACTCAAATGGCACCACGTTTTAAAATGTAATCCTTAATCTAGGCTAGCATTCTGTATTCCCCTTCCTTACTCTACTTTTCTCCATAGCTCTTATAACCATATGATATATAATAGGTTTTTACTTGTATATTATCTATCTTTCCCTATAAGAATGGAATCTATTTTGTTCACTGCTGGATTATTCTAGCTCTTAGGACACAGTGTAGCTGGCATATACTAGGTGCTCAATTAATATGTGTTGAATGAATGAACAAATTGTGAAATTTTAATACCTTATATTTGGATAGTTTCTTTTTTCTTTTTTTTTTTTTTTTGGAGACGACGTCTCACTATGTTGCCCAGGCTGGTCTCAAACTCCTGAGCTCAAGTGATTCTCCCACCTCGGCCTCCCAGAATGCTTGGATTACAGGCATGAGCCATCATGCCCAGCCTTGGATAGTTTCTTATAATTTACAAACCACCTTCACAAGAACTATTTCACTTAAATCTGACAACCACTCTATGAGCTAGGTGATATTGTTCTGTTTTAATGAGAGGAAACAAAGATCTCATAGCCACCCAGATTACAATGGAAAACATCATATTAAACTCAGGAAGGAAAATCTGAAGCTTACCGCTTATAGAACGCCCACTATGTATCAGGTGCTGTGCTGGACACTTCACATACATAGTCATCTCCTTGGTATCCATGGGGGTTGGTTCCATGACCCACCGTAGATACCAAAATCTGCAGATGCTCAAGTCCCTCAGATAAAGTAGCATAGCATTTGCATATAACCTATGTATAGCCTCCCACATACTTTAAATCATCTCTATGCTAGTTATAATACCTAATACAATGTAAATGCTATGTAAATATTTGTTGCACTGTATTTTTAAAAATTTGTATTATCTTTAAATTGTTGTATTTTTTTTTCTTTGATTTTTTTTTTTTCTTTTTAAAAAGTTAAAAAAAATTTTTTCATAGAGACACGGTCTCACCATCTTTTGCCCAGGCTGGTCTCAAACTCCTGGGCTCAAGTGATCTTCCCACTTCAGCCTCCCAAAGTGCTGAAATTGCAGGTGTGGGCCACTGCACCCAGCTCTGGGTATTTGTGAACCATTACTAGTTGAATCCAGATGTAGAACTCATGGATATAGAAGGCCAACATCATTTAGAAATCATACAAGAACCCAATGAGGTAGGTAAGAGCTCCCGTCCAAAGGGAGAAAAATGAGGTTAAACAGGTAATTTGCCTGAGTCACACAGTCAACAGAGCGGTGGGGATCTGAAGCCAGACTCCTCCTGCTTCTGCACACTGCTGCATGCGCTGCTTCCACATCTGGGCACAGCTATTATCTAATAAGCACTGTGTCTATTATAAGCAGGAATCCCCGGGGTAAAATTTCACAGCTTGTTTTCTACAGCCAGTCTCACAGATGGAGCTTTACCTCCCAAATATATCCTCCATCAACTACTTCTCAGTATCTGTGCCACCATTCTTAGTCAAAGCCACCACTGTAACTCATCCAGACTACTGTAATAGCTTTGTCTGGCAGCCGTGAGAATGCAACCTCCAACTACAAGGCACATAACCAAGGGCCCCAGCTGCTGCTCTGAAACCCATCACCATTGCTCCCAGTCAATGACAGAACACAGTAGGGATGCTAAGGCTGTCCTGCTCCTGGGAGACACAGACCTCTCCGACGGCCAACTTTGGCTTGAGGACCCTGCAGTGGCCCTGCATAGTAGGCTAGGACACTTCTATCTGTATTTTACCCTCTTGCTTACTCAGGGTCAGATGTACATTGTGGTCTGATGGTTCTCCCAGCTCCCTCCCCATATTCTCTTGAAGGCTGTTTCCCTAATAAAATCCATGTACTTTTAAACCCACCTTCTCAAGTCAACACATCTCCTAATTGGTCTCCCTGCTTTCATTCCTGCCTTTCCCCACAGTTTTTCCTATAAGCAGTCAGTGATTGTTAGAAATGCATGACATCACATTATTTGTCTGTGTGCATACTTCCAATGTCTACCCCGCAAAAGCTCGTGTTTATGTGAACTGCGGGCCTATTAATTTGGCCCCTCCTTCCCTCTCCCTTGCTGCCGGTACACCAGCCATACTTCCCTTCCATTTCATCAGTGTCTCACACTCTTCTGCCTCAAAGCCTCAGCCTGGAACACAGTTCCCTGGCCTGCTGCAAGGTAGCTCCTTTGTATCATGCGGACCCCCCTCAAATAACACCACCTCAGAGAGGACCTTCCCCGACCCTCCACTCACCCCATCCCGGTCACTCTCTATCCTACTCTTCTTTAACTTTCTTCATAGAACTTACTGCTATCTGAAATTATCTTATTTACTTATTATGTTTCCCACCACAAAATGTCAGCTCCATGAGGACATGGATCTCGCCTTGCCTTGCTCACAGAATGGTACATGGGGAGCCTGGACTCCCCTCTGCCGTGGCTTCTCACCTCTCCCTCCATGCTGCTGATTCGGACCAGCTCGTTAAGGATCAGCAAGGCTCCATGGATCCGATCATCCCGATTCATGCCCTTCTCTTTGGCCAAGGTCTCATCAAACCCTTTCTCTGCTTCTTCAAATGTGTGCTATGTAAAGAGACAGGGTGCCTTTATTAGAGACAGACTACAAACCCAGAAAGAATATAGGCCCATCCCATCTACACTGGCGGTTCTGAGGTGTTACCATGCCTGCTCAGTGCCTTGTGCCAGTTATCGACAAAACTGATCAATCTCTTTTATTTAATTCAGCTTCAATTCCTTTTTTTTGTTGAGACGGAGTCTTGCTTTGTTGCCCAGGCTGGAAGGCAGTGGTGCAATCTCGGCTCTCCACAATCTCCATCTCCTGGGTTCAAGTGATTCTCCTGCCTCAGTTCCCCCGAGTAGCTGAGATTACAGGCACACACCACCACGCCTATCTAATTTTTGTATTTTTAGTAGAGACAGGGCTTCACCATATTAACCAGGCTGGTCTCAAACTCCTGACCTCAAGTTATCCACCCACCTCAGCCTCCCAAAGTGCTGTGATTACAGGTGTGAGCCACCACGCCCGGCCCCGGCTTCAGTTCTCATAATAAGCCTTTGAGGAAGATACCATCATCATCTCTATTTAACAGCTAAAAACACAGACTCAAAGAATTTAAGTGACTTGTCCAAGATAACACAGCAAAGGCAAGACTGGAACCCAGGTCTCTCAATCCCATGTTCAGAGCTCTTTTTCTAATATAAGACTCACTGATAAGTTCCCTCTGCAGCAGTAATCAGCACAGGCCTCATGATACTAGAACAGAGAGAACTGGCACTTTCTAAATTGGTATCATTTGTATCACACTGATTTTAAGACACCTATTTTTCCATATTTTAACATCTCTGAAAAGAGATGTCTTTTTTTTCCGAGACAGAGTCTCACTTCATTGCCAAGGCTAGAGTGCAGTGGTGTGATCATGACTCACTGCAGCCTTGATCTCTTGGGCTCAAGCAATTCTCCCGCCTCAGCCTCTCATATAGCTGGGACCACAGGCATGTGACACGAGGCCCAGCTAATTTTTTTATTTTTTGTAGAGATGGGGTCCCACATGCTGCCCAGGCTGGTCTCAAACTCCTGAGCTCAAGCAATCCTTCTGCCTTGGCCTCCCAAAGTGTTGGGATTACAGGCATAAAAATCCGGCTGAGATGTCTTATAATTATTGATAAGAAGAAGGTACAAAGTCAGCCGGGCACAGTGGCTCATGCCTGTAATCCCAGCACTTTGGGAGGCCGAGGCGGGTGGATCACGAGGTCAAGAGATCGAGACCGTCCTGGCCAACACGGTGAAATCCCATCTCTACTGAAAATACAAAAATTAGCTGGGCATAATGGCACATGCCTGTAGTCCCAGGTACTCAGGAGGCTGAGGCAGGAGAATCACTTGAACCCAGGAGGCAGAGGATGCAGTGAGCCAAAATCGTACCACTGAACTCCAGCCTGGTGACTGAGCAAGACCCAGACTCAAAAACAAAAAAGAGGTACCAAGTCACAGTTTAAGTGGCATATTTGCATTCTTAGTCATACATAACATAACGTATAGAATAATGGTGTAGCAATCCATATATGTTTGCTTTAAAAAAATGCAATAAAGTAACTATTGATTCATACTGAGCATAAAAAATTCACTGGAGACCGGGCACGGTAGTCCATGCTTGTAATCCTAGCACTTTGGGAGGCCAAGGCAGGTGGATCACCTGAGGTTGGGAATTCGAGACCAGCCTGGTCAACATGGAAAAACCCGGTTTCTATGACAAAAATTAGCTAGGCGTGGTGGTACACGCCTGTAGTCCTAGCTATTCGGGAGGCTAAGGTGGGAGAATCGCTTGAACCCGAGAGGCAGAGGTTGCGATGAGCTGAGATTGTACAACTGCACTTCAGCCTGGGCAATCCAGCTCAAAAAAAAAAAAAAAAAAAAAAAAATTCATTTGAGACCAAAACAAAAACTGATGCTTGCTCCATGGCAAGGGCCTGTGGCTGCCCCTTAGGCCAGGTGATTCTCTATGTAGACGTGCTTTCCTAGTGTTGGGAATGGACCCATCTCCTCACCCTGTACCACTGAGGCTTCTGCATCTCCTTCGGCTCACGCTGGGTGGTGAGAATCAAACAGGCACGAAGGGCGGCCACAGCTCCCTCACGGATGGCTTGTTTGGGGTCCCACACGGCCACAAAAATGTTGTCAAAGAAGGGCTGCACTTGCTGGAAGAAGAAGGTAGGGACGCTGATGGCCAGCTCACGGAGAACCAGGACCTGGAGAAAAAGACAAACCGAGAACTCTCGTCGGTACCAGTGCTTTGTTCTCTCAGGAGTACGGTCTTTTATCATCTTAGAGCCATACACACTAGGAACAGAGAAGGCTTGCTCACTCTTCCAGCTAGGAAATTCTGGGGACAGAGGAAGAAAGTAAATTTGATTAAACATCTCAGTGGTCATTATCCTAAGTTGTTTACAAACACAGAATGCTTGTAATGTTTGAATATAAGCTCTGGAAGTGCAGATGTGTTTTATGCTTTCTATATCACTATACTAATAGCATAGAACTCTACCTGGAATACTGTAGGTATGTAGTAAACAATTATTGAATGGATAATCCTGTTTAATGTTTAATCTTGTTGTTATTTTTATTTGACAGAGGAAGAAACTGAAGGTCAGAAGCTGCCCCAGGTTACAGAGTTAGGTGGGAAGTTGTAAAGCCAAGACTTGAGCCAGGGTCCAAGTGTGTGTCCTTCTCCTGGTACCATGCCCCCCCCTCACAGTACTGCCTCCTCTGAAGGGCAGCAGACTGGAAAGCATGCGGCTGATGCTTCTGATCCCTACCACACCACTGCTAGATTCTCTCTTAAGGACGGACTCTACCCCATCTCACAGCCTGGAATCCTAGCCCTTCTAACCAGCCTTTTTCAGGGATGAGCCTCAGAAGGAAGCAAAAGACCCCACCATGACACCATCGCTCCCCAAGCCTGGCTGTGCTCCTCCCTGCAGGCACTCACAGCTGCGTGTCTCCGGCCCTCATTGCGGTCAGCACCCAGCCATTCCAGGGCTCGCTTCACCTCAAATTCCACATACTCAGCGGTGAAAGTGTCTCCTGCCATGGCAAGGCGGCCGATGGCCTTGGATGCCATTTCCATGACAACTGGGTCATTGGAGGGGAGGAGGTTCCGAAGATAGTTGGCAAATCTGCCAATTCGGGTGGCATTCCCACCTTCCACTCCTATGAGGCTGGCTGGAAAAGAGAGGAAGGCAAAAGGTGATGATGGGGCATAGGCTGACCAGGAAAGTACACAGACTTCAACTAAAAGCTGGCAAGTGCTGGCCAGGCGCAGTGGCTCAAGCCTGTAATCCTAGCACTTTGGGAGGCCAAGGTGGGCGGATTGCCTGAGCTCAGGAGTTCGAGACCAGCCTGGGCAATATGGTGAAACCCCTTCTCCACTAAAATACAACAACAACAACAAAAAATTAGTCGGGTGTGGCGGCATGCGCCTGTAGTCCCAGCTACTTGGGAAGCTGAGGCAAGAGAATTGCTTGAACCCGGGAAGCGGAGGTTGCAGTGAGCCGACATTGCGCCATTGCACTCCAGCCTGGGTGACAGAGCAAGACTCTGTCTCAGGAAAAAAAAAAAGAAAAAAAAGCTGGCAAGTGATCCCTCCATTCTACTTTGAGTACACTTCTAGAGGGCAAGGACACAATTTTTATTTTAACCCAGATATTTAATACTTATGCCAGAAATATTTACATACAGCAAAATAATCTTATGCTAGTATAATTTTCCCCCCTAGTCCCCCAAAAAGGGAAAGCAAGTGAGACTGGATAATAATTCACAGGACTGATGACCAGTCCTTAGAAGTTAAAAATGACCTGCCTGGCCAGGTGTGGTGGCTCACACCTGTAATCCCAGCACTCTGGGAGGCTGAGGTGGGCAGATCACTCGAGGTCAGGAGTTCGAGACCAGCCTGCCTAACATGGTGAAACGCTGTCTCTACTAAAAGTACAAACACTAGCCGGGCATGGTGGCAGGTGCGTGTAATCCCAGCTACTCGGGAGGCTGAGGCACGAGAATCGTTTGAACCCAGGAGGCGGAGGTTGCCACGAGCCAAGATTGCACCACTGCACTCCAGCCTGGGCAACAGAGTAAGATTCCATCTCAAAAAAAAAAGAGACCTGCTTTTTATTAACCATACCGATTCCACTTTTCCATTCGTGAGCCCCACTATGCAAAACCCTGCTCTACTGAGGAACCAGAGCCCACAAAACGCAACATGAAGGAGGGGAAAGAAAGCTGGCTTCCAGTCTCAGCTCTGGTAAACTATCTGAAAAGTCACTCAATGGTTCTGAGACTCCACCTCCACATCTAAAAATACGTTTTTCCTGTAGCCCAGGACTGCTGCTAGAATTAAAAGCCACAGGCTTCTTAAATTTCATTAAGCAAATATGAACTAGCATCCAGTAAGTGGCAGACACAGGGTGCAATGGGCACAAAGGTGAGTGTGTTGTTTTTGTGGCCAGAGACTCTGTCCTTACCTATGGCCAAGATGCCACCTTTCCTCTCATTGGCATCTGAGCTGGAAACCAATTCAAAAATGTGATGGTTCAGCTGGTCATAGAAGCGAGTAGACTCCTCTTGACTCATCTGCAAAAGAAGATATAATCAGAACAATTTCTAGTAATTCTCTGACTGTGGTGGTGGGAGTGGGCTGGCATCTAAAGATTAGATCCTGAGAGGCAGGCAGTATAGTTCAAACCAAAGAAGACAAGCTACTGCCCACTTCTACAGGATTACACTGTAGAGCACCTGAACTTGCAATCCTCTGATTATTTAACAAATATTTATTGGGTATCTACTCTGTAGCAGAAAATGTTCTGTCCTAGGTTCTTTCTAGTACCAGGGATACAAGGATAAACAAGATACTGTCTCTGACCTCAAGTCTGGTCTCTATTTAGAAAGTCCCTAGTTCTCAACTCTCCAAACCCATCCCAATCACTGTTATCAGACAGAAAGCATTTGAGGGTGTGGTATGTGGTAAGGAAAAAAGAAAAAGCTAAAAGAAACAGCTAAGTCTATTCTGGCCCCTAAAATGTGACCACAAACAAGAAAAATGCCACAGAAATGTGCAACTGCTGCAAAAGAACCTGCATGTTTTATGGATGTGAGAGGTTGAGTGCCTTTCTAAAATAATCTCTGTTTTCCAAATCCTCGCTTAGCTGTCCAAAAAAAGTCTAAACCAGTGATGATACATTTAGCCCAAACATCCCACAATGACTGGCCCCAAATCGCAGAAGCACCTCTCGGAGTTCCATGGTGACATAGTGCTGGAGCTCCTTGGCAGCTTTGGCCCTGGTCTCTTCATTCCGGCTCTTCAGGCCACTGGCAAACTGCTGTAGAACACTCACATTGCTAGATGTGGTGGCAGCGGTGGTGGCGGCGGCAGGTCCGGTTCCAAGCATCTTGCCCTGAGGTTCTTTAAAGAGAAGTTTCCTTTAATATTCTGAACAAGAAAGTATGGTGATAAATTTACTTATGGCCCTGGTCATCCAACACAGATCTCCCCCAAGTCCTTGTCAGGCAGGGGATTCTAAAAAGGTTGAGAGATCTTATTGAGGAACATTTAGAAAGCCTAGATTCATTAAACAATGACTGATGTTTAAAAGAGGCAGTGTGGTAGGGAGGGTCAAATTGCGGGCTATGGGAGCTAGCCTACTTGGGTTTGAATCCTTGGGTTAGATACCTTGAGCAGTTTTGGAGGCCGAGTCAGGAGGACCACCTGAGGTCAGGAGTTCGAAACCAGCCTGGCCAACATGGTGAAATCCCATCTCTACTAAAAATACAAAACTTAGCTGGGCGTAGTGGCATGTGCCACCCGGGAGGCTGAGGCAGGAGAATCACTTGAACCTGGGAGGTGGAGGTTGCCCTGAGCCAAGATCCTGCCACTCCACTGTCTCAAAACAAAAACAAACGAAAACAAAAACAAGGTTATATACCTTGAGAAAGACACTAAAAATGTTTCTTAAACTACAATAGGAAGATAATAGTACCTAGTTCATGGGTTGATGTGAGGACTAAATGAGTTAATACATGTCAAAAAGTATTTAAAACAGTGCAGGGCATATACTGAGTTCTTAATAATTGTTAGCTATTATTATTACTACTACTACTATGTACACGGCACAGTGCCAGGTAACAAATGTGGGGAGGTAGGGAAAGAATCAAAAATGACTAAGACTGCCCCTTTGCTCAAGTTCAGTCTAAAAAGAGAGATTATTATTCCACAGCAGCATTGTCTAATAGAAATATAGGCCAGGCACAGTGCCTCACGCCTGTAATCCCAGCACTTCGGGAGGCCAAGGCAGGCAGATCACCTGAGGTCAGGAGTTTGAGACCAGCCTGGGGAATATGGTGAAACTCCATCTCTACCAAAAATACAAAATTAGCCAGGCATGGCAGTGCGTGCCTGTAATCCCAGCTACTTGGGAGGTTGAGGCAGGAGAATCACTTGAACCCAGGAGGCGGAGGTTGCAGTGAGCCAAGATTGCGCCATTGCACTGCAGCCTGGGCGACAAGAGCAAAACTCCATCCCAATTGAAAAAAAAAAAAAAAAAAGAGGAAATACAGTGATCCACAAATGTAATTTTAAAGCTGCTGGTAGCCATATTTTAAAAGGTGAAAAGAAACAGGTGAAATTAATTACTTAAACTAATATATCCAAAATATCATTTCAACATGTTATCAATATTTTAAAAATTGATATAGTGTCCATTCTTTTTTTGTAGCGAGTCTTCAAAATCTAATGTGCATTTTACACTTACGACAATGTCAATTTGGACTAGTCACTTTTATTTATTTTTTGAGACAGAGTCTTGCTCTCCGTCACCCAGGCTGGAGTGCAGTGGCGTGATCTTGGCTCACTGCAACCTCCACCTCCTGGGTTCAAATGATTCTCCTGCTTCAGCTTCCCAAGTAGCTGGGACTACATATGTGCAGCACCACACCTGGCTAATTTTTTTTGTATTTTTAGTAGAGATGGGGTTTCATCATGTTGGCTAGGCTGGTCTCAAATTCCTGACCTCAGGTGATCCACCCGCCTTGGCCTCCCAAAGTGCTGGGATTACAGGTGTGAGCCACCTGAACTAGTCACATTTCAAGTGTTCTACAGCCACATGTGGCTGGTGGTTCTTGTACTGAACAATGCAGTTCTACAGGGGACTAGCACTTCAAATGTAAGCTAAAAGAAAACAATTAGTTTCTGAGATCATTCCTTCATTCCTCAATTATGCCCACACTGCTATGGGTGTAACATATACCTATCCTAAGTATGTTCAGCTTATGCTACAAAACCAATTTCTCAAAATTCTTATTTTTGAACCAATTTGTAAGGCACAGAGGAAAAACAGGGAATAATTGGTTTTGAAAAGCTTTCAAATACTCCAGTGCCAAGAAGAAGACTGCAGAAAGAAATGTCATCCTTTAGGGGAGAAGAAACTTAAGAATCCCTACTAAGAAAACTACTCCAGTTTGTGTGTATGTGTGTGTGTATGAAAGGGGGGAAGGAGGCTAGCAAGGAAAGGCTCAGGAAAGAACCAGTGTAACTTCATATGGTCTGAGGCCCACAGGCCATCTGCTCCAGGCTGAATTCAATTAAACTTAGGATATCTGAAGTCAAACATCCTAAGGGTCTTGATAGGGCTTAAGTTAAAATTGGATGGGAGAAACAGGGATGGGGCTGGGGGAGAAGGCGAGAGGATGTACCCCAACGATGTAACCGAGCTCAGTTTCGGTGACTGGGTCTCTGAGAAGTGTCCACGGTGGAGGATAAGGGGCTGACACGGACGCTGGTGTTCCCTGGGGCAGAGATACAAAATTTTTGTACGTGGCTCAGAAAAAAGGGTGGCTGTAACGGGCAAAAGACCCAAAGGGCAGTACCAGAGCTGATGGACCGGCCTTCGGGCGGACGTACCGCGGGCCGAAGGGTGCAGGGGTCTCTTGGGGCTCCCGGGGAGGTGGGCGTTGCCTCGAGGGGTGGGACTCAAGGGCTCAGACGGTGCCCAGGTCGTGGGGCCGGCAGTGTGGGGACCCCACGTCCCAGACGGGCGGCTTCCCCTGCCCCCCCACGGGCAGGTTGGCCGTAGGTCTGGACATTACGCCGCCTCAGAGGGGTAGTTCCAGGCCCTAGACTCACCGTGCGGCTTCGGCCAAGGCCTCAGCTGCCGCCGCCAGCACCGCTACCGCCGCCTCAGGCCCCCTGCCCCACCGCCCGCCTTCCCCGCTGTCCTCTAAACCGGGAGCGAGGGAAGGAGGGTTCCTAGCCCTGAGGACCAATCGACACGTACAGGAAGAAGATGGACTGAAAAACAGGCCAATAGTAATGAAGAAGAAGTGAAGCTTCAGGACCCGGCTTCTCCAGGGGGCGGGGACTATTCAAATAGACAAACCACGCGGCCAGTGACAGCTGAAAACAGGCTTGGGTCCACTCGGGAGAACCAATCGGTCGTGAGTTGACCTCAGTCTCTTCCACTCATACATCCGGTGCGGCGCTGCTAGGATTCCCCTCTGCATCCGGGCTGTGAACTCAGGGAGTCCGCTGTCTGGGTACCTCCGGATCGCACCAAGAGCGGCTAGCAGAGGTTCGCGACCCCTCCCGGTGTAATTCTGAGAGGAGAGTGTGAGCAATGCTGGCGCCCAGGAATTACTGCATCAGAAGACGTTTCGGGCTAGCGCTCTTTATGGATCCTATGATTTCTCTTTTGTTACATTTAATAAGCATTTGAAAATGTTTTTAATTAGATTTTCTCACTTTCCCAAAATTATCCAATTCAGGATCATTCCAGAGAAACCATAGCCAAGTTTTAACCAAAAGAGCTACTCATAAATAAAAATTTTCAAAGAAACATTATATTTTTTTAATCGTTTCAAAAATCAATAGCTGGCCCGGCGCGGTGGCTCACGCCCGTAATCCCAGCACTTTGGGAGGCCGAGGCGGGCGGATCACTTAAGGTCAGGAGGAGTCGAGACCAGCCTGGCCAACATGGTGAAACTCTCCCGCGTCTCTACTAAAAATACAAAAATTCGGTGGGCATTGTGGCGCACGCCTGTAATCCCAGGTACTCGGGAGGCTGAGGCACGAGAATCGCCTGAACCCGGGAGGCAAAGGTTGTAGTGAGCTGAGATCGTGCCACTGCACTCCAGCCTGGGCGACTGAGAAATCTCCGTCTCAATGAATACATACATGCATGCATGCATACATACATACATACATACCAACCAAAGAAAATAAATAGCTGCTGGTCACAGTGGCCCACGCCTGTAATCCCAGCACTTTGGGAGGCTGAGGCACGAGGATCGCTTGAGGCCAGGAGTTCCAGACCAGCCTGGGCAAATAGTGAGACAATGTCTCTACAAATTGGAAAAAAAAAAAAAAAAAAGAAATCAATAGCAAAAGTGGATTTGACTACATTTCTTCTTTTTTTTTTAATCACAGTGCTATTTGTCATAGTAAACACTGAAAATTCCTAAATATTTCAAAGTAGGAGTCCAGTAAAATATGATGCATTCAGCCAGGTGCGGTGGCTCACACCTGTAATCCCAGCACTTTGAGAGGCTGAGGCCGGCGGATCATGTTGTCAGGAGTTTGAGACTAGCTTGACCAACCTCGTGAAACCCCGTCTCTACTAAAAATACAAAAAATTAGCCGGGCGCGGTTGTGGGCACCTGTAGTCCCAGCTACTCGGGAGGCTGAGGCAGGAGAATGGCGTGAACCCGGGAGGCGGAGCTTGCAGTGAGCCGAGATCGCGCCACTGCACTCCAGCCTGGGCGACAGAGCGAGACTCCGTCTCAAAAAAAAAAAAAAAAAAAAAAAAAAAATGCAAAAAAAAGTAGCGGGGCATGGTGGCAGGCGCCAGTAATTACAGATACTTGGGAGGCTGAGGCAGGAGAATCGCTTGAAGCCAGCAGGTGGAGGTTGCAGTGAGCTGAGATCACGCCACTGCACTACAGCCCGGGTGACAGTGCAAGACTCAGTCTCAAAAAAAAAAAAAAAAAAAATGCATTCATAATAAGAAAAATACGTAGCCATTAATAATGATAATTTAGAGCCTATCATGGTGGCTCATGCATGTAATCCCAGCACTTTGGGAGGCCAAGGCAGGATTGCTTGAGGCCAGGAGTTTCAGACCAGCCTGAGCAACATAGTGAGACCCTCATCTCTACAAAAGAAATTTAAACATTAGCTGTGCATGGTAGCACGTGCCTGTAGTCCCAGCTACTTGGAAGGCTGAGGCAGGAGAATCACTTGAGTCCATGATTTCAAGGTTGTGGTCATCTGTGATCACTGCACTGCAGCCTGGGCAGCAGAGAAAGATCCTGTCTCAAATAATAATAACAATAATAATAATAATAACAAGAAATAGTGGTAATGAGATGAATATTTGCTAAGAAGGAAAAGGTTCACAACTAGTTCAAAAATTACAAATTACACAACAATGTAAGTATAATATAACCGTTTACAAAAATATTTATGCTTTTCTCATATGTCTATGTTTACATGGGGAGATGTGCACAATGGGAAAGACACTTTTTCTTTATACATTATCATCAATTACTTATGTAATAAAAAGAAGTGAAGGTAGAAGGAATGAGTTTTCAGAAGGCCTAAACTGCCAAATTAAAGACAGTTGGGCTGGGTGCAGTGGCTCACACCTGTAATCCCAGCATTTTGGGAGGCCAAAGCAGGAAGATTGCTTGAGCCCAGGCATTTGAGACCAGCCTGGGCAACATAGTGAGACCCCAATCTCAAATAAATAAATAAATAAATAAAGATGGTTGATAATATTCTGTGGCTAACAAAATGCTTTGTTTGGCAGGGTTTTTTTTGTTGTTGTTAATACCTATGATATTGGCCAGGCACAGTGACCCAACACTTTGGGAGGCTGAGGCAGGTGGATTGTGTGAGCCCATGAGTTTGAGACCAACCTGGGCAACATGGTGAAACCTCACCCTTACAAAAAATGCAAAAAATTAGCTGGTGTGGTGGCATGCACCTGTGGTCCCAGCTACTTAGGAGGCTGAGGTGGGAGGATCACTTGAGTCCAGGAGGTCAAGGCTGCAGTGAGCTGTGATCTCGCCACTGCATTCCATCCTGAGTTGACAGAGTGAGACCCTGTCTCAAAAAAAAAAAAAAAATTATAATTGCTACTTTTTTTTTTTTTTTTGAGACAGTCTTACTCTGTCACCTAGGCTGGAGTGCAGGGGAGCGATCTCACCTCACTGCAACCTCCACCTCTCGGGTTTAAGCGATTCTCTTGCCTCAGCCTCCCAAGTAATAATGGCTACTTTAGATTTAGCCTCTTTTCATTGCTTCTGTGAGATAACTGGTCCTCTAAACTTTACATTTTCACTGATGTTCAACAACTTTTTATTTTTTATTTTTTTTAGATGGAGTCTCGTTCTCTCACCCAGGCTGGAGTGCAGTGGCACAATCTCGGCTCACTACAACCTCCGCCTCCTGGGTTCAAGTGATTCTCGTGCCTCAGCCTCCTGAGTAGCTGGGATTACAGGTGCCCGCCACCACACCCGGCTAATTTTTGTATTTTTAGTAGAGACGGGGTTTCGCCATGTTGGCCAGGCTGGTCTTGAACTCCTGACCTCAGGTGATCCGCCTGCCTCAGCCTCCCAAAGTGCTGGGATTACAGGTGTGAGCCATCGCACCTGGCCCAACATCTATGTTTTTATCATTAAAAATTTCTAATATGCAATATAGTCACTATTCAAATCTCAAAATAAACAAGTTATATTTATCATGAAAAGTCTTGCTCCACCCTTGCCCCTTGACTATGTATTTTCTCAGTTTCTTAAGCATCCCTAGATTTTCTGTCTGCAAAAACAAGCAAATATATACATATGTATATTCCCTTTTTTATTTTTTGAGACAGAATTTCATTCTGTGGCCCAGGCTGGAGTGCAGTGGCATGATCTTGGGTCACTGCAACCTCTGCCTCCCAGGTTAAAGTGATTCTCGTGCCTCAGCTTCCCCAGTAGCTGGGATTACATGCCTGTGCCGTCATGCGTAGCTAATTTTTAAATTTTTAGTAGAGATGAGGCTTCACCACATTAGCCAAGCTGGTCTCAAACTCCTGAACTCAGTTGATCCGCTCGCCTCAGCCTCCCAAAATGCTAGGATTACAGGCACGAGCCACCACGCCCAGCCCATACATATATTCTTATTTTCCCCTTTTGTTATACTATATGCACTATTTTGCATTTTTAAAATTTTAGTGTATCTTGTAGATCTTTCTCTTATAGTTCCAACAGGTTTATATGCCTGCTGCACAGCAACAGACCAATACAACGAGACAGCAGAGTCTGCAGCAGAGAGAGAGTTTAATGATCACAGGGCAGCCAAGTGAGGAGATGGGAGTATTACCAGTGCTGAATCTCCATGGTCTGCAGCAAGCTCAGTTCTTGCCTCCTCGGAAGAAAGAATTCAACTGAGGGGCATAGGGCAGAGTGAGAGACTGAGGCAAGTTTCAGAACAGGAGAAAAAGTTTATTAAAGAGTGTTAGAGCAGGAATGAAAGGACACTTGGAAGAGGACCAAGCAGTTGACCTGAGAGATGAAGTGCGCTGTTTGACCGTGACTTCGGGTTAGCATACTGCAGGGTCTTGCTTCCCTTCTCCCCTGATTCTTTCCTTGGGGTGGGCTGTCCACATGCAGGGTGGCCTGTCAGCACTTGGGTGGGGGCGCATGTGCAGTGTGTTTACTGGAGTTGTGCGCATGCTCACTCACGGTGTGCTCCCCTTACCAGTCCAGTGTTCCTAGAAGAAGATCATCCGCCATTTTGCCTCTTAGTGCCCATGCTTAAGCCTACTCGCCCAGCTCCTGAGATCTTATGGGAAGCTGCTGATCACCAGTTTCAGGTGTTTCTGTCTTTTGGGAGACGGCTTTCCCTGGCACCAGCTGCAATCAATTATTATTTCAGCGCAATAGCTTAACTGCCTGACCATCACCCAATGGTTGCTTGATATTCCTGGGGTTAGGGGGTGGGGGCCTCTCCTGCTCTGCTCAGGTCTGACTAGTTACCTACTGTAACAGGAGGAGACCTCCAAATTCATCTCCCCAAGGAATTCTGAGCTGGCTTTTTTTTTTTTTTTTTTTCTTGTGATGGAGTCTCGCTCTGTTCCCCAGGCTGGAGTGCAGTGGCAGGATCTCAGCTCACTGCAACTGCTGCCTCCCAGGTTCAAGCAATTCTTGTGCCTCAGCCTTTCGAGTAGCTGGGATTACAGGTGCGTGCCACCACACCTGGCTAATTTTTGTATTTTTAGTAGAGACAGGGTTTCACCGTGTTGGTCAGGCTGGTCTTAAACTCCTGACTTCTTGATCCACCTGCCTTGGCCTCCCAAAGTGCTGGGATTACAGGGATGAGCCACCGAGCCTGGCATGAGCTGGGGTTTTTAAGGGGATTGTAGAGGGAGAGAGGCTGTAAATTTGGTATCGTTTATTGGTCGGGGTAAGGGGGATGAAATCATCAGGATGTGGAAACTGCATTCTTTGGTGAGTTAGCTCCCTGTGGGGTCTTTCACAATGGCTGTCACCAGTAGTTTCACTGATATGCAGGACCTGGAAGAATACCTCAGGTGGAAAACAATGTTTTGCAAGCTTAAGTTGTCTGATGACAGGGTCTGCGTGATTCTGGGACAGTAGGCAGCAAACAACTATGAGGAAGTGTCTCAGAGTTCAACGTGACCTCACGATGAATGCTGAACGTGCTGCAAGCTTTATTTTCATTTCTCTCCCTCCCTTCTTCCCCGATTTATTTTATTTTATTTTGAGACAGAGTCTCACTCTGTCGCCCAGGCTGGAGTGCAGTGATGTGATCTCAGTTCACCACAACCTCCACCTCCTGGGTTCAAGTGATTCTCCTGCCTCAGCCTCCCGAGTGGCTGGGATTACAGGTGTGCACCACCACGCCAGCTAATTTTTGTACTTTTTTTTTTTTTTTTTTGAGACCAAGTCTCTCTCTGTAGCCCAGGCTAGAGTGCAGTGGCATGATCTTGGCTCACTGCAACCTCTGCCTCCCGGGTTCAAGCGATTCTCCTGCCTCAGCCTCCAGAGTAGCTGAGATTACAGGTGTGCGCCTCTGCAGAGTAACTGGGATTACAGGCACGTGCCACTGCGCTCAGCTAATTTTTTGTACTTTTAGTAAAGACAGGGATTCACCATGTTGGCCAGGCTGGTCTTGAACTCCTGATCTCAGGCAATCCGCCTGCCTCGGCCTCCCAAAGTGCTAGGATTACAGGTGTGAGCCACCATGTCCGGCCTAATTTTTTTATTTTTAGTAGAGTCGGGGTTTCACCATGTTGGCCAGGCTGGTCTTGTACTCCTGACCTCAAGTGATCTGCCTGCCTTGGCCTCCCAAAGTGCTGGGATTACAGGCGTGAACCACTGCACCCGGCCCCTGATTAATTTTATAAAGTTTGTTGGGACGGTTTCATTTCCAACTTGGTACACGGAGAGTTTCTTGTCCTTTTGTTGTTGCTACAGCTGCATAGTGTTCCATCACATGGTTGTGCCATAGTTCATTTTCCAGTCCTCTGTGAACGGACATTTGTGTTATGTCCAAATTTGTGCTATTACAAATGCTGCAATGAATGCCTTTGTACATATATCATTTTCTTCCCTGACATCTATATCAAGATAAATTCCCAGAAATGGAATTACAGGGTCAGACAGTTTTGATGAATCTTGTCCAAGTTGATCTCTATAAGGGAGGTACCAATTTTTACTTCCATCAGCCATATAGGAGATTTTTGCCACCGTGAGATATGATAAAGCCCTGTTTTCTAATTAATAATCAAAGATGATTTTATAGCAACAGAAATTAGTGCATTTGTACGTTTCTGTTTACAAAGAACTTTTTTTTTATTGTATTTTTGCAAGTCTTTTTATTTTATTATAATACTTTAAGTTCTAGGGTACATGTGCACAACGTGCAGATTTGTTACATAGGTATACATGTGCCATGTCGGTTTGCTGCACCCATCAACTTGTCATTTACATTAGTTATTTCTCCTAATGCTATCCCTCCTGCAGCCCCCCAGCCCCCAACAGGTCCCAGTGTGTGATGTTCCCCTCCCTGTGTCCATGTGTTCTCATTGTTTAACTCCCACTACAAAGAACTTTCTTATTTATTACACTAAAATAATAGCTAATATTTATTGAGCACTTACAGCATATCAGGGATTTTGGTGGACATTATCGAGTACTTGTTAAAAGCAGCTTGGAGTCTAACTGAATCTGAAATTTGGCTGCAACACTTAGTACCTATTTCCTTATGTGTAAAACTGGAAGGATTATAGTCCCTTCGTTGGTAGGCATTATTGTGGGGGTTAAACGCTAACACCACACGTAAAGTACCTAAAAGAGGTACTTGGCTGGGCATGGTGGCTCACGCCTATAATCCCAGCACTTTGGGAGGCCAAGGCGGGTGGATCACCTGAGGTCAGGAGTTTGAGACCAGCTTGGTAAAACCCTATCTCTACTAAAAATATAAAAATTAGCTGGGCGCGGTGGCAGGCACCTGTAGTCCCAGCTACTCGGGAGGCTGAGGCAGGAGAATCACTTGAACCTGGGAGGTGGAGGTTGCAGTGAGCTGAGATCGCGCCACTGCACTCCGGCCTGGGCGACAGAGCAAGACTCCGTCTCAAAAGCAAACAAAGTATATATGGCTTATGTGAACAGTCAATAAATGCTGTTTACTATTATGCCTGAGCATTTCTATGAGGCAGGTTGTATTGTTCCCACCTTATATATAAGTAAGCCAAAGAACAGAGATACTGGGACGTGTAATTGGTAATTGATAGAGCCAGGATTTTAATATATCTGCTCATATATTGTCTGATTTGACATTGTATGACTCATGGGTTTGGCCAGTATAGAAAGCTTTGTGCTGAGTGGTGAAGTTGTAATGTTTAACAACCAGATTGGGGTAAGAGAGAGCAGATATATACAGAGCTAGCTTCACAGCTACGTCATGCTCTGTTTTGTAATTGTTAATGATTTTGAACAAGAGGCCTCACTTATTTATTTATTTGTTTTTTTGAGACAGAATTTCACTCTTGTTGCCCAGGCTGGAGTGCAATGGCGCAATCTCGGCTCACCGCAACCTCCGCCTCCCGGGTTCAAGCGATTCTTCTGCCTCAGCCTCCCGAGTAGCTGGGATTACAGGCATGTGCCACCATGCCCAGCTAATTTTGTATTTTTAGTAGAGACGGGAGTTTCTCCATGTTGGCCAGGCTGGTCTCGAACTCCTGACCTCAGGTGATCCACCTGCCTCAGCCTCTCGTAGTGCTGGGATTATAGGTGTGAGCCACCCCGCCTGGTGAATTTTTTTATTTTTTAAATTAATTAATTATTTTTTTGAGATGGAGTTTTGCTCTTACTGTCCAGGCTGGAGTGCAATGGCACGATCTCGGCTCACCACAACCTCCACCTCCTGGGTTCAAGCGATTCTCCTGCCTCAGCCTCATGAATAGCTGGGATTACAGGCATGTGCCACCACACCCAGCTAATTTTGTATTTTTAGTAGAGACAGGGTTTCTCCATGTTGGTCAGGCTAGTCTTGAACTCCTGACCTCAGTCATCTGCCCGCCTTGGCCTCCCAAAGTGCTGGAATTACAGGCGTGAGCCACCGTGCCCGGCCTGGTCCCACTTATTTACTTATTTTATTTTATTTATTTTTTTGAGATAGGATCTCACTCTATTGCCCAGGCTGGAGTGCAGTGGCACAATCATGACTCACTGCAGCCTCAACTTCCCAGGCTCAGGTGATTCTTCCGCCTCAGCCTCCCAAGTAGCTGGGACCACAGGTACACACTGCCACACCTGGCTCATTCTTTTTTTTTTTTTTTTTGAGACAGAGTCTCACTCTGTCACCCAGGCTGGAGTGCAGTGGCATGATCTCGGCTCACTGCAAGCTCCACCTCCCGGGTTCATGCCATTCTCTTGCCTCAGCCTCCCAAGTAGCTGGGACTACAGGCGCCCGCCACCACATCCAGCTAATTTTTTTTTGTATTTTTAGTAGCGATGGGGTTTCACCGTGTTAGCCAGAATGGTCTTATCTCCTGACCTCATGATCTGCCAGCCTCGGCCTCCCAAAGTGCTGGGATTACAGGCGCCTGGCCCACACCTGACTAATTCTTTGATTTTCACCATGTTGTCCAGACTGGTCTTGAGCTCCTGGGCTCAAGCGATCCACCTGCCTTGCCCTCCCAAAGTGTTGAGATTACAGGCGTCAGCCACCACGTCTGGTCTTTTTTTTTTTTTAGAGTGGAGATCTCACTATGTTGCCCAGGCTGGTCTCTAACCTGAGCTCAAGCGATCCTCCCACCTCAGCCTCCTGAGTAGCTGGGACTGCAGGCACACATTACCACACCCAGCTCCACCTCTTTAGTTTGCAATGGGTACCACAAATTAGGTAGTCAGTCCTGTGTGCATATATGTTGCATGTGTATTATAACTTTCACTGATGTAAATGATGTGTAGCATACAGTTTACAAATACTAAAATATACAAGACTCTATTGTGAACTCCATATAGCCAGTTCTCACAGTATGTTTTATTGGATGTTGTATAGCTTCCCTGTGGTCCCAATTGATCAAAGAGCATAGTTCAGACATGAATGTTGGTTGATATTTTATGTTAGGAGTAAGAGGAAAGTGAAACAATCAAAAGAGATATGTCAGAACTTCACTAGTTTGTCAAGGCTACGAGCAACTTACTTGTTCAACTGGATTATAATTTGCCAATATTGGACGAATATTTCCTCAAAGTTTTGATGCATTCACTTACACTTTTTTTTCTTTTCTTTTCCTTTTTTGAGATGGAGTCTCGCTCTATTGCCCAGGCTGGAGTATAGTGGGGTGATCTTGGCTCAATGCAGCCTCTGCCTCCAGGGTTCAAGCAATTCTCCTGCCTTAGCCTCCTGAGTAGCTGCGATTACAGGAATGTACCACCACACCCGGCTAATTTTTTTTTTTTTTTTTGAGATGGAGTCTCACTCTGTCACCCAGGCTGGAGTCCAGTGGCGTGATCTTGGCTCACTGCAACCTCCATCTCCCGGGTTCAAGCAATTCTCCTGCCTCAGCCTCCCGAGTGGCTGGGATTACAGGTACCCGCCACCAAACGAGGCTAATTTTTGTATTTTTAGTAGAGATGGGGTTTTGCCATGTTGGCCAGGCTGGTCTTGAACTCCTGACATCAAGTGATCCGCCCACCTCGGCCTCCCAAAGTGCTTCGATTACAGGCGTGAGCCACCGCACCCTCCAACACTTTCAAGTTTAACCAGTAATGTTAACGTTTTCTCCGCCACTTTCTTAAGTCTAGACGACTTAGCAGTTATTAAGCATTTGCTCACTTGCGTGGTGTAAACTCTCCCACCATGGGCAGATTTCAAGCTGCCGAAGGATGTCACTGAATGGAAAGCTGATAAGAGCTTTCATAGAGTATTTCCACAGTGCAGATATGACAGATGTCAGAATGTCTGCACACAGCAGGCGCTCAATAAATGCTTGCAGCATGAACAAATTAATGAATCCTACTTCGTGAATGAAAGTGCACCCGGTAAGTCCTAAAGCAACACATCTTCGAGTTCTTAGGATGCTAAGACAGGCTGATTCCAGTTAGTCTGGAAGTAGCTGTGGGGCGCAGCGCAGGCAGGAAAAGGGCTGGACCCCGAGTCACCGCCCGGCCCCAGCCCCTGCCCTGTCCCCGCCCCCGACCCATCCCCGCCCCCTCCTGCCCCACCACCGGTCTGGCCCCGCCCCTCATCCCCGCCCCACCCCTCACCGCCCTTCTCCCCTCCTCTGACCCCTCCCTTCCCCGCCTCTGACCCCGCCCCGTCTCTGACCCCTCCCCACCTCTGACTCGGCCCCGCCCGCCCCGGCTCTGATCAGGCTCCCCACAATCCCCACCCCTCACCGCCCTTCTCCCCGCCTCTGGCTCGGCCCCGTTCCCTCCCGGCCTCCAGCCCACCCTTCTGTCCGGCACGCGCCGCCGGCACCTGTTTCCGGGCGCGCCTCCAGAGGCCGGCGCACAAGATGGCGGGCCTGGCGGCCTGAAGACGGTGGCCGGGGCTCGGCCGTGGGCTCTCACGCGGGGCTGGGGGTCGGAGACAGACTTCACCCAGGTGACAGGTAGTAGGGGCGGCGCCGCTGGACCTCTTGGGGTGTAAGACCCGCTTGCTGCTGCCCCCGGACCTTGCCGCCACACCAGCCCTGTCCTGGGGCGGAACCGAAGGAAGGTCAGGCCCGGCTGCCCCGCCCCGTCCTTCCTCCTTCCCGGGCGGTCACTGTGCGTGGCTCACTTTTAGAGTTTACTACAGCCACGTGGAGCTTCCATGGCTGCCTCTCAGGTCCTGGGGGAGAAGATTAACATCCTGTCGGGAGAGACTGTCAAGGCTGGGGACAGGGAACCGCTGGGGAACGACTGTCCCGAACAAGATAGGCTCCCCCAGCGCTCCTGGAGGCAGAAGTGCGCCTCCTACGTGTTGGCCCTGAGGCCCTGGAGCTTCAGTGCCTCACTCACACCGGTGGCCCTGGGCAGTGCCCTTGCCTACAGATCCCACGGTGTCCTGGATCCCAGGCTCTTGGTGGGTTGTGCCGTGGCTGTCCTGGCTGTGCACGGGGCCGGTAATTTGGTCAACACTTACTATGACTTTTCCAAGGGCATTGACCACAAAAAGAGTGATGACAGGACACTTGTGGACCGAATCTTGGAGCCCCAGGATGTCGTCCGGTTCGGAGTCTTCCTCTACACGTTGGGCTGCGTCTGTGCCGCTTGCCTCTACTGCCTATCCCCTCTGAAACTGGAACACTTGGCTCTCATCTACTTTGGAGGCCTGTCTGGCTCCTTTCTCTACACAGGAGGTAAGAGTTGGCCTGTCCTGTTCGCTGCAGGTCTTAGTGGCGTCGGCTGGAAACCGCTGCTTTGTAGAGGAGTTATAGGGATGTCAAAGGTGGCTTTCTAAATTAGGCCACTTTAAGTCTATAATTGTGGGTCATGAGAATTTTTTGAAACAGTGATTTGAGAAGATCCTGGTTTCACTTATGGACGTAGGGCATGACTCAAAATTTTATATGGACATTTATTTTTATTTTTGTTTATTTATTTATTTATTTTTTGAGATGGAGTCTCGCTCTGTTGCCCAGGCTGGAGAGCAGTGGCACGATCTCAGCCCACTGCAGCTTCCGCCTCCCGTGTTCAAGCGATTCTCCTGCCTCAGCCTCCCGAGTAGCTGGGGCTACAGGTGCACGCCACCACGCCCGGCTAATTTTTGTATTTTTAGTAGAGACGGGGTTTCACCATGTTGGCCAAGATGGTCTTGATCTCCTGACCCTCGTGATCCACCCACCTCAGCCTCCCAAAGTGCTAGGATTACAGGTGTGAGCCACCGCGCCCGGTCAGGACATTTTTAAAAAAAATTTTTTTGAGGCCGGGCGCGGTGGCTCAAGCCTGTAATCCCAGCACTTTGGGAGGCCGAGGCGGGCGGATCACAAGGTCAGGAGATCGAGACCACAGTGAAACCCCGTCTCTACTAAAAAAAAATACAAAAAATTAGCCGGGCGTGGTGGCGGGCGCCTGTAGTCCCAGCTACTCAGGAGGCTGAGGCAGGAGAATGGCGGGAACCCGGGAGGCGGAGCTTGCAGTGAGCCGAGATCGCGCCACTGCACTCCAGCCTGGGCAACAGCGTGAGACTCCGTCTCAAAAAAAAAAAAAAAAAAAAAAATTTTTTTGAGACAGAGTCTCGCTCTGTTGCTCAGGCAAGAGTGCAGTGGCACCATCTCTGCTCACTGCAACCTCTGTCTCCCGGGTTCAAGCGATTCTCATGCCTCAGCCCCCAAGTAGCTGGGAAAATACAGGCATGTGCCACCACGCCTGGCTAATTTTTGTATTTTTAGTAGGGACAGGGTTTTACTGTGTTGACCAGGCTGGTCTCGAACTCCTGACTTTGTGACCTGCCTGCCTTGCCCTCCAAAAGTGCTGGGATTACAGGTGTGAGCCACCATGCCCGGCCTATATGGACATTTTTTGTGACTCTTTTCTTTTTAATCACTCATACTTTTTTTTTTTTTTTTTTTTGAGACGGAGTCTCGCTCTGTTGCCCAGGCTGGAGTGCAGTGGTGCGGTCTCAGCTCACTGCAACCTCCGCCTCCTGGGTTCATGCCATTCTCCTGCCTCAGCCTCCTGAGTAGCTGGGACTACAGGCGCCCACCATCACGCCCAGCTAATTTTTTGTATTTTTAGTAGAGATGGGGTTTCACCATGTTAGCCAAGATGGTCTCCATCTCCTGACCTTGTGATCCGCCCACCTCGGCCTCCGAAAGTGCTGGGATTACTGGCGTGAGCCACTGCGCCTGGCCTCACTCATACTTTATAATGCCACAGTTTCAAATATTAGTAGAATTAAATTTGAAGAGTTCAAAATGATACACGTAATTACTTCTAGCTACTTTGCTAGGTGACTTCTTGCAAGAGGCTGATTAAGGTAGTGATGGGCAGGTGGGTAAGCCCTATATATTGAGCACCTATTATGTACCAGGCACTGTTCTGTGTGATCACAGCAGTCACAGATCCCTGCCCTCGTGAAACTTATATATTGTCGTGAGAAGAGACAGAAAGTAAAACTAGAAAATTATAGTTAGGGTGACCAACATCCTGGTTTGCTCAGGACTAAGGCAACAGGACTAAGTGGGATGTGCAAATTCTGGTACTAAAACCAGGAAAGTTCAAAAAAAGTAGAGCTATTACTATTTTTTTTTTTTTTTTTTTTTTTTTTTTGAGACGGAGTCTTGCTCTGTCACCCAGGCTGGAGTGCAGTGGCCGGATCTCAGCTCACTGCAAGCTCCGCCTCCCGGGTTTACGCCATTCTCCTGCCTCAGCCTCCCGAGTAGCTGGGACTACAGGCGCCCGCCACCTCGCCCGGCTAGTTTTTTTGTATTTTTTAGTAGAGACGGGGTTTCACCGTGTTAGCCGGGATGGTCTCTCGATCTCCTGACCTCGTGATCCGCCCGTCTCGGCCTCCCAAAGTGCTGGGATTACAGGCTTGAGCCACTGCGCCCGGCCGAGCTATTACTATTTTAAGTAGTTTGATCAGGGTAGGCTTCATCAAAAAGGTAACATTTGGCTGTATCCCAGCAGCTCATGGCTGTATCCCAGCCCTTGGGGAGGCTGAAGTGAGAGGATCACTTGAGGCCAGGAGTTGAAGACCACCTTGGGCAACGTAGACCACTGTCTCTATAAAATATAAAATAAAAAATATTAGCTGGGCATGGTGGTGTTTGCCTATGGTCCCAGCTATTTTGGAGGCTGAGGTGGGAGTATCGCTTGGGCCCAGGAGGTCAAGGCTGCAGTGAGCCCTGATCACACCACTGCACTCCAGCCTGGGCGACAGAGTGAGACTGTGCCTCAGAAAGGTAGTATTTGAGTTGAGTTAGATTGAAGGAGGTAAGAGATGAGGGAGTTGGCCAAGCAGATATCTGAGAGAGAAGCGTTTCAGGAAAAGGAACAGCAAGTGCCATAGGCCTTAAGGCAGGAACATGTCCAAAGAGCTTATGGAGCAGCAAGGAGTCCAGTGTGTGAATGAAGGAGAGAGTAAAAGGAGGTAAAGTAAGAGAAGTACGTTTGGGGAGGGTAAGGAGGCACACGGATTGTATAGACCTTGTAGGCCACTGGTCTTGGCTCTGGAATGGAGGAGCCACTGCAGGACTTTGAGCAAGGGAGTGACGTGATATAATGTTTTCAAGGAATTGCTCTGGGTAAGGTATTGAGAATGGATCAAGGGGAGTGGGGCAAGTGTAGAGGCAGGAAGACCAAGTAGGAGGCTCTTGAGTAATCCAGGCAAGTGATGTTTGGTGGCTTGGATCTAGCGGGTGGTAGTGGAAGAGGTAAGTAGCCAGATTCTAAATATGCTTTGAAGGTCGGCAGGGTTTGTTGATGGATTGGATGTGTGGTAAAGAGAAACAGGAATTAAGCGTAACTCAAAGGTTTTTTTTTTTATGACACATTCCACATTTTATTTACATTTTAGGACTAACTTTGGGCTGGGCGCTGTGCCTCACGCCTGTAATCTCAGTACTTTGGGAGGCCAAGGCAGGTGGATCACTTGAGATCAGGAGTTCCAGACCAGCCTGGCCAACATGGTGAAACCTCATCTCTACTAACAATACACGGAGGATTGCTTGAGCCTGGTAGGCAGAGGTTGCAGTGAGCTGAGATCACGCCACTGCATTCCAGCCTGGGCAACAGAGCAAGACTCCATCTCAAAAAAAAAAAAAAAAAAAGACCAACTTTATTTTCAAAATTATATATCCATATACCTATCCCTTTTTTGTTGATGTCACTTGACCTTAAGTGCGTAGTTTGTTTAAAAAAAAAGACTGTAAGCAAATATTTACCATGTCTGATACATGTAACACACATGAACAGCTTTTAACAGAAATTCATCAACTTCCCCCCAACATTTTTTATTATAATACAGGTATCAAAACAATCCTGAACATATTTTTCATACTACTAGTAGTCAGCACCCACACCACTTCAAAAATTAATACATTTGTGCTGGGTGTGGTAGCTTTCGCCTATAATCCCACCACTTGGGGAGGCCGAGGCAGGTGGATCACCTGAGCTCAGGAGTTCGAGACCAGCCTGGCCAACATGGTGAAACCCCACCTCTACTAAAAATACAAAAATAAGCTGGGCATGGTGGTACATGCCTATAGTCCCAGCTACTTGGGAGGCTGAGGCAGGAGAATCACTTGAACCTGGGAGGTTGTGGTGAGCCGAGATCTCATCACTGCACTCCAACCTGGGCAACAGAGCAAGACTCCATCTCAAAAAACAAAACAAAACAAAAAAACAAAAAACACATTTGTGACAGTGTTCATTGTACCTGCTACTTTTTTTTTTTTTTTTTTAATTTTATTTATTGAGACAGAGTCTTGATCTGTTGCCCAGGCTGGGGTATGGTGGTGCGATCTTGGCTCACCACAACCTCCGCCTCCCAGGTTCAAGTGATTCTCCTGCCTCAGCCTCCTGAGTAGCTGGGATTACAGGTACCCACCTGGCTAATTTTTGTATTTTTAGTAGAGACATGGTTTCGCCATGTTGGCCAGGCTGGTCTCTAACTCCTCACCTCAAGTGATCCACCGTCCTTGGCCTCCCAAAGTGCTGGGATTACAGGCGTGAGCCACCATGCCTGGCAAATACCTGCTACTTTTTAAACAATTTCAACTGCAGCTCTCTTTCACTAAGATGGATAAAGCATGCCATTTCAGTTTTCTTTTTTCTCGAGACGGATTTTTGCTCTTGTTCCCCAGGCTGCAGTGCAATGGCACAATCTCGGCTCACTACCACCTCCACCTCCTGGGTTCAAGCAATTCTCCTGCCTCAGCCTCCCAAGTAGCTGGAATCACAGGCATGGGCCACCACGCCCTACTAATTTTGTATTTTTAGTAGAGACAGGGTTTTTCCATGTTGGTTAGGCTGGTCTTGAACTCCCAACCTCAGGTGATCCGTCCCACCTTGGCCTCCCAAAGTGCTGGCATTACAGGTGTGAGCCACCTCGCCCAGGCTCTGTTTTCTTTTTTCTTTCGTTTTTTGTTTGAGATGGGGGTCTTACTCTGTCACATAGGCTACAGTGCAGTGGTACGATCTCAGCTTACTGCAACTTCTGCCTCCCGGGATCAAGCAATTCTCCTGCCTCAGTCTCCTGAGTAGCTGGGACTACAGGTGCGTGCTACCACGCCTGGTTAATTTTTGTATTTTTTGTATGGACGGACTTTCACCATGTTGGCCAGTCTGGTCTTGAACTCCTGGCCTCAAGTGATCTGCTCGCCTGAGCCTCCCAGAGTGCTGGGATTATAGACATGAGCCACTGTGCCCAGCCCTGCTTTCTTTATTGAGATTTTTAGACTTTAGAAACACACACGCTTCCACTGCCATCTGACACTTCTTACCACGCTTTCATCTTGTAAACCTGAATTCCATTTCGAGTACTCCACAAGTTTATGTTTAAATGACAGTACCTTAACAAGAGAAAAAAATTGAGTTGCATTTTTCCTACTGTTACCTGAAAACATAATGGGTGTACATATATTAAATATATTCTTACAAATATACAGGTCATGTTTACCAGCTGGAATTCTTTTGTTTAACATGTGGGTATTTTGCATTGTGATATTTAATCAAGACATTAACACAAGTAGAAGGTTGTTGATATAAGACAAGTTTGAGATCCACTAAAATTAATTGTTGTATGTCCTTCCAGTGACTGTGGAAGCTTCATATTTTCTTTGGACATCATTAGACATCTTAGCTCTTGAAGTACAACTTTAATGCTATATGAATTTTGTCATTTTGCTAATACTGGTATGCTGCGGTCATCCACCATCCCACTGGAATTATTTATTCCATTCATATTAATTCTTGTTACAAATGTAACTGATTGGGGAGCTTCTGGGTATTTAGGTCCACTTTCTACTTTCAGGCTGTATATATATATATTTTTTTTTTTTTGAGACAGAGGCTCGCACTGTGGCCCATGTGGGAGCGCAATGGCGTGATCTCAGCTCACTGCAGCCTGCACTTCCTGGGTTCATGTGATTCTCCTGCCTCAGCTTTCCAAGTAGCTGGGATTACAGGTACATATCACCACGCCCGGCTAATTTTTTGTATTTTTAGTAGAAATGGGGTTTTACTATGTTGGCCAGACTAGACTTGAACTCTTGACCTCGTGATCTGCCCTCCTTGGCCTCCCAAAGTGCTGGGGTTGTAGGCGTGAACTGCCATGCCAGGCCTATATTCTCTTTTCATAATTTGTCCTTGGTGGCCCAATAATCATGCCTGTCCACCTTGTAAATGTCATATCTTCATCATCTTCAAGGCCCCAGTTAATCATGCCATTGCCTTTCCACAGCTGCATAAGCATAACTCAAAGGTTTTGACCTGAGAACCGGAAGATACCATCTGGAGTGATGTCATTATGTGAGAAGGGCAAGACTTGGGGTAGAACAAGTTTTGGGGGAAAAGCAAGAGATTGACTTCGTGGTTTTTTGTTTTGTTTTTTGTTTGTTTTGAGACAGTCTCACTCTGTCTCCCAGGCTGGAGTACAGTGGCGTGATCTTGGCTCACTGCAATCTCTGCCTCCCGGGTTCAGGTGATTCTCAGCCTCCCAAGTAGCTGGGATTACAGGCGTGCGCCACCATACCTGGCTAATTTTGTATTTTTAGTAGAGACAGGGTTTCACCATGTTGGCCAGACTGGTCTTGAACTCCTGACCTCAGGTGATCCACCCGCCTTGGCCTCCCAAAGTGCTGGGATTACAGGCGTGAGCCACTGTACCTGGCCAACTTTGGACATCTTAATGTCTTAAATCTCCTAACAAATATGTCAAATGGGTAGTTCAAGTTCAGGGAAGCCTGGGCTAGAGATTACATATTTGGGAGTCATTAGTCTATAGATGAAGTTGTAGGACTGGGTGAAGTCATCAAGGGAGGGAGTGTTGGTAGAAAAGTCAGTCCTGGCCGGGCGCGGTGGCTCAAGCCTGTAATCCCAGCACTTTGGGAGGCCGAGACGGGCGGATCACAAGGTCAGGAGATCGAGACTATCCTGGCTAACACGGTGAAACCCCGTCTTTACTAAAAAATACAAAAAACTAGCCGGGCGAGGTGGCGGGCGCCTGTAGTCCCAGCTACTCGGGAGGCTGAGGCAGGAGAATGGCGTAAACCCGGGAGGCGGAGCTTGCAGTGAGCTGAGATCCGGCCACTGCACTCCAGCCTGGGCCACAGAGCGAGACTCTGTCTCAAAAAAAAAAAAAAAAAAGAAAAGTCAGTCCTGGTCTGAGCCCTGGGACAATCCCACATTAGAGGTGGGAGAAGAAAAGGCACAGGTAAAGGGTATGTGAGCAAGCATCCAGAGGAGTAAGAGGAAAACCAAAAGGCTGTGGTGGCCTGGCAACCAATTGTAAAAAGTTCCGTGAAGAAATCAATGAGGTGCTGTAATAAAAAGTACAAGGTGGTGGTGAAGGGAAGAGGCTGTCTTTGTGAAACTGACATTTAAACTAGGGCTTGAAGACGGAAGGACAAGGAGCTGGCCATGGGGTGGAATTGGAGTCTGATTGCGATGCTGAGTCCTCCAGGGCTGAAGGACCACCAATTGCAAATGTGGTGGGTAGGAGAGAGTGTGACATTGGCTAGGATCTACTGAAAGGTCTGTGTGAGCCAGAGAGGGTATGAGACACAGTTGGCGAGTTAGGCAGGGTCTCTGTCATGGCGCTCTTAACAAGTCCTACTCCTCAGCCTCCAGGGCTCAGTCCTTGGACCTCTTTTCTCTATCTCCGTGTACCCCCTTGGTGATTTTAGCTCATGGCTTCAGATGCCATCTGTTAAGCTAGTGACTCTTAAACTCCAGACTCATATCCAACTTCTTACTCAGCAACTTCTCCTGGAACTGTCTCACAGACATCTCAAGCTTAACATGTCTGAGACCAAATTCCTGATCTTCTCCCCAAGGAAACTTGCTTCACCGACAGCTTTTTCCCCATTTTGCTCAATGGCAGCTTCATCCTAGTTCTTCAAGCCAAAAGCCATGGGCATCGTCCTTGACTCTACGTCTCACATCCAATTCATCAGCAAATTCTGTTGACTCTCCTTTCAAAATGATTATAGGATGTGACCACTTCTTACTGTCTCCAGCCACCACTGTGATCATCTGTCCCTGGATTTTTGCGGCAGGCTCCCAGCTGGTCTCTTTACCTCTGTTCTGGTCCTGTTCAGGCTGTTCCCACTCAGCCACCAGAGTAATTCTGTTAAAATACAGGGCAGCCCTGTCAGTCCTGCTCAGAACTCTTCAGTGACTCCCATCTCGCTCAGTGTAAAGGCCAGGGTCTTTACAGTGACCCCCCAGGGTCCTACATTCTTTGCCCACCCTTTGCCCTCCCCCCAGTTCTCTGACCCACCCTCCTCCTTTCTTCCTGCTTATCCTGGGCCAGCCACACTGCCCTCCTTTCTAGTCCAGGAGCATGCCTGACCCCTCCTACCCCTCCCTCAGGTCCTTTGTAGATGCAGCTTCCTCTGTTTGAAATGCTTTTCCTGCTTCTAACAGTGTGGTTCACTTTCTCTCTTCCTTCACCTATTTGCCCAAATGTCAGCTCTCAGTGAGGCCTTGCTTTCTACCTTGCTTGAAATCACATACCTGCTCTGTGCCCCTACCTGATACTCCCCTGCTGCTCTTCTCTGTGGTTAGTTTTCTTCATAGCACATGTTACCTTCTAACGTGCCATATAAAGTACTTAATTCGTTAATTATCTTCCCCCTTAGACTGCGAGCTCCCTCCCTGCAGTCAGGGATTTCTGTGTCTGATCTTAGCTGAACCCTTAGCACCCAGAGCAGTGCGTGGCATGTAATATTACTTAGTAAATATTCATCCAATGAACAAATGGGGAGGCATTGAAATATATTGAGCAGAGTAGTGACATAATCTGGTTTAGGGTATTTTTAAACATTGACTTTTATTGACATATAATTGACACACAGTGAAATACACAGATTTTTAGTGTTGCAGCTTGATGAACTTTGACAAACGTATACAGTTGCATAACCCACACCCCCATCATCATCCAGAACACTTCCATGACCCCCGAAAGCTTCCTAGTGCTTCTTGCCTGTCAATCCCACACTCCCTGCCCCCATCCAGAGACAGGGAAAGAACCACTGTTCTGATTTCTCTCACATAGATTAGGTTTCCCTGGTCATACAAATGGAACCATTCAGTATGAACTATCTATGTATGTATGTGTATTTATTTCAGTCTGAGCTCTCGTCTGGCTTCTTTTGCTCAGCGTGATGTTTTTGAGATTGATTGCGTTGTTGTGTGTATCAGTAGTCCCTTTTTGTGCTCAGTAGCGTTCCATTGTAACATACCACAACTTCTTTATCCATTCTCCTGTTCAGGGACAGTTGGATTGCTTCCATATTTTGGCTATTATGACTGAACATTCATGTTCAAGTCTTTTTGTGGATATTTGTTTTCATTTTTCTTGGGTAAATGCCCAGGAGTGGAATTGCTGGGTCACAGGGCAGATGATGTTTAATTTTATGAGAAACTGCCAAACTGTTTTCTGAAGTGGTTGTACTTCTTTACACTCCCACCAGCAAGAGTTCCAGTTGCTCTGCATCTTGCCAACTTTTTGATTTATGTCTTAACAGATTCATTCTGGCTGCCATGTGGAGAACTGGCCCAGTATTTCACTATGTAAGCTCATTCAGAAAATGGGGTTGGGAGAGGAGGAATGCCTAAAAGGAAATTCCCAGATGGGCCACGTCTCTGAATCAGGTAGAGCACATGAGCCTTGGGCCATGTATCAAATGCTAGGAAACGGCTTTCTCCCCAAGGGCTCTACTGTTCTCTTGTGTCAGATAACCAGATCTTTTTCCTCCCCAGAGTGGGTTGCTCTTGGTTTTGGGTTGGGGACAGAGACCTCTGCTCAACCTTGCTTACATCATCCTTTTTTTTTTTTTAAGACAAAGTTTAGCTCTTGTTGACCAGGCTGGAGTGCAATGGTGTGATCTCTGCTCACCGCAACCTTTGCCTCCTGGGTTCAAGCGATTCTACTGCCTCAGCCTCCCGTGTAGCTGGGATTACAGGCATGCGCCACCATGTCCAGCTAATTTTTTTTGGATTTTGAGTAGAGATGGGGTTTCTCCATGTTGGTCAGGCTGGTCTTGACCTCCCGACCTCAGGTGATCTGAGGTGATCTGCCCGCCGTGGCCTCCAAAAGTGCTGGAATTACAAGCGTGAGCCACTATGCCCGGCCTTTTTTTTTCTTGAGATGGAGTTTTGCTCTTGTTGCCCAGGCCGGAGTGCAATGGCATGATCTCAGCTCACCGCAAACTCTGCCTCCAGGGTTCAAGCGATTCTTCTGCCTCAGCCTCCCGGGTAACTGGGATTACAGGCATGCGTCACCACACCCGGCTAATTTTTTGTATTTTTAGTGGAGACAGGGTTTCTCCATGTTGGTCGGGCTGGTCTTGAATTCCCGATCTCAGGTGGTCCATCTGCCTCGGCCTTCCAAAGTGCTGGGATTACAGGCGTGAGCTGCCATGCCTGACCGCTTACCTTGGCCTGACCGCTTACCTTGGCCTGACCGCTTACCTTGGCCTGACCGCTTACCTTGGTTTTTGCCAAGTGATCTGAGGAGGTGTTCTTGGATAATCCAGCCAAAGGTCAAGGCTGCAGTGCTGTTGCATTTTCTTTCATAGCCAGACCCGTGGAGTCTCTTGGGGAGCTGAGGAAACAAGCACAACAAGAGTGGGCGGCTATAGAGGAACTGGCTAGGTCTGTGCTAGGAGTATTCCTGCCCAGCGTCTTCTTTGGGTGGGTGTAGTCCCCTAAATGTGTGAGATATTGCAAGAGACATCAATTTACTAATTCTGAACTGGAGCTCGTTCTGTGCTTGAGGGAACTTCCTCCTGGAGGGCATGTCCTCATACGACCAAATTATTTGTGAAAACATGGCTTGGTATAAAAATCATCCAAATAGAAGGAAAAAAAAAATTGTCTTGAGGGTGCAGAATTAACTTGCCAAGTGTTGGAGAGTGTCAGTGGCCGTGCCTTAATGCCCTTCCCTGGAGACACTTTGTTCTAAAGAACTAAGGGTGTGTATTTAGCACCAGGGAACCCCAGCCGCTGATGTGAAGGTGAACTTGGGCTGGATCTTGTTCCTTAGCTCCCATGGCTTTTGAGCCTCGAAGACCATTGTTATCTGTCATTTTATTTTATTTTGATTCCTGTGGGTAGTGGGAACATCTGTCATTTTAGACTGGTTAAAATGCCTAACCAGAGGTTTATTTTCTGATCCTGAGTCCACATCTCGTAACTTGCTTGGAACTGGAGTTTTATAAGCTTCTGTAGCAATCGGTGTGTGGGTCACCTACCTCAGCTTCACCCATTCCATGCTGCTTTAGCTGTTTCAGTCTGAGTGGGAGGTTTTTTCCTTACCTTGGTCCCGAATTCCAGGTGCTTGTTACTGTAGCTCTGTGTTCAGTTCAGCCCTTGTGCCAAGTATTGGGGAGTGAGCTGTGACCAAGCCAGACACATGTCCTGCCCTCATGGAACTTACAGTTTAGTGAGAAAGGTGGAGATGAATTAGAAGCATGATGAAGTTTTTGAATATGGCAGGCACATTACCATGGGAGCATATTGCAAGGGGATCAAATGTGGCTTAGGGGTGAGGGGAGGTGGTCCTGGGGAATGGTCTTTAAAGTCTTAAAGGGCGAGTGGAGTTAGCCAGACCAAGGAGGGGTGTCTCAAGGCTCTGATGGATTGGAAGAAGTCTGTGTGAAGAGGGGAGGAGAGCTCAAGGTGATGCAGGAGAGGTAGGGCGGGGCCACAGGTGAGCCAGGTTAAAGATCTGGAACTTTTATCCCCAGGATAAGTGGTTGATAAGGGTTTAAGTGTATGTTGGGGGAGGGAGTGGTCAGATTCCTTTTTTATCTATTTGTTTATTTACTTATTTTTTTTTTGAGACAGAGTCTCGCTCTGTCTGCCAGGCTGGAGTGCAGTAACATGATCTTGGTTTACTGCAACTTCTGCCTCCCAGGCTCAAGCATTTCCCCTGCCTCAGCCTCCCGAGTAGCTGGGATTACAGGTGTGTGCCACCATGCTTGGCTAATTTTTGTATTTTTAGTAGAGATGGGGTTTTACCATGTTGGCCAGGCTGATCTCGAAGTCCTGACCTCAGGTGATCCGCCCGCCTTAGCCTCACAAAATGCTGGGATTACAGGTGTGAGCCACTGCGCCCGGCCAGATTCCTATTTTTAAAGGTTCACTCCAACTCCTTTTTAGAGATTAGATTAGGGATGGAGAGGGGGAGGGGTTATGAGATTGGAAGCTGGTAGACCAATTTGGAGGATGTTGCAGTATCCCAGGCATAAGATGACCATGAGATAGATTTGGGAATGGGGTAAGGGGGATGGAGTGTGGCCCCAGGGATGGAGAGAATAGGTAGTTTTGAAGGAAGTGGGTTAGACAGTCTTTGAAGTAGATGAGCAGGACAGAAGCAGGAGGTAGGGGTGGTTTAGTTTCAACCTCATGGGAGACAGAGGAGGGAAGCAGCATTATGACTCTCCTGTCCTCACTGTTTTACTTGTTGCAGGGGTGCCCGTTTAGGGACCCTGAAATTTCACTGAGATTCACTGGGGGTTTTTAAAACCAGAAGATGCCTTGAGATTGTAGGGGAAGGAGGTGGAAAAGTAGAAGACTGGGGTGGCTGTTCTGTGAGGGATTGATCTCACGGTGTCTTGCAGGGGTTGGTGAAGGGTGAAAGACAGCAAAGAACTGGATTCTAAAACTTTTGGATCCTTCCTGGGCTTCCCATTGAACTAAGAGTGTAGTGGGTGCCCAGTGTGCTATGTTGCAGAGCTCTGTTGTGGGACAGTAGGAAGGGAAACTTGGGTATGAACCTGAGAAGAGGGACTTGAGGCCTCACTGGGCATTGTCTCTGCACCTGTGTCATTGGAGAAGAAATCAGAATTTCCTCTGTGGGGTTAAGGGACGAAATGAGTGCCTACCTGTACAGTCTAAGGATTTACCATTTTCAGCCAGAAGTGGCCTGCCTCTTCACTGGTGAACAGTCCCTAAATTTCAAGCCTTGGTCTCACACCAACTCTCTGGATTTTCTGGCCGCAGGAATTGGATTCAAATACGTGGCTCTGGGAGACCTCATCATCCTCATCACTTTTGGCCCGCTGGCTGTGATGTTCGCCTACGCCATCCAGGTGGGGTCCCTGGCCATCTTCCCACTGGTCTATGCCATCCCCCTTGCCCTTAGCACCGAGGCCATTCTCCATTCCAACAACACCAGGGACATGGAGTCCGACCGGGAGGCTGGCATCGTCACCCTGGCCATCCTCATCGGCCCCACGTTCTCCTATATTCTCTACAACACGCTGCTCTTCCTGCCCTACCTGGTCTTCAGCATCCTGGCCACACACTGCACCATCAGCCTGGCGCTCCCCCTGCTCACCATTCCCATGGCCTTCTCCCTTGAGAGACAGTTCCGAAGCCAGGCCTTCAACAAACTGCCCCAGAGGACTGCCAAGCTCAACCTCCTGCTGGGACTTTTCTACGTCTTTGGCATCATTCTGGCACCAGCAGGCAGTCTTCCCAAACTTTAAGGGGACAAGTAGCTCCCCCCACGACATGTCTCCTTTTCTTAGAATATATTAAAGTCAGAGTGTCTGAGGAAGGAACGTGATTTGGCAGTCAGGGTACTAAGCATGGGTGGGAACTTCTGCCTTTTAAAAATTGTTTTTGTGTTCTTAAAGTTAATATGTTGTTTCTCTCTCTCTTTTTTTTTCTTCATTTTATGGAGAATTTAAAAACCATTCTTGTATCAGAAGGTGAATTGGGCGCACGATCCTTGTTTTATTAATAATTTCCACTAGAGGGTGTTCTCAGGTCACTTTGCAGTGAAGTGGACTTAGTTCCTCCTTGTTCCGTACAAAATGTCCCCAGACTTTGTAAAGGAGCTGCCCAGTTTGGCCTCCTCTCCCAAAAAGACGCTAACTGGGCAGAGTGTCGTCCTGCTTTCTTGATCTTGTAGGATGTGCTATGATTGGTGCCAGGCCTCACTAACACAGGGGCTACCTGTCTCTTACTCTCAGCACCTGTGTCCTGAGTTACGCTGCCTGAGAGATAGAGTCCCTCATTAACAGCCTGTGTGACTGTCAGCTTTTTGCCTAAATTGTGATTCAGATGCTTTTGTTCCTCTCTCCTTTCACTTATTGCCACAGTTGAGGAAAAGTGTCAGATTACCCTGCAGCAAGACATGCCAAGGACTGGGAGGGGAAAAAAAACCACCCTGGAGGCAACTGAGAAAATCACTGCCTTTGGATTGAAATCAGTAGGGTGGCTCTTTTCCCTTTGTTAAATCTACTAGAGTGATGGGAAGGACTCCCAGCCCTTTCAGTAACTCTCAGGAGCCCTGAAATGGTAGAGGCACTGCCATTCTTGTGGGATACTCAAAGCCCACAGGGCTTTTCCCTCCCGATTGCATCTTCTGATGCTCCCCATGCCCACCCTCCACCTCTCCACCTCTCACCTCTCCACCTCTATGGTGTTGCCATTTGTGTGTTTCCCATCTGTGGAGCCAGACTATTTGAGCAACAGCTTAGCAGCGAGTCAGGGACAGCTGCCACTTTCCACAGAGCCACAGGATGGGCAGAGCAGGGACCCAGTGAATGAATAGCCAGTGGACAAACAGTCTTGAGCTCTGTTCAGCCAGAGTGATCAGCCCCGCCAGTGAAGGGGCTGTGTCTTCATTCTTGAAGACAGATGTGCAGTATTGACCCTGCCTCTCCCCGGGGCTTTGTGGATAGTTGAGGGCTTCAGTGAGGTCACACTCAGAATGGGGCAATTCCAGCATTTATCCTGACTGCGTTTCATTGCATTGTCTGTGAAGTGTAATTTCTGGGCCAGAATTGCTCAGTTGCATTTGATCCAGGACTAAAATAGATTGGAAACGGTCATCATTGTTTTCTGTTGTGATTTTAGCCATTCTAGTAGGTATTTAAGGTCATGGCCTGCAGAAAATGATGTAAGAACTAGTTCTTAATCTTTCAGATCAAGCTAATTATGATATGGAACCTTGAGTTCAAATTGATTGGTTTACTTGGAAAAAAAAAAAAATGTTTGAAAATTGCAAAAGTTCCTCTAAAGTTAAATCAAAGGTGGTTTGTCTAGCAGAGAGCCAGAATCTTCTAATAGTGGGCAGAGCCCAGAGACAAGGGGAAGAAAGACGACCTTCTCCCCTGTCCTTCCCAGCACCGTTTTTGTTTCACACCAGGCTTGTGGCATTTTGGTGCTCACAGGGGTTCTGCCTTCTGACCTCTCTTTGGAGTAGGCCATTCTCATGCAGGGCTCACCCTGGGGCTGGAGGACCAAGGACTCCCTGTGTCCACCTACCACATATGCCTTGGTGGTCACTCCTGTCGGGGCTGTCAGTTCTGCACTGTGCCCTGGTGCGGATTTTAATGCATATTTTTATACATAAATGTTCCCAAAGGCCAAATTTGGTGCCAGGTTTTATATGCAGGTCACCATAATTTGTATTATGTCCCCTGAGTCAATGAAGGTTTTCTTTAGACTTCTTAATTAAAAAAGAAAGAAAATGTTCACCAGTGGGCTGGCTTCTGGTTTTTGCTTTCCTCATACTTACTGTGTGATTGTGAACTCTGATTTGTAAATCTCAGGGAGACCAAGGCAGTGACATTGGACATTCAGGCTGTGCGGAGGGGCACCTGGTTTTTGGTGATGAGTTTGGGTAGGTTTTGACCAGATTCGATGGGCCTTTAGAAAAGGCAGCAGGGATTGGGCATGGTGGCTCACGCCTGTAATCACAGCAATTTGTGAGGCCAAGGTGAGAGGATTGCTTGAGCCCAGGAGTTTGAGACCAGCCTAAGTAACATAGTAAGACCCCATCTCTACAAAAAAATTTTAAAAAGTTAGCTGGGCATGGTGGTGCATGCCTGTAGTCTCAGCTACTCAGGAGGTTGAAGTGGAAGGATCACTTGAGCCTGGCAGGTCGAGGCTGCAGTGAGCTATGATCATGCCACTGCACACCTGCCTGGGCGATAGAGCGAGACCCTGTCTCAAACAAACAAACAAAAAAAGCATTGAGGGCAGCATGTAGCTACAGTGGATTTGCCAAGAGCCAGTCAGTCAGGCCAGATTAACCTCGTTTCATTTTTCTTTTTCTTGATAGGGTCACTGTGCTGATAGATGGAGAACATGAGGTAGATTGAGTACATGTGGGTTTCAGCTAGGCATTGGACAATATATCCTATGAACAAGGCAGAGATACGTGGGATGGATAACAGTGGAGTTAGATAAATTCCTGGGAGACTGAACAGGCCGTGGGAGTAAGCTAACTGATCAGCATGTCAGTGTCAGCTGGGAAGGAGCCCTTAGCAGTTGGAGCCCTGCCCTCTGCCCTTTGCTCAGCTGGATTCAACACCTGTTATTAATGACTCGGATGAGGCAGCCAAAATGAAAGGTTTCATGAACCTCGGAGGAAGAGCTTACAAAATGACTGACAATTAGCCTCATAAATCAAAAGGCTGCTTTGATGGGTCAAAAGAAAAATGTAGTGTGAATAAATACAAAGCGATACACTGGGGTCCCAAAATGAACAGCATACACATCAGAGGGGGAGAGCCATGGTGTGACCACCATGGAGATATGGGGGCATGAGTTTTCTCGGTGACTCTGGAATCTGACATCACTTGTCTTTGTTTATATATTCATTTTTTTGAGACCAAGTCTCAGTGTCGCCCAGGCTAGAATGGAGTGGCACAATCTCGGCTCACTGGAATCACTGCCTCCCGGATTCAAAGCCATTCTCCTGCCTCAGTCTCCCCAGTACCTAGGATTACAGGCACACACCACCACACCTAGCTAATTTTTGTATATACATATTTTATACATATCTCACTCTGTTGCCCGGGCTAGAGTGCAGTGGCACAATCTCGGCTCACTGCAACCTCTGCCTCCTGGGTTCAAGCGATTCTCCTGCCTTAGCCTCCTGAGTAGCTGGGATTACAGGCACCTGCCACTATGCCCAGCTAATTTTTTGTATTTTTAGTAGAGACGGGGTTTCACCAAGTTGGCCAGGCTGGTCTTGAACTCCTGACCTCGTGATTCACCCGCCTCAGCTTCCCAAAGTGCTGAGATTACAGGCGCGAGCCACTGCACCCAGCATAATTTTTGTATTTTTAGTAGAGACGTGGTTTTACCATGTTGGCCAGGCTGGTCTCGAAATCCTGACCTCAGGCGATCTACCCATCTGGGCCTCCCAATGTGCTGATTACAGGCATGAGCCCCCGCGCCTGGCTGCCTTTATTGCTTTGAGTCAGATTTATTCTGCTCCCCAGTCAGGTGGCTGGAAATTCAATGCCAGCTACCTCTTGAGCACCCTCCCATCTGTCTGGGATCACCCAGGACTCCTGGCCTCTGTAGGGCCAGAGCCAGGGATTTTTGCTTACCATCAACCTCTCTGCTACTGGATGCTGGGGTTTGGCCCTGGAATCTGCCCTTATCTTGGACACTGCTCCTCTAGAAAGGTTCAGAATGCCCTTTCCTGGTGACAAGTACCAGTAAGGCACAGATTCCTGCTACTCCAGTCACATTCTGCCCAGTCTTGGAGCACTACCACTCTACCTATGATAATGCCCCATCCAGCTCCCCTACTCAAAGCGTTTCCCTTCTTTGCCCTTTGTAGGACCTTTGCACTGAATCCCACTCAGAGGACCTTTGGAAGCTCAGGGCTGGCTTCTTCTGGAGTTGGGTGGGAAAAGATATGAATATGTCTTATGTTTTCTTACTAATGCTTCCCTTACTCCTGTATTAAAACCACCAGGCCAGGCACAGTGGCTCATGCCTGTAGTCCCGGCACTTTGGGAGGTCAAGGTGGGTGGATCACTTAAGGTCAGGAGTTCAAGACCAGCCTGGCCAATATGGCGAAACCCTCTCTTTACAAATAAATACAAAAATTAGCGCCTGTAATCCCAGCTACTCGGGAGGCTGAGGTGGCAGAATCTCTTGAACCCAGGAAGCGGAGGTTGCAGTGAGCTGAGATCGCACCACTGCACTCCAGCCTGGGCAACAGAGCGAGACTCCATCTCCTAAATAAACAAATAAATAAAAAATAAAACCAACACCTGAGCCTTTGACCTGGGCCAAAGCTTAGTCTGAGTGAGTAATGAGCTCCACCTTCCATGCAGGTTAATGTGATCTGAGGTAGAATTAACAGGAGAATTGGCATCCAGAATAAGGAAGGTAGAAGTTCTGCCCATCCATGTGTGGGTCATTCCTCTCATGCTGGGCTGGGGCCGGTCCTGGGTGCTTTGCCTTCTTCCTTTTCTCTAGATATTAATAGAATCAATGTGGTGAGAGATCAAGAACATGCTGTAGATATAATATACTTGGATTTTAGCAAGGCATTTGACAACATACTATGAAATATGGAATGGGACCAAGCACGGTGGCTCATGCCTGTTATCCCAGCACTTTGGGAGGTAAAGGCGGGTGGATCACTTGATGTCAGGAGTTCCAGATCAGCCTGGCCAATATGGCGAAACCCTGTCTACAAATAGACAAAAAATAGCTGGGCGTGGTGGTGCACACCTGTAATCCCAACTATTCAGGAGGCTGAGGCAGGAGAACCACCTGAACCTGGGAGGCAGAGGTTGCAGTCAACTAAGATCGCACCACTGCACTCCAGCCTGGGTGACAGAGTGAGACTTCATCTCAAAAAGAAAAAAAAGGCCGGGCGCGGTGGCTCAAGCCTGTAATCCCAGCACTTTGGGAGGCCGAGGCGGGCGGATCACAAGGTCAGGAAGATCGAGACCACAGTGAAACCCCGTCTCTACTAAAAATACAAAAAATTAGCCGGGCGCGGTGGCGGGCGCCTGTAGTCCTAGCTACTCAGGAGGCTGAGGCAGGAGAATGGCGTGAACCCAGGAGGCGGAGCTTGCAGTGAGCCGAGATCGCGCCACTGCACTCCAGCCTGGGCAACAGCGTGAGACTCCGTCTCAAAAAAAAAAAAAAAAAAAAAAGAAAAAAAAAAGAAAGAATGGAATGGATAAAAAGACAATTACAGGAGCTTGCTTTTCTATGTGCATGTGTGTGCATGTGTGTGTGTTTGCATGGGTAACGGCTGTGGTAGAGATTTCCATTTCTCAGTATAAGAACCGCATTTTGAGGATGTTATCAACAAACTGGATCTTGTCCAGAATGCCGTTGGCAGATGGGTGGGGGCACATAAAGCCATGTCAGCCTGGAAAGGAGAGTCACAAGGAGGCTGTCTTTGGGAAGATGGATTGGACTTTTTTTTTTTTTTAACCTTTTTTTGCATGTGGCTTCAAAGGGTAAAACTAGGACCAATGGGTAGAAGCTCTTAGCTCAGGAAGGTTTCTTCCTTCCTTTCTATTTTCTTTCCTTTTCTTTTCCTTCCTTCCTTCCTTCCTTCCTTCCTTCCTTCCTTCCTTCCTTCCTTCCTTCCTTCCTTCCTTCCTTCCTTCCTTCCTTCCTTCCTTCCTTCCTTCCTTCCTTCCTTCCTTCCTTCCTTCCTTCCTTCCTTCCTTCCTTCCTTCCTTCCTTCCTTCCTTCCTTCCTTCCTTCCTTCCTTCCTTCCTTCCTTCCTTCCTTCCTTCCTTCCTTCCTTCCTTCCTTCCTTCCTTCCTTCCTTCCTTCCTTCCTTCCTTCCTTCCTTCCTTCCTTCCTTCCTTCCTTCCTTCCTTCCTTCCTTCCTTCCTTCCTTCCTTCCTTCCTTCCTTCCTTCCTTCCTTCCTTCCTTCCTTCCTTCCTTCCTTCCTTCCTTCCTTCCTTCCTTCCTTCCTTCCTTCCTTCCTTCCTTCCTTCCTTCCTTCCTTCCTTCCTTCCTTCCTTCCTTCCTTCCTTCCTTCCTTTTTTTTTTTTTGAGACAGAGTTTCGCTCTCGTCACCCAGGCTGGAGTGCAATGGCACGATCTCAGCTCACTGCAACCTCTGCCTCTGGGGTTCAAGTGATTCTCCTGCCTCAGCCTCCTGAGTAGCTGGGATTATAGGCACGTGCCACCATGCCCAGCTAATTTTTGTGTTTTCACCATGTTGGCCAGGCTGGTTTTGAACTCCTGACCTCAGGTGATCCACCTGCCTTAGCCTCCCAAAATACTGGGATTACAGACTTCAGCCACTGCACCTGGCCAGATCAGATCAGGACTTCAGCCACTGCACCTGGCCAGATCAGATCAGGAAGGTTTCTTAGCCATTGGAGAAATCAGCGAGTGGGATGTTCAGAATGTCTCAGTCGGGGGTGAGTTCCTTGTGACTAGAGGCATTCAAACAAAAAGAAGATTCCTTGTCAGGAACATGGGTGTGAAGAGTCACATCAGAGAGGCGTTGGATGAGAAGACCTCTAAGGGTCTTGCAATCCTGTGATTCAGTTGTTCTGTTATTACAGGATTGTCTTTCAGACCTGCCCCCAGGGGTTGGGAGGACAGAGTACAAGAGCCATGTTGACATTTCTTCTCCTTGATGTCAGACCGTTGACGGTCTACCCATCTTAAAAGGAACAGATATTCCTGTGATAGATATTCTTTTTTTTGAAAATATTTTATATATACACACACACACACAAACACACACACACTCACAGAGTTGATTGCACCTCGAAAGCCCTTGAAGTGAGAGGGATGACAGCTCCTCTCCTCTGAGCCCTGCGGACCACTCTGCTGCTAATGGACTGTCAGCTTCTTTCATTATGGGCTCCAGACTGTGCAGGCTGGTGTAAAAGGAGTGCCTCTGGCAAGAACCTGGCACTTGGGTTCCAGCCAGTTGACATTTGTGATCTGCCCTTCTTCAAACTGGGACAGCCCTCCCACCATGAGTGACTAAGCTAGGATGGTGAATGGTGGTATAAACCAAGTCGGGTTCCTGCCTGAGGAGGGGGCAAAGGCTGAGTCTGGGCTCATCAGGAGGCTTGCAAACGGCTTCCTGGGGTCAGGGAAAGGCTGTAATTGCAAGGCACAGACTCATTTCAGAAGATGCTGGAGCTCTGGGAGGAACAGTGAGGGCCTTGATCACATGCTCCCAACCAGGCTGAGCTGGGTAACACAAGTTGGTCTGGGGCCCTTCTATGATGTTAATGCATCCCCATGCATCCCGAGGGGCAGCGCTCTGTGTGGTGTGATTCAAGGGGTCCTCCAAAGTCTGCATTCCCACGTTCCTGCCATATCCTGGCCTCTTTCTCCCCCAGCTTGGCTTAGAATTGCCTCCTATTAGGATCACAAATGGGTTTAACAGGGAAGACAACAGCATGGTGTGTATTACGTGTCTATTAGTTTGTCAACATGTTTATTGTCAATTTCTCCCAGTAAGTGGTAGGACTAGAGTATAAGGACCATGTTTTCTTTTCCAGCCCATCTTAGCACTAGCACAGTGTGTGGTACAACAGAGCAGATACTCAGTAACTAGTTGTTGAATGACTGAGTTACATGGGAGGGGCTGGACCCTCTAGGGCTGACTGACAGGTGTGAGAGTTTGGACCACTGCATCACATCAGCTGGCAGTAAGGACAGGTGAGTTCCACTTGGGGTTGGAGGAGAGGAGAACCATGGCAGTAACTCATTATTATTATTATTATTATTATTATTATTGTTATTATTTTGAGATGGAGTTTCGCTCTTGTCACCCAGGCTGGAGTGCAGTGGCGCGATCTCGGCTCACTGCAACCTCTGCCTCCGGGGTTCAGGTGATTCTCCTGCCTCAGCCTCCCAAGCAGCTGGAATTACAGGTGCCCGCCACCACGTTCAGCTAATTTTTGTATTTGTAGTAGAAACAGGATTTCACCATGTTGGCCAGGCTGGTTTCGAACTCCTGATCTCAGGTGATCCACCCGCCTCAGCCTCCCAAAGTGCTGGGATTACAGGTGTGAGCCACTGCGCCCGGCCCCATGTCAGTAACTCTTAAGAGCTTTTAAGATCTGGCTCATATTCCTGGTGCGTAGAAGTCTCTAAATAAATAATTGTTGGATGACTGGCCGAGGGAATGGCAGTAATAAAGCTATCATTTGTTGAATGCTCGGTATGGACCAGGCACTGTTCTGGTGCTTAAATGCATTCTTTTAGTGCTCATAACAACCCTACAAATTGGATATTAAGGTCTCTTTTTCATAAGAGAGGAAACTGAGGTTCAGGGAGATTAGTAAACTTGTCTAGGGTCATCTGGCTAGTAAGCAATACAACCATGATTCAAATCTTGCTCTAATTCAGTGCAAGTTCTTTTATTATTATTTTTAATTAAAAAATTGAGACAGAGTCTCATTATGTTGGCCAGGCTGGTCTCGAACTCCTGGCCTCAAGCAGTCCTACCTTGGCCTCCCAAAGTGGCCTCCCAAACTACGGGCGTGAGCCACTGCACCCAGCCTTCAGTGCAAACTTCCCCTCATCTCTCTGCTTGCCCTACAGTTCCTTGCATGTAAGGGGCTCAATCCATTGGTCTGCCCTTAGCTGCTCCCAAGTGTGTGAGTGATGGGGCCAGCTATGGGCCTACAGAAGTGGCCAATGCGCTAGTGCCAGGGAGGTGGTTCCCATCAGGGTGGGATGGCTGCCTCCTGGCTGGTGGCATTCCCACCAACACCCCCAGGGGCCAGCTCTGTGGGGATAATAACTAAGCTTGTTGGTCTAACCTACTCTGGCTGGTTGGGCCAAAGTTACAAGTCAAAGTCTGCCCATCCCCAGATAATGGAGAGTGGCTCCTGCCTACCCACGATGATGGAGGCGAAGGTCCAGTCTCAGGTTAAACGTATGCTTCTGTCCCCTCATCTGTCTGCCCTCATTCGTCTCTTCTCTTCCAGTCCTCATCTAGCCACCGAAGCAGAGTGCCCACATCAGGAGCATGGGAGCAGCCAGTGCTCAAGCTCCCAGAAACTGCCCAGTGACCTGCCTCCTAGACCTGCTTCCTGAGAATGGGGCTGGCCACCTTCCAGGAGAGGAAAGTGAGCCCCTTCCCGCCTTGGGGTGGGCAGCACCTGGAGCTGATAGTTGTATGCATGTTTAGGACACAGGGTACTCAACTCTTCAGGTTCAGTGTGCCGTGTGAAGGGAGAGGAGGTTGACACACGTCAACCGTAGAATAAACAACAACCACAGAACATCAAGGTAGAGATGGGGCTGCTGGGTATCAGGAAGGCTTCCAGGAAGAGGTGACAAGGAGCGGGGATCAAGGTTTCTAGGAAGAGGTGGCCATGAGAGGTGATTGTTCCATGGAAACTGAGGTGCTGATGGACAGCTCAATTCCCCCAGCTGGAGAAAGCCCCCCTGTTGCTGCCTGAGAGGGTAAGACTCCAAGTTTTCCTTAATCAGCCTCTTTCTTTTGGCCGTGCAGTCAGACAACTGGAGCATTGAGGCAGGTGTGCCAAGGGCACTCTGACCACTGCTAAAGTCAAAGCCTTCTGCAGAATGAAAACTCCGATACCTCCTTGCTGAGAAACAAACGAGAGAATGGCGGGGGTGTTTAATCATCCTCAGCTGCCAATACCTAATCAAGATGAATGGCCTGGAGAGACAAGGCCTGGGAAAGCACCCGTGAAGCGGGAGCGCTGAGCCCAAGTCTCCTGCGAGTTAGGAGCCCCTCAGCTCTGGGCCACATTGAGGCCAAGGGAATACTAGGTGGGAGGCCCTCAGATTCAAGGGAAGTGCTGAGGGGGTCAGAGGTCACCATGGTCACCAACAAGGGCCTTCCAGCTGACACTTGCCTTGGCCAAAGACCTTTACTGAGAGCCTGCTCTGCCCCAGGAGGCAAAATAAATGAGGCACACCCCTGCCCTTCGAGGACACACAGTGAAAAATAGCAAAAGCTACCTACATACATTATCCTGCCACCTCAAGCATCAACACAGACACTTGCACCTAGAGATTGTTAAAGCCCCTCTGAAGGACAGGCCACTCACAGCCACGTGTAAGACACAGAGGCACAAAGGCTATGGGGGGATGAGGGCAGAAGAGATGAACTTCTCCATGCCCCATTGTTCCAGACCATGAACAATTCACTATCTGTGACTAGATCTCCTCTGGTGCCATCTGCAGGTGGCTGCAAGACCAATTTATTGAGCAAGTATTATGTTACAGGCACTTGCTAAACTCTGGGAGGTATAATGGTAAATGGGACCTGATCCCTATCCTCAGGCAACTTACGCTCTCCAGAGGACAGACAGACAAACAGGCATACCTTATATGACTCCTGGAATTTGACTGGTGAAGTGGAAAGAGTTTGGGCTTTTGAGTCTGGCAGCACTGGGTGGGGAGAAGTCCAGGCTCAGTGACTCACCCCCGGGATACCTTCAGACAAGCTACGTAACCTCTTTGAGCTTCCAGTGCCTCCTCTGCAAGGGAGGATGATAGTATTTGCCTTGTAGGGTAATTTTGGGTTTAAATGAGGTAGTGCTCACAGAGTACTTAGCATGTGCCTGGTATGTAGTAGGCACTTCATAAAGTGAGTTACCCCCATCCCCCACTTTGTTTTGAGACAGGGTCTTACTCTGTAGCCCAGGGTGGAGTGCAGTAGCACAATCATGGCTCACTGTAGCCTCAACCTCCCTGGGCTCAGGTGCTCTTCCCACCTCAGCCTCCAGAGTAGCCTGGACTACGGGCTTTTCACCATGTTGCCCAGGCTGGTCTCCAGCTCTTAGGCTAAAGCAATCCGCCCGCCTCAGCCTCCCAAAGTACTGGGATTACAAGCCTGAGCCACTGCTTCCAGCCCCCTTTCCTTTCTTATGGATGACTATTTTAGAATGTCGTTTTTTGTGTAATCTCGGACTTTCCTACCGAAGGGGAGAGGGTCCATGGTTGAGGGTCCGTGTTCTTCCCGATACAGTGCCTGGTACATTCATTCATTCATTCAACAAACATGTATTGAACACCTGGTAAGTACTAGGAACTGTGTTAAAACTAAACATAGAAAGTGAACAAGACCAGATGTCTGTGCTCCCAGAGCTTATATGATAGTGAGGGAGATAGAAAAGAAACAACTATTCATCGTAAAACTCTCTGCTGTGGTTTGAATGTTTGTGTCCCCCCAGATTCATGTTGAATCCTATGTTGAAGCCTGATCGCCAACATGATTGTATTAGGAGGTGGCAACTCTGGGAGGTGATTAGGTCATGAGAATAGGGTCCTCACGGGTAGAGTATTAGTGCCCTGATAAAAGAGACCCCAGGGAGCCGCCTTGCTCCTTCTATCCTTCTTCCATGGGAAGACACAGCTGGAAGGCGCCATCTATGAACCAGAAAGTGGGCCTTCACCAAACCAAGTCTGCCTTGGCTTTGGACTTCTTAGTCCCCAGAACTGTGCGACATTTCTGTTGTTTATAAGTCACCTAGTTTAATGCTATTTTGCTGTAGTAGCCTGAATAGTAGCCTGAATGACACTCTGTGTTTGGGGAGTGTCATTTGGTGATTCCGAGGGGCTCTGCCCTGGTGCCAGGATAAGTTCCATGCAGAAACTGAAAGATGACCCGTTTGCAGCCCTTCTGTCAGGAGAGCCAAGCCTGGTTATGCTGAGACCGGAATCCTGGTGGGGTGACTATGAAAAAGTTGGGGTCTTGGCCTTGGGGTCAGAGATTGTCAAGGTGACTTCTCATGCGAATGCTTCACAGCCCTAGAGGCTTGACGGTTAAGAAGGTTCTGAGGAAGTCCTGGATGGAGAGATAGGTGGTCTTACACGTGGCTGTGAGTGACCCGTCCTTCAGAGGGGCTTTAAGAATCTCTAGGTACAAGGGAAAGAACATCTCCTTGGGTTGCAGTCCAGGTTCATTCGACAAGGGAAGAAAACTGGAAGACATCTGATGTCTGTTTTACCAGAGTTGTTATTATTACTATTATTATTATGGTTTTTTTTTTTTTGAGATGAAGTTTTGCTCTTGTTGCCCAGGCTAGAGTGCAATGGTGCGATCTCGGCTCACTGCAATCTCTATTTTCTGGGTTCAAACAATTCTCTAGTAGCTAGGATTACAACATGCACCACCATGCCCAGCTAATTTTGTATTTTTGGTAGAGACAGGTTTCACCATGTTGGTCAGGCTGGCCTCAAACTCCCGACCTCAAGTGATACACCTGCCTTGGCCTCCCAAAGGGTTGGGATTACAGGCATAAGCCATTGCTCCCCGCCAGAGTTGTTATTATATTTTTAAAAATTGGGCCAGGCATGGTGGCTCATGCCTGTAATCCCAGCACTTTGGGAGGCCGAGGCGGGTGGATCACCTGAGGTCAAGTGTTCAAGACCAGCCTGGCCAACATGGTGAAACCCCATCTCTACTAAAAATACAAAAATTAGCTGGGCATGGTGGCACGTATTATAATCCCAGCTACTCCGGGGACTGAGGCAGGGGAATCACTTAAACCTGGGAGGCAGAGGTTGCAGTGAGCTGAGATCACGCAATTGCACTCCAGCCAGGGCAACAGAGTGAGACCCTGTCTCCAAAACTAACTAACTAACTAAATAAATAAATAAACAAATAAATAAATGTATGTTTCCCATGTGCAAGTGTGCACATATGTGCGTGCACTTATGGACATGTGGGGCCCCCTCCTGTACCCCACAGTGGTGCAGTTATTATTCTGGGTTTTTTGTTTTTGTTTTTTTGTTTTTGTTTTTGTTTTTGTTTTGGAGACGGAGTCTCGCTCAGTGGCCCAGGCTGGAGTGCAGTGGCCGGATCTCAGCTCACTGCAAGCTCTGCCTCCCGGGTTCACGCCATTCTCCTGCCTCAGCCTCCCGAGTAGCTGGGACTACAGGCGCCCGCCACCTCGCCCAGCTAGTTTTTTGTATTTTTTTTTAGTAGAGACGGGGTTTCACAGTGTTAGCCAGGATGGTCTCAATCTCCTGACCTCATGATCCGCCCGTCTCGGCCTCCTAAAGTGCTGGGACTACAGGCTTGAGCCACCGCGCCCGGCCTATTCTGGGTTTTAAGTAGGCGCCGAACATGAAGGGAACCCAGTGCAATGAGCGACACCTGGTAAAGCCATCGCAATGTCTGGACAACCAGTCTCCATGCAGCTCTGAGGAGGATAACGGGAACCACAGAGGCTGTGAGCAAAGGGTTGCTCAGAGCCCCTCCGGACGGAGGAGAGAAGGAGGTGGAGCCATCCATTATCCTGCCAGCTTGGCACAGAGGCTGGGTGCAGGGGTTGGGTGGCTCTGCTGAGAAGAGCCATTCCATTTCCAAGAAGGAACAGGGAGGGGATGGTGAGGAGTGAATATAAAACCAAGTCAGTCAAGCAGGGCAAAGCACGGTGTAATCCGTGCCCCAGGCCATCACAGTGGCTGCAGCCAATCTCACTGCATGAGAGGTGGGAGAAGATGGGCTTCCCCAGGAGAGGCCCTGCCCTGGAAACCCCACTGCCTGCCCTGGGTCATCCTTGATACTCATTCCCTTGTCTCTCTCAGTGGTGGGAGTGACAGCGGCATGTCAAAGCCGCCTAACCACAGTCACAGACAGAGCCACCAGACGCTGGATCTGGGCAGCAACTTGGGGTTCACGGACGCCTTCTCCGTGCGTGTCTCACGCTGGCCTCCGCATGGCCCTGAGAGGTGCGTGCTCGGTTTGTTTCATGGGCTGAGTGGTTCAGTGACTTGCTCATGGTCACAGCCACCGCACAGCAGCACCACACATGGTCTGGACTGGTTCTCTTCCAACTCTAAACACAGCACTCATTTGGTTAAAAGTCTTTTTCATTTTCAACACTTCTTTTCTTTTGAAGGGGGGAGCAAAGCGTGATCGGTTGCCTTTTATAAATCTCGTTTTCAATTTCAATCTCTTTAAAAATGTTGAAAGAGTCACAGCTGCCTCTTTTGTTATTGCCTTCATCTCCCACCCTCTTTCCCGCCTCTCCTCCTCGCCTTTCTCTCCCTTAACCCTTTCCATGGCTCCTCTGAGCCACCCAGGCATGTGGCCGGCTTGTCATGCTGGTGGCCTTGGGTGTGAGAGAAGAGGGAGAAGAGGTAGGATTGAGGGGCTGCAGCAGAGACAGGGTCTCAGGGGTCTTCACAGTTTGATGGAATTTTTTTTTTTTTTTTTTTTTGAGACAGTCTCTGTTGCCCAGGCTGGAGTGCAGTGGCATGATCTCGGTTCACTGCAACCTGCGCCTCCCAGATTCAAGTGATTCTCCTGCCTCAGCCTCCCGAGTAGCTGGGACTACAGGTGCGTACCACCACGCCCAGCTAATTTTTATATTTTCAGTAGAGACAGGGTTTCACCATGTTGGCCAGACTGGTCTCGAGCTCCTGACCTCAAGTGATCCACCTGCCTTGGCTTCCCAAAGTGCTGGGATTACAGACATGAGCCACCACACCCAGTCAATGGATAGTTGATTTTATTTGCTTTGTGCGGTCTGACTGATGGAAATCATCTCAGCCATGTCTGGGCATTGGAGTCAGGTTTAGGCACAGGTGGCCTCCAGGTCACCTGCAGAAACACATGCTGCCATGGCTCACCCGCTTGCTCCCAGTCACTCTGCGTCTGAGCCGACTTAGGATCACATATGTGTGTTCTCACACTTGAGACTCTTAGCAATTCCGAGACTGAGGTATGACAACTTCCATTTTATAGATGAGGAAACCGAGGCTCCTTCAGCAAGTTAAATACCTTGCTCTCAACGTCCCCAGACAGACACAGCACCCCAAGGTCTCAGAGCTGATGGGAGTGCTGGGATGAGAAGCCAAGCCCTTTGACTTCTAACCCAGTGCTTTTCCTGCCATGCTGTGTCCCATCTTTGGTCCTAACCTTGAGAAGGCAGGACTAAGACTGGAGGACTTGTGGCTTCCAGGTTCCTCCTGAAAGCCACTAGAGATTTAAAAAAAAAAAAAAAAGTGAGAGGTTAGCCTGATCTAGCAAGAGCAGTGATGGCACCCCGGGTGAGGATACATGCCAGCGAGTGAGGAGCCACTGACTAGGGGGTGATCTCCCTGATAAATGATGGAGTGCCAGTTGCTTCTGCAGCTGCAGGGCTGCATCTGGGCCCCAGTGCTGACGCACGCTCTGCCTCCAGATCCGCATTGTCACCAGCTTGTTGGAAAAACAGACGTTATTGTCCTCTGTTCCTGTCCCTTTGTCCCTAATAGGCACTTAAGCGCAGGAGGGGGAACAAGAAACGGAGACAGAATTGTGTAACTATTTCAGGCTCTTTCCGGGAGCATGCACTTCCGTGGGACATGGGGTCTCTGGGATAGAAATGGGCAGGGAAGCACCCCCTGCCCCCCGCCCCAGTGTTTCTGGGACAGCCCTGGGGAGAAGCTACCCTGTTGGTCCAAGGCAGTGGGTGCTGAGGACTAGTTCTTGGAGGAGACACCTTCCCTCTCTCTTAGATCTGCACCTGGAGTGGGCCCTAAGCTGACATTTCAAAGAAGGAATGCTGGGGACCTCTGGTCTTCTGCCTGGACTCCCAGAGTTTGGAAGATTGGATGAGGTCAAGGGCTGATGAGATTAAGGTCTTTTGTTCCATTCTTGTTTGGGCTTCATCCATCCATCCATCCATCCATCCGTCCGTCCGTCCGTCCGTCCGTCCGTCCGTCCATCCATCCATCCATCCAAAGATTTGCTAAGCACATTCTTTTTTTTTTTGAGACAAGGTCTTGCTCCCAGACGGGTGGCAGTGGCATAGTCACAGCTCACTGCAGCCTCCAGGGCTCAAGCAATCCTCATGCCTCAACCTACCAAGTAGCTGGGACCACAGGTACGTGCCACCATGCCTGGCTAATTTTTTGATTTTTTGTAGGGATGGGCTCTCACTATATTGCCCAGGTGTAAGCACATCCCTAAGGGCTTAACCCTACCCCTGACAGCAGCATACTGGTTTGTGGGTGAAAACTTTTCATGGAAAGGACAATACATTCTCTTCCATCAGGTCAGCCATGGCTATGATTTAATGGGAGCTCTGAGGCTCTCCTGCACCTAAATAGCTCTGCATCAACCTGCCTCTGTGCCTCAGATTCCACCATTAGTCAGTCCTCTGAATGAAGGCCTTCTATTTCCCAAAGGTCCTTGCTAAAATACAAGCACATAACTGAGGAGATTCTCATCAAGGAAAAAAAATCTGCTTGTCACCATGGAGAAGAGAGGATCAGGGCCTAAAATGAGTGCTACACAAGATAGGGACATTTTGATCGGGGAAAGATGAGAAGAGGGATGTCCATTCTGTGGGCTGCTGTCCTGGGAGGGAGGACCTGAAGGGTTGTATGAGAGAATTAGGAATTCAGGGGAAGCAGTTCTTTTTTTTTTTTTTTTTTTCGAGATGGAGTCTTGCTCTGTCGCCCAGGCTGGAGTGCAGTGGTGCGATCTCAGCTCACTGCAATCTCTGCCTCCCGGGTTCAAGCAATTCTCTTGTGTCAGCCTCCTAAGTAGCTGGGATTATAGGCGCCCGACACCACGCACGACTAATTTTTGTATTTTTAGTAGAGACAGGGTTTTGCCATGTTGGCCAGGCTGGTCTCCAACTCCTGACCTCAAGTGATCCACCTGTCTTGGCCTCCTAAAGTGCTGGGATTACAGGTACGAGCCAGCGCACCCCGTCTAGGGGGAACAGTTCTGAGAGGGGCCTGGCTGCATGCATCATTGGTTGCCCCATTCTGCTTTGAGACTGGCTGTGTAAGTACAGACTCCTAAAGAACTATCTCAACCTTCCTGGTCCTCGCTGGAGTCAGATATGGTTTTTTGTTTGTTTGTTCGTTTTGTTTTTTGAGACAGGGTCTTGCACTGTTGCCCAGGCTGGAGTGCCATGGTGGTGCAATCATAGCTCACTGCAGTCTCGAATTCTTGGGCTCAGTGGATCCTCCTGCCCCAGTCTCCTGTGTAGCTGGGACTAAAGGTGTACACTGCCTCGCCTAAGTTTTAAAAAATGTTTTGTAGCGATGGGGTTTTTGTTATGTTGCCCAGACTGATCTCAAACTCCTGGGCTTAAGTGATTCTCCTGCCTTGGCCTCGCAAAATGCTGAGATTACGGGCGTGAGCCACTTCGTCCAGGTGGGATGCATTTTTATGTTCTATTGACCCTCAAAATGGGAAAGCTCAGAGATTGGGTCACCTCTGTCCCCATAGGTACCTCCCTCAACATTTCACTGGGATATGAGGGACAGAAATGGGGTGGAGGCGGAGGCCCTCGCACCCCATCCATCTCCCATGCTCCTGCTGCCTTACCATGCCCTGCACCCTGCTCTGGGGCTTCTAGTAAAAGTGGACAGAGCATTTGAGGGCTCAGTCCTGCCACCAAGGATGCTGGCATTGGCTAGTGGGGACTCAGCAAAGGGCATTGGTAACTGTATTAGTTATAAATTGCTGTACGGCAAAGCACTGCAAGATGTAGTGGCTTAGAACAAGTGTCTGTTTGCTTATGGTCCTGTGGGTGGCCAATTTGGGCTGGGCTCTCCTGGGCTTATTCGTGTGGCTGCAGTTGGCTGGTGCCTGGGATGGCACATATGTGTCTCTGTGCCTGTCTCCTCCCACAGCTGGAACTGGGGGGCTAATTGCAGGTGAGCTCAGACCCCTAACCACGAGCTTTTCTTTTCTTTTTTTTTTTCATTTTCTTTTCTTTTATTTTTTTTTTTGAGATGGAGTCTCGCTCTGTGGCCCAGGCTAGAGTGCAGTGGCACGATCTCGGCTCACTGCAAGCTCTGCCTCCTGGGTTCACGCCATTCTCCTGCCTCAGCCTCCCAAGTAGCTGGGACTACAGGTGCCCGCCACCATGCCTGGCTAATTTTTTTGTATTTTTGGTAGAGACGGGGTTTCACTGTGCTAGCCAGGATGGTCTCGATCTCCTGACCTCGTGATCCGCCCGCCTCGGCTCCCAAAGTGCTGGGATTAACAGGGGTGAGCCACCACGCCTGGTACTAGGGGCTTTTCAAAAGCAGAGTGCCCTGGTCCACCTGGACAATTTTGATAAAAGAAGAGAACGGTATTGAGAGGGTGTGGGAAGGACCCTCTCCTGCCATCCCCCTCACCTGATGAGTATTAGGGAGTTAATTACCTGGGAGGTGCTACCAGGCAGAGATGCCCTTCATAACCTCTTACAGCTTAACATTCAGAACCTGTTTCACCTTCCTGTTGCAGAACTTCTGAAAAAGTCACATAATAAAGCACATTAGGATTTATCTTAAAAATGTTTCCATAAAGATGATGATGATGATTATCTAGGGATAATTCCAGGTGGGTGCACAGGATTACTGAATGCTGGCACAGAGGAGTGGGGGAAAGGTCGCCCCTCCAACCAATGCCCCCAGCCCCTGTGGGCCACACACATTTTCCTGCTCCAAGAGTGTCCCCCAAAACTCCACCCCTACTCCGTCCTCACTACATCCCAGCTCTTCTGCGTTCGCATCACAAAGTCTTGCTTCCCTCTGATGACCCTTTTGCACTCCCCCAACTCTTCCACCCACCTGCCCACCCCTGCTCCCATGCTCGGATCTGGTATGGCAACAGAGGCATGCTCAGGACCAAAGGGCTTTGCCCTGAGGATGAAACACAAGGACTTAGGATGGGGAGGAGCCATGAGAAGTTGGAAGGCCATATCCTTGCCTCCAAGCAGGGACTCCTGATTCAATAGCTCGGAAGGCAGTGACTGCCTGCCTCTGGGACCTGGGCCACGGGCTTTTAAAAGCCTGTTCCCTATGCATATACAATCCTGCAGAACTAATCTATGGTGTCAGAAGGCAGGATAAAAGTTGCTCTTGTTGGGGTGGGGGGTAGGGGTCTGTTTAAACAGACGTGTTCACTTTGTGAAGATTCATTGAATTGCACACTTAACTGTGCACCCTTCTGAATGTATGTTACACCTCAAGGAAAAGTTTACCGCCAAAGCCCTTTGTGAAGTAGAGTTGTGACTTCCATAATGTTGAAATTAAATTACCTCTGATAGGATGGGATGACACAATAGAAAGCAGCAGATAATCCACAGTTGTTTCCTACTTGGAATTAGAACATTCTGCACAATATGCACATTTGTGAAAGATTCGCTTTTGTAATTGTGCATGTTCTTGCTAATTTCAACATTGGCAAGAGCACGCAGTAGCATGCACTTGCTAATTTCTAAACAGTAGTACTCAACTTCCAGGTGAGATGGTCCAGAAGCATTCAGGTAGCAGAAGGTCACATTGAGACAGGATTAAGAATTTGGCACAGATTGCTGGCCAGATGGGGAGACTCACACCTGTAATCCCAGCACTTTGGGAGGCCAAGGTGGGTGGATAACTTGAGGTCAGGAGTTCAAGACCAGCCTGGCCCACATGGTGAAACCCCACCTCTACTAGAAATACAAAAAGTTAGCTGAACGTGGTGGCCCGTGCCTGTAATCCCAGCTACTCAAGAGGCTGAGGCAGGAGAATCGCTTTAACATGGGAAGTGGAGGTTGCAGTGAGCCAAGATTGAGCCACTGCACTCTAGCCTGGGCTGGGTGACAGAGCAAGACTCTGTCTCAAAAAAAAAAAAAAAAAAAAAAAAAGGGAATTTGGCACAGATTCCCTCTGCCTCCTGTCCCTTAGCTCAGCATTGGATGTGGTTGTTGTTCCGGTTTCAGGAATGCACATTTCTCTCCTGCTTGGATGGGTCCCAAGGTCTTGAAGAATAAGAGCCATCATCTCTTGGTGTGAAGGGTTGAAAATAAACTGTCCATTGGAGGAGGGCCCCAGAACCTGATCCCAGATTGGTCACTGTCGTGTCCTGTTTGCGATAAGCCCCCCATCCCTGTGGCACACCCCTCTGTCATGTGCCTTTGGCTCATTCTTCTCATCAGAAGGTTGAGTCTTGTTCCCCACCCTTTGAATCTGGATCGGTCTTTTGGCTTACTTTGACCAAAAGGATCTAGTGAAAAGTGATGCTAGGAGTCTGGTCCAGCTTCCTGAAGGATGAGATGCCACTCGAAGCAGAGAACTGCCATCCCAGCTGAAACCCCTAGACCATCCGGCCGATAACCAGCACCAACCACCAGATGTGTGTGTGAAGCTGGCTTTAGACTCTCCAGCTATCCCAGCCACCAGCCAACTGCAGCCACCCAAGTGAGCCCAGGATCCCAGCTCAAATTGGCCACCTAGAGGACCACGAGCAAATAGACGCTATTGTTCTAGGTCACTAAGTCTTGGGGTGGTTAGTCACACAGCAATTCATAACTGATACAGTTACCCACACCCTTTGCTGAGTCCCTGCTGGCCAGCGCCAGCATCCTGGGGGCAGGACTAAGCCTTCAATCTGGGAAGCAACTTTCTTCCCAGGATTTGTTTCTTCACTCATCCCCACCAGTTTCCAGGGCTGACACGCCAGTGCCCATTGCTCTTTATTAGTTTAATATATATTGAAACCTCCAAATAGATGCTGGGGCCCAGGTGGAACAGATGAAATGTGACTAAGTTCTGGGAGATGATTGATAATGAGTAGGGACTGGAAAATCAATTGTGTTAATTCCTGGTCTGTCACTGGGACCAAGAATTAATGAGAAAATCTGTCTAACTTAATGGTATTTACACATTATACAGAGTGTGATAAAATTGTCTGCAGGTGCTGCCTGGCATTTCAATTATACGAGGCCTGTACTACCCAAGGGGCAGGCAGGTCTCAGCTGTCCAGGACCTGGGCTGGACATATGCAGACTCGCTGGAGCCCCCCAGTGACCACACCAACTTCTGAGCAGGTCGCGGTTCGCAGGTCCCAGGCCCTTGCATGGACCCTGTTGGCATGGCTGGTCCTTGCTGAGTGTGGATCATCCCACTGGCAGCATCCCAGGGTTTTGCTATAGGGCACATTTTAGGCCTGCTTTGAGGATAACTACTCCAGAAGCCATGTGGGCAGGTGAACACAAGATCAAGCCAGGAAGGGCTTGATCTTATGTGTTGGCAGAGCCCATGGCTCGAGACACAGATAGCCCTCTTGACCCCCAACCCCTTCCCCAAGAGATGGTCAGCACCAGCCCTGCCCCATGTCATACCCACCAATTGGAAGGCTGCCTTGAAAAGCGTGGTGGAAACTGATGAAAGAGCCTGCTTCAGGGGCTGAGCGTGTGCTTCCCTGGAACTCTGCAGGCCAGGGCTCCTCCTGCTGGTATGGTTTGGCTGGGTCCCCACCCAAATCTCATCTTGACTCATAGTTCCCATCAGCCCCACGGGAGGGACCTGGTGGGAGGTAATTGAATCATGGGGGCGGTTTCCCCCACGCTTGTGAGTAAGTTCTCACGAGATCTGATAGTTTTTTTTTTTTTTTTTTTTTTTTTTTGAGACGGAGTCTCGCTCTGTCGCCCAGGCTGGAGTGCAGTGGCCGGATCTCAGCTCACTGCAAGCTCCGCCTCCCAGGTTTACGCCATTCTCCTGCCTCAGCCTCCCGAGTAGCTGGGACTACAGGCGCCCGCTACCTCGCCCGGCTAGTTTTTTGTATTTTTTAGTAGAGACGGGGTTTCACCGTGCTAGCCAGGATGGTCTCGATCTCCTGACCTCGTGATCCACCCGTCTCGGCCTCCCAAAGTGCTGGGATTACAGGCTTGAGCCACCGCGCCCGGCCAATCTGATAGTTTTATAAGGGGCTTCCCCCTTTGCTCGGCTCCCATTCTTCTCCTTCTTGCCACCGTGTGAAGAAAGATGTGTTCGCTTCTCCTTCTGCCATGATTGTAAGTTTTCTAAGACCTCCCCAGCCCTGCTGAACTCTGAGTCAATTAAACCCCTTTCCTTTATAATTCACTCAGTCTTGGGTATTTCTTCATAGCAGCATGAGAAGGGACTAATGCACCTGCCTAGGGCTGCCCACGGGAGGTGACATGGCAGCCAGCCTCCAAGATGGTCCTGACAATACTACTACTACTACTAATCCCCAACTCCTGATACATCGTTCATGGTCTTCTCTCGTACTGCATAGGGCTGGTCTGAATATCCACTAAGATATCGCTTTGGCCTGGTTATCTCTTGTATCACCCACTCTGGGGAGTGCCACCATGTGGGCAGGCCCATGTAGGGAGGACCCAGGCCTCCTGCCAACAGCCAGCACCATGTGAGTGCCATCTTGGAGGTGGGTCCTCCAGCCCTAGCAAGACCCCTGAGGACAGCGACCTCAGGAGAGAGCCTGAGCTCAGCTGCTCCTGGACTCCTGACCCACAGAAACTGGAATAGGGATGGAGATGTTTACTGTTGTCTTAAGCTGCTAAGTTTGGGGGTAGCTCACTAATCCAGGTGGGGAGGGAGATGGGTGGGCAGGCCCAGGGTCCGTTCACCTTGCAGTGTGGCATTCATGGAACGTCTCTGTTGCTCTGCCCTCCACATCCACTGATTTTTATTCCAGTGAAATCCACTTCCGCGTTTTACCACCTCCCAAACCCACCCTGCCCTTCCTACCTCCCTGCCCCTTGCTGCTCTCTTTGCCAGGAATGCCTTTTCTGCTCCTCCTCCTTCTCTTCTTTATTCCTAAGATGAACTCCTACTCAGCCTTCAAGACCCAGCTCAAATGTGCCCTCGTCTGTGAAGGCTTTTCCAGTCTCTCTTGGGCAGTTTTTGTCACCTTCTTTGGCAGTCCCGTGATACTCTATTCCTCAACGGATAGCTGAGAAGCGTGAGTGATCATGATTGGTCCTCTGAGCTCTGGCATTTAGAAATTGAATTTCATTAATCAACTCTGCCCTTCTCTTTTTGTTGGCACCCAGAGGAGGCTCCAGGTAAGGGTGTTGAATGAATGAATGAATGAGTGTGCAAGCAGAACGGCTGCCTTGGGGAGAAAGGGAGGAAACTTGTGAAGCCTGGAGAGCTTGGCCTGAGTGAGGGCCAGGCTGCTTCTTGGCCTGTGTCTGTGAGTTCCAGGGCTGCTCATTCTAACACCATCAAGGGCGCTCTTCTCTCCAAATGCCCCAGAGCTTCCCTGGCTCAGGGGCCAGGCATACCTGGGAAGCCCTTTGTGTTGGTGTGTCCCTGTCATTCTCTGTTTTTTTATTTTGTCTTGTTTTGAGGCAGAGTCTTGCTCTGTTGCCCAGGCTGGAGTGCGGTGGCTCAGTTACAGCTCACTGCAGCCTTGACCTCCTGGGCACAAGCAATCTTCCCACCTCAGCCTCCTAAGTAGCTGGGACCACAGGCACGTGCCACCATACCCTGTTAATTTTTAATGTATTTAGTAGAGACAAGGTCTTGTTATGTTGCCCAGGCTGGTCTTGAACTCCTGGCCTCAAGTGATCCTCCTCAAGTGATCCTCCCATCTCAGCCTCCCTAAGTTCTTGGATTACAGGCATGAACCATCCTGCCACCCTCTTTCCCTAAACCTTGCCCTCCCTTGCCCACTGCTTTCCATGCCTGTCAGACAGCCCTCCAGAGTCCCTTCCGCTTATTCCAGACCTGGAGGGCAGATGAGCCGCAGCCAGACATCTGATTTCTCAAGCAGGTTTAAAGGGCTTTTCCCAGAGACCCTGAGCTCATTTCTCCTTTCTGTGTCTCCGAAGTGCCAAGGCAGCAATTTGGATCTCAAACGCCCCGATAGGGGTGCAGCCAAGTTCTTTATTGCACACAATGAATTTGTTATGTGGGGATTCTTTGGCCTAAAGGATGACTTAAAGTCCTGATGTTCCACTGCGTCCTAGCCTGGCCAGTGCTGAGGGGCAGAAGAGCTGCCTTGCTTGCCTGTCTTCTGAGAGGATGGTTGTGGACACCTGAGATCAGGGGCAGATGCCCTGTGGACTCCAGTCCTGCTGCTGGCTGCTCCTGTTTATTGAGAGCTTTGCAGGCCCAGAGAAACCCATTTATCTGCAGTCCCACAGCAAGAAGCTGCAGGGCTGAGATTTGCTCCCAGTCCTGTATGACCTCAAAAGCCCCTGCTTTTGATCCTGAGGCCACACTCTCTCAGCCTGGTGAGTCTGTGGGCCCAGCTGCTCCAGGGGTACCGCACCCCCTCCCAGTCCCAAGTTCACCCAGGGGCCTTATAAGATGCAGTAGGACTGAGCCAGAAGCCGAAGGGAATGACAGACTGGGGCTGAGGTTCCTGGGTCCCTGACACTCACAGACTGCTCCAGCGCTCGGAAGCCAGAGACTCTGTGGTTTCCTGCTCGGCTGAATTCTCCCTGGAGGCAGAGGAAGGAGGTGCTTTGCCATCTCTGGTTGTGGGGCTTTATCTCTGGAAACTCTGCAGTGCGTGTGAAAAACCTGTGAACCGAAGAACGAGGAAGGAAGATTAAAGAGGGAAAGGATTAAGATCTACAGGGCTTCCCATGCTCTGCAGAGCCGCTCTCAGAAGCTGCTCTTCGATCTCTCTATTAGGCGACCCGACAGCTGCCAGCTCTGGAGGTTGAGAAGGGCTGAGCCCCTCACCCCAGCCTGGAGCCACTGAGAAAGCAGCATAGTCAGGACGAAAAGACAGGAAGGGCGAGGGTGGGGGGCGGTGGGGTTGGGAGGTGGCGGAACACAGACGTGGATTTCACTGGAATAAAAGGGCAGACGGGGAGGGCAGAGCCATGGATGTGTTCCATGAGTGCCATGCTGCAGGGTGAAGGGACCCTGGCCTCCCACCCATCTCCCTCCCCACCTGGATTAGTGAGCTACCCCCAAACTTAGCAGCTTAAGGACAACAATAAACATCTCTATATTCCAGTTTCAGGAATATAGGGTCAGGAACCTGTGGGCAGCTGAGTTCAGGGTCTGTCCTGAGGTTGCCATCGTCAGGGGTCTCGCTGGGGCTGGAGGACCCGCCTCCAAGATAGAACTCACATGGTGCTGGAGTCCTCCTGCATAGGCCTCCCCACGTGGTGGCACTCCCCAGAGTGGATGATACAGGAGAGAAAGAACCAGGCCAAAGCCGCCATGGTTGGTTTTTGTTTGTTTGTTTGTTTGTTTTTTAGATAGGGTCTCACTCTGTCACCCAGGCTGGAGTGCAGTGGTGAAAGTTTGAGCCCACTGCAGCCTCGAACTCCTGGGCTCAAGCAATCCTCCCACCTCAGCCTCCCAAGTAGCTGAGACTTTAGGCGGGCACCACCACACCTGGCTAATTTTTAGTTTTTTCTTTGGTAGAAATGGGGGTCTCACTATGTTACCCAGGCTGGTCTCCACCTGGCCTCAAGTGATCCTCCTACCTCAGCCTCCCAAAGTGCTGGGATTACAGGCATGAGGCCACTGTAGTGCCCAGCCCCCTACCATGGTATTTTTATGAACTGGTCTCAGAAGTCTCATACCATCCTTAAGGTCACCCATTATTGTTCCCAGCTTCCCCTGCACTCCAGACACTCACTGCTGACAGCCAGGCTTCCAGGGGTGCCTGCAGTGGCTGTGTCTGATGCCAACATGGCCAGCCCCTAAAGGTTGTGACGTCTGTGTCCCCAGGACCTCTTTTCAGATATCATGATGCGGTCAACTTCAGTCTAGGGAAGGTAGACCCTCCAAACTGTGCACCATCCCACACCCTTCACTCACCTCCACCCTCCTCTCCTTGTTGCCCCGCTTATAGCACATCTTCCATCTCCAAAGAAGATGCTCTCAGCAGTGACTGGAGCATGGGGAGGCTGGAAACAGTAGGAGCCCACTTTTATGGAGTGCTTGCTATATGTGAAGTTGGTACTGAGCACGGTAAAAGTTCTAACTCGTTACAGCCTCTCTGCAGGGTAGGTGCCTCCCATTATACAGATGGGGAAACTGAGACACAGGGAGGGTAAGCAGCTTGCTGAAGCCACACAGCTCTCAAGTGGCGGAACTAGGAATTGAACCCCAGTACTCTGCCTCCAGAGCCCACGCTGTTAACCTTATAGTTATAGCATTTGTGACGTGAGGCAACATTTCCTTTCCACAAGAAAGCCACATTCATCAGACAGGGATTGGAGTTCAGGGTACAGCAAGAAAGACAGAGGTTAGACACCTGGAGGGCTTTCCAGGCCACAGGTAGTGAGGCCTCAGTGCAACTTTGTTCCCTGAGGATGTTCAGAAAATGAGGTCTTCCCAGGCTGTGTTGAGCACAGCCAAAGGCTGAAGGGCTATGGTCATTGTTTTTAAATTAAAAATTGTGATAATTTATACATAACACAAAATGTTCCATTTTAACCTTTTTCTTTTTTCTTTTTTTGAGATAGGGTCTTGCTCTGTCACCCAGGCTTGAGTGCAGTGGCTCGATCTTGGCTCTCTGCAACCTCCGTCTCCCAGGTTCAAGTGATTCTCCTGCCTCAGCCTCCCGAGTAGCTGGGATTACGGGTGTGTACCACCATGCCCAGCTAATTTTTGTGTTTTTAGCACAGATGGGGTTTCACCATGTTGGCCAGGCTGGTCTCGAACTCTTGACCTCAAGTGATCTGCCCGCCTCAGCCTCCCAAAGTGCTGGGATTACAGGCATGAGGCACCACGCCCGGCCCAGTGTAACCATGTTTCAGTGTACCATGCAGTGGCATTAAGTACCTTCACATCGTTGTGTAGCTGTCTCCACCGTCCATCTTCACAACTGTTTCATATAGTCTTTTCTGGAAGTGTCTGCTGGCCCCAAGGCCGTTGGCCAGCCTGGACTCCCTTCCTCCCTGCCTCCCTGACGTGGATGGCGCTGCTGGCAGGGGCAGGACAAGCACACGGAGGGAGGGAGAAGGCACGGCACAGACTTTCCTCTTCAGAAGGGAGGTATTAAAATGATCCACCTTTGACGCTCACTCTTGGCTTCAAAGACCCACGGCAGCTCTGTGGAGGATGAGCCGTAGCAATGGTGTGAGAGGGTTTATCAATAGTACCTGGAGCAGAGTAACTCATAAACCTTTCATTAGTTTTACATCGATGATGGCCCAAGTCCTAGGAAGTAGGTTTAGGCTGGAAGATGGATGTCTCCATAAATCATCATCTCGGCAAATTAGGGAGTTGGAGGCAGCCTTTTTATAGGATTTCCCAGCAGCTCACTCGGGAAGCTCTGCTTCTTTGCTCCCGTTCTGAGCTGATGCCAGATTTTGAGCCTCATGTGCTTGGATGGAAAATGCAGTCAGAGGCTCCGAGAAGGGCCTGCCCAGGACTAGGAGGAAGAGAGCACCACACTGCTCTCCCTGTCCTTGGGTTCCTTCAGGCCTGGCTGCTGCTTTTATGGCCTTATCTGCCCATCTTGTTATCTACAGAGGGAGCAGCTTTCTAGAAGGCATTTCTTTGAGAGAAAGAAATGGAGATAGTAGCAGCAGCAGCAGCAGCACAGGCAGAACAGTTTTAAGATCTCTCACCAGGCCAGGCACGGTGGCTCACGCCTGTAATCCCAGCACTTTGGGAGGCTGAGGCAGGAATCACCTGAGGTCAGGAGTTTGAGACCAGCCTGGCCAACATGGTGAAACCCCGTCTCTACTCACAATACAAAAATTAGCCAGGTGTGGTGATGTGTGCCTGTAATCCCAGCTACTTGGGAGGCTGAGGCAGGAGAATCGCTTGAACCCGGGAGGTGGAGGTTGCAGTGAGTGGAGATCACGCCACTGCACTCCAGCCTGGGCGACAGAGCGAGATTCTGTTTAAAAAAAAAATCAAAAAAGATACCTCAGCAGACAGGAGAAAAAACATGAGGGGAGCTTCTGTTTGCTAATGAGAACAATAATAATAATAACAGCACTCTTGGTGCCTGCCACATAGCCCATTGTCAGTACGGATCAGATGTTATTAAGGATTTACCTTTACGTTATTATTATCATCACCCTCTCATTTTACAGATAAGAAAGCTGAAGTCTGAGAGGTTAAGTGATGTGCCTCTAAGATCAGCCCAGGAGCAGCCTCTTATTGACTTGACCTTCCTACCCTGCCTTCCCCTCTGCGTCTCAGTTTCTTCCCATCTCTGAAATAGAGAATCAATTTCAGTGCTCCCCATTCCCCAGAAATGAAGCTGGAGAGGAGTCAGATGGGAAACACAAAGCCTAGAGCTCCTGGGGAAGACGATGCCCCTGCTCAAAGGGCAGGGAAAGCTGTTCATTTCGGGACGATGTCCACATCTTCTATTTCATGGCACCATCTCAAAGGCAGAGCAGGCTGTCCACTTCAGGACGACTTCCACATTGATGGCCTTGGCAGATGTTGCTTATTCCCATTTTACAGATGAGGAAATTCATCCCTTGTCCCCGCCTCCCCGAGTTTCAGTCCCACAGCTAGTAAATGGTCCAGGCTGGCTGGAACTGGGTCCTGACTAGTGCTGTGGTGTCAGAGGTCAGTGGGCAGCTCAGCTAGTGCCGCCAGGCTCCCCGGAAGGCCATGTCTCCAGACAGGATGTCAGGTCATGGGTCCCTGCTACTCCCTTCCCCCTGGGCAGGGGTCCTCTCAGGTGGCTCCCCTCTGCTTTGCTCTGCAGCCCCAGCCTCAGGTGCTCCTATGCCAGCTTCTCCTGCCCACCCTTTCTGTCCCCCAGGGCTGCCCTAAATGCTCAGACAGACTAATTACAAGCGCTGGCAGAGAACCGTGCTGCTGATTTGGCATGTGGGGCTTTAGGACTCAGTGATGCTCACCAGCGCCGGCAGGCTCCCTGACAAATCAAAGACTTTTCCATTTCCTTTCCTCTCTCCTTCTCTTGCCCCTGGAGGATGAGCCAGCCTGCCAGTGAGTGAGCCAGTGAGCCAGTGAGCCAGAGGTGAGCTGTTGAAGTCTGTGCGGCATGCTGGCTGTGGAATGAGAAGGCTCTGAGCAAGCCATGTCCCAGGAGAACTTTTACTCAGGAATAATATGCATGAGGATTTATTTCCTCATTGCTGGGCTTCCAGCAGAAGTACAGGCACGTCTCTGCTTGGCTCCGGCAGGGGAACTCGGCTCAAAGGTTTCAAGAAGCAGCCGAAGATTCTGATTCAATGAACACTGAGCACGTTCCATGTGGGAGGCTCCATGCCAATAGCTGTGCCCACTCATCCCATTTAACTTCCTTTACTTTTTTTTTTTTTTTTTGGTACTGGGCCTCTCTGTGTCATCTAGCCTGGAGTGCAGTGGCATGATCATGGCTCACTGCAGCCTCAAACTCCTGGACTCAAGCAATCCTCCCGCCTCAGCCTCCCTCCTGAGTAGCTGGGACTACAGGCACAAGCCCCCATGCCTGGCTAATTTTCAAGCTTTTTGTAGAGCTGGGGTCTCACTCTGCTGCCCAAGCCAAGTCTCAAACTCCTGGCCTCAAGTGATCCTCCTGTCTTGGATTCCCAAAGTGCTGGAACTACAGGTGTGAGCCACTGCACCGGGTGGTCCCCAGTTAGCTTGGGGATACCATGGTGCGCCCATAGCCCCTGTCCTCATGTAGCGTTCAGTCTTGTGGAGGTAGAGATGCATAAACCAGCTGTGATATTGTGTACTAAATTCTACACGGCCAAGTGTGGTGGTACACGTCTGTAACCCCAGCACTTTGGGAGGCCAAGGCGGGAGGATTACTTGAGGCCAGGAGTTCAAGACCAACCTGAGCAACATAGCAAGACCACCATGTCTACAAAAATTAAAAAATTAACCAGGCATGATGGTGGACATCTGTAGTCCTGCTTAGTCAGGAGGCTGAGGCAGGAGGATCACTTGAGCCCAGGAGTTTAAGTCTGCGGTGAGCCATGATGGTGCCACTGCACTCCAGCCTGGGTGACAAAGTGAGATCCTGCCTACAGGAGAATCCCTTGAACCTGGGAGGCAGAGGTTGCAGTGAGCTGAGATCACACCACTGCACTCCAGCCTGGGTGATGGAGTGAGACTCCGTCTCAAAAAAAAAAAACAAACCCAAAACCAAAAAACAAAACAAAACACACACCCCAGTAAATTCTACAACAGGTATAAGTCTGGGAGACTCCAGGTGCAAAAGAGGGTGTGTACTTAACCTCTACCTGGGGGGGCTGGAAGACTTTCTAGGGGCATGGCATCTAACCTGAGCCCTGAGGAGTTAGCCAAGCAACATGAAGCATTCCAGATAGAGTTATCAGTTTGTATAAATGCCTGGAGGTGAGAGAGCATTAGTCTCTCTCTCTCTCTCTCTCTCTCTCTCTCTCTCTCTCTCTCTCCACTTTTCCAGCACTCTTGTGACTGCACACTCTTCTGGATGCTGGACTGGCTGTGTCACCAAACAAGGCAAGCAAGCTCCCTGCTTTGTGGTGCTCATATGCTAGGGAATGTGGCCATTCAGGTGACCCGAAGACGTCTTGAGGCTGGAGGTAGACATGTGGAAGGGACCGTGGCCCCTGGCCTGCCCAGAGCACCCGGGCCCCATCCTCCATCCTTCTGCTGAGCCTGGCAGCTAGCCCCAAGCCCTCCTGCACCAGCTAGCTGTAGGGAGATCACCCAGGCCATGGCAGGAGCCTGTGCCAATGTTTTAATAGCCAGGCCGAGGCCTGCTGGGCAGCTCTGCTAATTACAGTGATTAATATGTTTAATTTACTTAGAAACAGTAATGTGTCATCACTCTGTTGTCACAACCCAGCTCCAGAGTCTGCTCCCTCCCCTCTCCCCGCACAGGTGCCCCCCAAGCTCCTGCAGGCTCCCCACGGTGGCCCAGCCTCCCTTGAGTCCAGTCACCTGGCCCTCCCATTCCCATGCCTGTCTGGGGCCTGCCTACTGTCTCTGTCCCGGTGGTGCAAGAAGGAGCTCTCTTATCCATCCCCACTGCTAGAGCACTGTGTGGCCGCAGTGGTCAGGGAAAGTGGACCTTCTCATCCTCCAAGTCACCTTTGCAAGAAGCAGAGAGAGCCCCTGATCTCTAGCTCCCTTCATCCCTCCCCCGACCCCCACTTGTCCCATGTGGCACTCACCTCTAGCTGAAGTCATTTTATGTGACTTCCTGTTTTATGGCCACCTTCCGGCTCTGGAGTGGGACAGGGACCTTTCCAGGTGCTCTGTTTGTTGAACGGAGGAATGAATGAAAGAGTCAAATCCCCCACTCCGTGTGCCTCCACCCTTATAACAGGATGAGTTTGGATCTGGTGCTTTTCTCCTCCAAATCTCATGTGTCTCCCTTGCCAGCTCCCCTTCCAGGTAATGTCTATAGGGGACAGGTGGCCCAGTGTCTTCATCCTACAACAAGAGAAATGTTAAGACCACACTGCACAGAGGTGAAGCCCGATTATCTGAATCCATTGCTATGTTAGCTGGAGCAGCGATATCAAGACCAGCACACTTCTGTGTGTGTGAGATGGAGTCTCACTCTGTTGCCCAGGCTGGAGCACAGTGGTACCATCTCGGCTCACTGCAACCTCTGCCTCCCGGGTTCAAGCAATTCTCCCATCTCAGCCTCCCGAATAGCTGGGACTACAGGTGAATGCCACCACGCCCGGCTAATTTTTGTATTTTTAGTAGAGATGGGGTTTGGCCACGTTGGCCAGGCTGATCTCAAGCTCCTGACCTCAGGTAATCTGCCTGCCTTGGCCTCCCAAAGTGCTGGGACAGGTGTGAACCACCGTGCCCTGCCAAGACCAGCACGCTCCTGCCCCAGCGGCCAGAGGAGCCGCGTCTTGACTTCTAGGGGATGGCTTCAACCTCCAACTTGAACGAACTTTCTTTGGCTGCTGTCATTTCCTGGTGCCCCCAGGGAAGGCAGAACTTCCTCATGCCTGGCAGTCTTCTCCTGATGTCCAACCTGACTCTCCCTTTGGACCCACTCTGCTCTCCATCAGTGGAGTTGGGTGGGGGGCCTGAAGGAGAGGGGCCTCTTCTCAGGGGCAATCTAAGAACTTTGTTCCACCTGCCAGGCCCTCTGGTCCCTCCTGGCGCTGGGACTGCCTCATTGCCTGGGGGGGCGTGTTTGTTTTGCTTGCTCACTGACTGCCACGCTTGCCCCAGTAGGCAGCCAGCTGGCAGGAAGCCCACGGGAGCCCTTCTCTCACCCGTGCCTGGCATGGCCAGGGCTGAGTCGGGGCAGGGTTGGGTGGGGTAGGCTGTGTCTTCACTTACTCTCCCTGCGGGGGTAAGAGATGTCACCTGCTAGTCCTTCAGCCCAATTAGGACAGGACAAGGACAATGCAGAGAGAGGGATTGCAGCCACACTGAAAACCAAAACACACCTCAGAAGGGAAGCGAGTTAGAGAACCTGAATGCTACCCTAGGAACCACAGCCCCCACCTTGCCATTAGATGTCTGTGACTGAGTCTCGTTGCATCTTGCTCGGCCTCAGTTCCTCCATCTGTAATGTGAGAAGGGAAGAACAGGAGGATCCCTGGAGCCCAGGAGTTCAAGTTTGCAGTGAGCCGTGATCACGTCACTATACTACAGCCTGGGTGACAGAGTGAGACCCTGTCTCAAAAACAAACAACAAACAAAACAAAAAACCTAAATAAATTCTACAACAGGTATAAGCCTGGGAGACTCCAGTGCAAAAAAAGATGTACTTAACCTCTACCTGGGGGGACAGGAAGGCTTCCTGGGGGGATGGCAGCTACCCTGGGACCTGAAGGATCTGAGGAATTAGCCAGGCAAAGTGAAAAGTGTTCCAGGCAGAGTGATCAATTTGTACAAATGCCCGGAGGTGTTTGATGAGCTGAAAACTAAGGTCTCTTTTAGTTCTGGGATTCAACACAGACAGTTCCTGCCTGAAGACACAGCTGAGAATGGAGCAGGGTAGATCTTTGACCCCTCAGGGGTGACCCGGCACTTCCCAGAGGCGCTGGGACCTGGACCTAATGACCACCACCCCCACACGGGAGAGCTGTTGGGTCTCTGAAGGCCAGGCAGGAGGCCAGGTTGATAACTGACTCCTGCCGTGGGGGAGCCAGCCTGGCTTCATCAGTATGCAGGGCCTGTGAGGAGTGCTTAAGAAATACTTATTAATTTCCCCTCCGCAAAGACTGAGAGTTCGACGGTAATCACAGTATCAAGTCGTAATAATAATAAAATCCCTCCCGTTGAAAATCACGGTTGGGACTCTGGAGAGTTCAACAGGAAAAGATTGTATTAAGATAAAGGAGATTAGAACAGGGCAGACATTAAAGGTTGTCATTGTCGGGTAAATCACATCAGGGAGGCCCCAGGACTGCTGTATCCCAGGAGGGGGCGAGGACCCCGTCAATGACCTGGCAACCCCACTCCATCCGCCTCCCGCTCACCCTGGAACTCTGCCTCCTTCTGCCCTCGAAGGCTAAGATACACAGGTGGCTCCGGAGCAAACGTGGGAATCAGATGTCCTGCCCTGAGGACCCTCATTCTGGGCAGAGGGTGGAGCACTGTACAGGTTCTGGAGGAGGACAGAGATCTCTGCTCTAGGTTAGGCTCTTACAGTCTAGCCTGATGGTGCTCTTCAGAATATGTGCCCAATCATGCAGGGGCCTGGGGGTGGGGTGGTGTTTCTGGGTCACCTGTCCTGGTGAGGATGAGAAAGGAGGATGAGCTTGCAGAAAGGAGGTGATGGGGCCGGGCGTGGTGGCTCATGCCTATAATCCAAGCACTTTGGAAGACCGAGGTGGGTGGATCACTTGTGGCCAGGGGTTTGAAATGAGCCTGGCCAACATGGTGGAACCCTGTCTCTATAAAAAAAGTAAAAAAAATTAGCGGGGTGTGGTGGTGTGTGCCTGTAGTCCCAACTATTTGGGAGGCTGAGGCAGGAGAATCCCTTGAACCTGAGAGGCTGAAGTTGCAGTGAGCCAAGATTATGCCACCGCACTCCAGCTTGGGTGGCAGAGTGAGACTGTGTTTCAAAAAAAAAAAAAAAAAAAAGGATGAGAATACCAGGGTCCCTGGACACTGCCCTGCCCTGCCTCTGGGACATAGGCCGAATCAGAGAGGGTGTCCCAACCTGTCAACAGGGAGTCCCAATTCCAGTGGAAAAGCCCAAATAATTCTAGTGAGATATTATCAAGATGAGAAAACACTTGCCCAGGTGCCAGGTGACCACTGCCCCCCAGGGCTGGGGCTGGGTGGGGCGCAGGGCCAAGCCAGGGGTGGCAATCCTTCTCTTGGACATCTTCACTTGGGACAAATGAGAGGGTTCTCTAGGTCTAAAGATGCAGCTGGATCTGAAAGTTACACTAGACTTGGGACAAGAAGCTACAAGCTGTGAATGACGGGGGCAGGGGCCACATGGAAGAAAGGAGTTCATCGTGGGCTTCCCCGGTTATTACCAAGTGGCCCTATAATGTGGAGGCTTTGAGTCCTGGCTCAAAAGGTTTTAGCTCTGCATCCTTGGGCGGTTTCTTAACCTTTCTGTGCGTCAACTTTCTTATCTATAGAATGGTGGTGATAGCATCGACTTAGTGCTGTGATGAGGATTCAATGTATCCTTATAGTGAAGAATTATAAACAATAAAGGCCTGCTTTTATCTCTTAATTGCCCTTCTTGCCTGAGGTCACACAGTCAATAGGTGGCCAAGACCATCTCCTGCCCATCACCTACCTTTTTTTTTTTTTTTTTTTTCTTTTCCAGACAGAGTCTCACTCTGTCCGCCAGGCTGGAGTGCATGGGGTGATCTCAGCCCACTGCAACCTCCACCTCCTGGGTTCAAGTGAGTCTTCTGCCTCAGCCTCCCGAGTAGCTGGGACTACAGGCATGTGCCACCACCAAATTAGAAGGAATGCTAATTTCAGAGGCAGAGATACATTCTGGGAAGGAGAACTTACAGAACGCCCAGCTAATTTTTGTATTTTTAGTAGAGACGGGGTTTCACCATGTTGGCCAGGCTGGTCTTGAACTCTTGATCTCAAGTGATCTGCCCACCTGGGCCTCCCAAAGTGCTAGAATTACAGGCGTGAGCCACCGCGCTCGGACTCATCACCTCCTTTCTGCAGGCTTCTCCTTGCGGAGTGCAGTGTGGCGGCCAAGGGCTTGGGCTTTGGACCTAGAGTGCCTGGTGTTCACATCCTGGCTTTCACTTGGGCCAGGAACTTCAATTCTCATACTCAACTTTCTCCCTTAGGAAAGGCGAAAGTCACCCTCCCAAGGTCAAGGCGATGCTGCTGGGTAACTTTCTGAGTAACTCAGAAAGGGGCAGCTGAGGCAGGCAGCTTTCCCTGGGGTCTCTGGCCCTAAGCCCCACCCCCCGTCTGTGGCTGTTAGGCCCAGTGGGACAGTGCTTCCTCCCCCTGGCCCTCCAGGTGGCATCCAGCCCTCTGCGGCTGCAAGCCATGGGCACCAAGGACGGTTCTGAAGTCGCCGTGAGTTTATGAGGCTGAGCGGAGAGGACGAGGCGTGTTAAGTGTAATGGGGTTGTGTGAGATTAATGTGAGGCCGGGTGAAGCAGCTAAGGCAAGTCGTTTTGGCAGTTAATATGTACATTTAAGGAATGATTTGAGAGTGTGAAAACATTTAAAAGGAATGCTAATTTCAGAGGGAGAGATACTTTCTGGGAAGGAGAACTTGCAGAGGACAGAGCTGGGATGGGGCCGGGATGGAGGTGCCAGGTGACCCTGCTCAGAATTCAGCCCCCTGCAAAGTTTGTCCGGGTGCTCCCAGGGCCTCTCTGTGCCCACCTGCCTCCAGGAGCACAGGCCTCTCGGAAGACCCGAAGCGGGCACTGGGTGGGAAGAGCTGGGCTGGAACCTTGTGAAAGCAGGGTCCTTGTTCGTCTGCATTGTGGAGCACAGGGAGTGGAGGGGGTGCAGCTCAGGCGGCTTTGTGGAAGGGGTATCATTTGAACTGAGCTTTGAAAATGGGTTGGGAGGAGAGGGTGGAAGCATGTGGATTTGAACTTTTCATCCAGGAGAGAAAGGTGCTCTGTGACTGAGCCTGTGATCCGGGTAGGATAGGGCGGCCGGTATAAGAGGGGAGACTCAGCTTCTTCAGGCCTGTGTGCGGGCTTCACTAGGGTCCTGGAGAGCAGGAGGCCAGGAAGAGCAGCCTCCTCCTCCTCCTCCTCCTCAGGGAGCTCTCCCTCTCCTGGACCCTCTGGATGGGAAAGGTGGAATCTCTGCTCTGAAGTGCTTTTTTTTTTTCTGAAGCAAGTTCTTGCTGTGTCTCCCAGGCTGGAGTGCAGGGGCACAATCACAGCTCACTGCGGCTTCGCAGCTTCGACTTCCCGGGCTCAGTTGATTCTCCTGCCTCAGCCTCTCAAGTAGCTGGGACTACAAGCATACACCGTCACGCCCGGAGAATTTTTGTATTTTTTGTAGAGATGGGGTTTTGCCATGTTACCCAGGCTGGTCTCCATCTCCTGGACTCAACTGATCTGCCCGCCTCGGCCTCCCGAATTGCTGGGATTACAGGCGTGAGCCGCTGCACCTGGCCCCACATGCTCCTTGATGGCGCAAGCCTCCTCAGCCCTGCTAGTGAGATTGGAGACAGGCCCTTCCTTCCTGGAGTTTGATCTTTCAGCACCAGAAAGTGTGTAACCCGGGATCTCCCGGGAACCCCTCGGCTCTAAGACCCCAGCCCTCCCATCCACGGATCCAGCCTAAAAGTGGAATGAGCTGATCCTCAGCTTCCCGTCCCACCTCCACTAGAGGCCCAAGAGCCAAGGAGTTAGTGCCGCCACAGCTGGCTGCGATGAAAGCCTTTACAAGTGCCCAGTGTGGTTATTAATAATGTCTCCCGTCTCTGAATGCCTCTTTAATTCCTCTGCTTAAACCACTCTGGAATCCATAACACTTGCCCCTTAGCCTGTGGTTATTCCGCTCCCTTAATGGCCTTTTATGGAGGGACCTTATTGAAAGCTTTTCCCCAGCCTGAGTAAATCATGTCCTCTGGGTCATCCTTGCCTGCAATTTTATTAACTTCTTATGAGAAGTCAGAGGGACCAGAGGGAGGCCAATGTTTCCTCCATGTTCTCTCCTGCCCAGGCCCAACACTGTCCCTTTCCTGGCTGGGATCTCAGAGGAGGAGATGGCTGGGGATGTTGGAGATCAATAATGTTTGGAATGGCCGGGCGCGGTGGCTCAAGCCTGTAATCCCAGCACTTTGGGAGGCCGAGATGGGCGGATCACGAGGTCAGGAGATCGAGACCATCCTGGCTAACACGGTGAAACCCCGTCTCTACTAAGAAATACAAAAAATAGCCGGGCGAGGTGGCAGCGCCTGTAGTCCCAGCTACTCGGGAGGCTGAGGCCGGAGAATGGCGTGAACCCGGGAGGCGGAGCTTGCAGTGAGCTGAGATCCGGCCACTGCACTCCAGCCTGGGCTACAGAGCGAGACTCCGTCTCAAAAAAAAAAAAAAAAAAAAAAAAAAAAAAAAAAAAAAAAATAATGTTTGGAATGTCTCAACTCAGTGCCCTTGCCTCCTACACTCTCATCTGTCAGTCCTTCTAGGTGGATAGGGACTGGGAGACCAGGCACTGTGAACTGGACAAGCAGGGGACACTGGGAAGCAGGGGCAAGTGCCAGGAGGGACAGGATACAATCAGTTACCTGGTGCATCAGTTAACTGATTCAGTGGTTACCTGGTACACAGGTTACCTGGTGCATCAGTTACCTGATTCATTGCTTACCTGGTGCCTTGGTTACCTGGCGAATTGGTTACCTGGTTCATTGGTTAGTTACCTGGTGCGTTGATTACCTGGTGCATTGCTTACCTGATGCATCAGTTACCTGATTCATTGGTTACCTGGTGCATTGCTTACCTGGTGCACAGGTTACCTGGTGCATCAGTTACCTGGTTCATTGGTTACCTGATGTGTTGATTACCTGGTTCATCAGTTACTTGACTCATTGGTTACCTGGTGCCTTGGTTACCTGATGCCTTGGTTACCTGGTGCATCAGTTACCTGACTCATTGGTTACCTGGTGCATTGATTACCTGGTTCACTAGTTACCTGGCTCATTAGTTACCTGGTGCACAGGTTAACTGGTGCATCAGTTACCTGGTTCATTACTTACCTGGTGCATTGGTGCATAGGTTGATTACCTGGTTCATCAGTGATGTGGCGAACACCAGGTTTGGTAGCCGAAGTGGGGGGCCGAACCAGAGCCAGACACTGGGGCCAAAAATTGGGAACTGGGAAAGGCCAAGGACCATGCTAACATGAGATGATAACCGAGGAAGCTGTGTTCTGGGGAGAGGGGGCATATGAAAACTCTTTTCTTTCTCCTGTGTTTTTTAGAGCTGCTCTAAAAAATATAAATATAATTTTTTTAAAAAGGCAATTGGGACCCTAGGAAATGGAGATGACTGGGAAGAAAAACAGGAGATTCCCCCTGGACATCTGGGAATGCAAGGGTTTGTGGCTTTGGAATGGCTTTCAAGGGCCCCGTGTGCTTCTCTCCTGCCCCAGGAGAAAGAGGGGAGGGGAGCAGGAAAAATAATGGGAAAGGTGGAAGAGGGCACTGGGGCTGGGGACAGGGTGTCGCTGGGGAGTGGGACGGGACTTCTTAAGGGAGCATAGACCCATCTCTGCCGTCTGCTCCCTGGGCCAGGGGCGGGGGCATTCCCCAGAGAAGGACCATGTCAGACTGACATTCAGCTGCCCCGTCTTGTGCCAACTCTGAACTTCCCTGCAACCTCCAGCTCCTCCCTCTGGCCTAAGAGAAAGTCAGACGAGCCACCCGGCCCAGCTGTGGAGCTCCGCTGAACTTCTCCCCACGGAGAGCTTTAGAAATCATCTCTATGACTGGCGAGCCACCCGGCCCAGCTGTGGAGCTCCACTGAACTTCTCCACACCCGGCCCAGCTGTGGAGATCCGCTGAACTTCTCCCTGCAGAGAGCTTTAGAAATCACCTCTATGACTGGTGAGCCACCCGGCCCAGCTGTGGAGCTCCGCTGAACTTCTCCCCGCAGAGAGCTTTAGAACTCATCTCTATGACTATGCAGAAAGGAGGCTGGGGTGGGGGTGGCCAGGGGTGGGGCTGGATCCCAAACCTGGAGGGGCCAGTGTCTTCAGCTATCCCCAGGAAGGGTCTTAGAGGGGTTTCCAGCCCTGACCGACGACCGGCAGCAGAGGTTTTGCCAATTCTACCTGGAATCTAGGAAGGTGGGTTTGGCATGAGCAGCTCTGTGAGGAGCCCCTGCCACTGGTGTCACCATCTGGACCAGCCAGGTCATTGGAGGAGGGTCCTGTGAGTCCCCTCGCCTCCCACTCCAGGAAGTAGAGTGAGCACCAGACCTGAAGTCAGGAATTGGGGCTATTCCCACCTCTCACCAAGAGGCTGCAGTCCTGACCAGGCGTAGGCTCACGCCTGTAATCCCAGCACTTTGGGAGGCCGGGGCGGGCAGATCACTGGAGGTCAGGAGTTTGAGACCAGCCTGGCTAACATGGTGAAACCCAGTCTCCACAAAAATACAAAAAAACAAAAAAATTAGCCAGGCGTGGTGGTGGACGCCTGTAATCCCAGCTCCTTGTGAGGCTGAGGCAGGAGAATACCTTGAACCCGGGAGGCAGAGGTTGTAGTGAGCCGTGGTCACACCACAGCACTCCAGCCTGGGTGACAGACTATATCTCAAAAAAAAAAAAAAAAAAAGAAGAAAAGAAAAGAAAAAAGAAAACAAGAGAGAGGCTGCAGTCCTGATTCTGACCTGTGGCAGGGGAAATAGCTGGCTCTGGCTGCCCCAGCCCCTCCTTCGTTCAGCTCCGAGCTTGGAGCTAGAAGCCAGTTGATGCCCTCCCCTCTCGCTGCTTCCCTGAGCCGCTGGCAGGCACTGGCACTTCCCCTGTGCCAGGCTCTGTGTTGAGGGCTTTACACGTATTATCTCATTTAATCCTCTCGCCCACCCGGCCTACATAGACTCTCCTCAGTGACTACTTTCCGTTCGCCCCTGTTCTCCACTTCTAGCCCCGATAACAAGTCATAATATGCATTTGCTTGTTTACTTGTCATCTGTCTTCCCACTTAGACTGTGAATTCCTTTTGTTCTCTGCAGCATCCCGAGCACTTGGTAGAAGGCCTGGCTCACTACATACATTTTTTTTTTTTTTTTTTTTTTTTTTAATAAATGAGGGACTTAATCAAGTGAAGAGGCTCAGAGTCATTTTCTCAGGATCACCCAGCTTATGTCTGTAGAGCTGGAATCCACACCATGTTGCTGAGGGAACCTGCTCCCCTGTGAGGACAGGAGCTGCTGGGAGGGATTTGCGTTTCAGGCCCTGCACAGAAGCCAAGAATAACTGAGACCCCGGTGTCTTTACATTCACCTCTGCACGATGAGTTGAGTTTCCCAGTGGTGCTGGGAGCAGAGCCGGATCCTCCCCTAAACTGTAGGCTGGCTATTGGACACCCTTCCTGGCCTGAACTCTCTTTCCTTCCCTGCAGGGAAGCTCAGGCATGGCTGCATGCTCTGGCTGGGAGTAACAGTGAGCCTCAGGCTGGGGAAGCAGAGGGACAGCAGAGCATACACCCCCATATGGATGTGGAGGATATGGGAATAAAGGCCATGTTCCTCACCCCTGCTTGGAAAGGGCGAAGTGGGAGAGGCACAGCTCATCTGCCAGCACTGTCAACACAGCCTGAGGAATAGACCCTGAGTCTGATGACTCCATCCCCACCACTACCTACCGCTCCATTCCCCTCACCTCACAGCTGCATGACGGAAGGAGCCTCTCCCTCCCACTCAACTCCTACTCTCTGTTTTCCACCCAGCAGCCAGAGTGGTTTTTAAAAGAACAAGCCAGGCTGGACGTGGTGGCTCACACCTGTAATCCTAACACTTTAGGAGGCTGAGTCAGGAGGACTGCTTGAGGGCCAGGAGTTTTGAGACAAGCCTGAGCAAAACAGCAAGACTCTGTTTCTAAATAAAAGTAAAAAAAAATTATCTGGGCTTGGTAGTGCACTTGCATAGTCCCCGCTACTTGGGAGGCTAAGGTGGGAGGATGATTTGAGACCAGGAGGTCAAGGCTGCAGCCAGCTGTGGTCATGCTGCTGCACTCCAGCCTGGGCAATAGAGCGAGACCCTGTCTCAAAACAATAAAAATAAAAGAACAAACCAGATTATGTCATTGCTGGCTTATAACTTTGAATAGCTTCCTATTCTACTTACAAAATAATCCAGGCTGGGCACAGTGGCTCACGCCTGTAATCCCAGCACTTTGGGAGGCCAACGTGGGTGGATTGCTTGAGCCCGAGAGTTCAAGACTGGCCTGGGCAACATGGAGAAACCCTGTCTCTACAAAAAATAGAAAGATTAGCTGAGCATGGTGGCACATGCTATAGTCCCAGCTACTAGGGAGGCTCAAGATCCCTTGAGCCCAGGAGGTCGAGGCAGCAGTGAGATCTAAGGGCTGACTGCTTCTTATCATTCAGGTCACAGCACAGATGTCACCTCTCTGCAGAGCCTTCTCCTGACCACCCCCAACCCAGCACGTCCTATCTCCTTTTCCTGTTTTATTGCTTCACTGCGCTTGACATTGTGAGTCTAAAATCTAAGATTACATCGCTTATTTTATAGTTTCTTCTTTTCGTATCTGTCTCTCCCACTGGAATGTCAGCCAGCTCCATGAGGGCAGGGACTGTGTCTGGTCATTGTTCTGACTCTAGGGCCCTGAACAGTGTGCGCCTCATAATAGGTGTTCAATAAATGTTTGCTGAATGAATGAATGAATGAATGAATGAATGAATGAATGAACATTTCACGTTGGAGGGAGGCTTGCTTGGGGCATCCCTGCTGGGCAGCTTAGCTCCTTCCTGCCCCAAGGCCTTGCTATGCCAATACTAGGAGGTGAGGAGAGGGGCAGGGAGGGAAGTGGGGATGCGGCCAGAGCTCCCAGCCTGAGTGCCACTCCTCAGGTGCTGAGCCGTGGGGGTGACGGCCGCTCTGAGGGAGATGGATGACCTGTACTGGGTGGCTGCCCCGGGAAGCCGCTTCCTATTAATAATAGCAGTAGCACTGCCAGGAGGGGAAGGGAAGGGAGGCAGAGGCAGTAGAGATGGGATAATGCCCCTCACCCCTCACCAGGCCGGGAAAATGACATCATATTTTCTAGAAGACAAGAATGCCACTTTAAAAAAAAAATTAGGGCTGGCTGGTAAATGGGTCTGTGTCTGCTCTGCCGCCCTCCCTGTGGACGACCCCTCTGTGCATGGAGGCTTCTTCCCTGGCTGGGTGGACCCTGCAAGCAGCCAGAGGGATGTCCCCCTCTTATCCCTCCCCTTGACTGGGCCAGCCCCAAACAGAGGCCGTGACTGAGAGGGAAGTGTCTGCACCCTGGGGCTGGGGAGGGTGAACTTTGTCCAAACTCCTCTGACTCCTTTCTCTGAGGGTTGTTATTGAGGAACTGAAGTGAAGGTGAGTATGGGAGGGAGGAGGAGGAGAAGGAGAGGGAGAACAGAGATGGTGCAGGCTGCTGGGTGGCAGACTGGGGCATGGGCATGAAGGCCCAATCTGGCCCCACCAGATACCTGGCTTTGCCCTCATCCTGGGGCAGGCAGGGGGCATTGAGGAGCTGGCAGAATGCCGCTTTCTCTCCCAACAAGAAAAGAGCCCCGTCACTCATTTTCAGGGGAAGCAGCATGCTGTCACCCCCCAAGACACCTCTGTCCCCAGCACAGTAGCTCCCGATGGCTGCCCAGTGAGGATGCTGTGGACAGGTCCCACTGTCCCCCCAGGCTCTGGCGTGCTCCCCCCAAACCCAGATGCCCCAGCAGGACCCCCAGTGGCCCAGGTCTGTGGCCATCCTGGTTCCTGGCTCCACTGTCTGTCCACAGCCCCCCTATAAGCCCCCATCCCCCACCAATGCCCTCCCCACCTCACTGGGCCACAGCCCCAGCTTGGTCTCCATCTTCTCATTCAGCTCTGCCTCTCACTGGACCTCACTGCTGCCCAGCCCCGTCCCTTCTTTGAGCCCTGATCTCCAATCCTGAGTCCTCTGGCCCCAGACACGTCTATACTTCCATGACCAAGGGTCTTTGTCAATTCTTCAGGCACTCTCCAGAAGCCCCAGTCCCCTCATACTCACAGCTCTGAACACAGCCTAGCCCTGTCCCTAAAACCCAGACAGGACCCCCATGTGCCATGACCTCCCACTCTCCAGTGCGGCCCCTAAGAGCTCAGGGTCGGGCTTGGCATTAGCCTGGAGGCCCGGAGCCTGCTCATTCAGTCCTGAGCTGACAGAGAATGTCGTTAGCAGGTTCCTAACTGGGCCACACCTCCTGGGCTGTCAGGATGGCTTATGCCAGAGAAGCATCACACTCCGTGTATGTCACTCCTTGGGGTGGTGGTACTTGGTGGTGCCGGAGACTCCCACATGTACTTGTGAAAAGTCTCAGTCCCCCATCTCCTTCCAGCCACCTCTCTGTCACCTCCCTCTGCTGGGTTGTGGAGGGGTTGGGTATGTCTTGGGGTGTCCCTGTGTGGCCTCAGGCATCATTTTTCACTCTGTTGGGGGTTGAGATTTCTTCTCCCGGCCCATTCACCCCGACTCCCATGACCCTACCCGACCATTTCCTAAGCAATAACCCCGTATCCAGCACTGGGCTGAGCAGGATCTTCATGGCCTTACAAGGTGGGACCTGTCATTATTTCCGTGCTCAGCAGAGGAAATGGAGGTTCAGCGTTGTCAAGCTACTTGCCCAAGGTCACAGAGCTAAAACCTGGTGGAGCTGTGATTAGGCTATAGGTCTGGGTGGCTCCTGCCTGAGTTCCTGGGGCTCAAGTTACCCCACATGAAACTGGGAGACCCTGTGTGGTCATTTCTTGGTGCCAGAGTCTGGGTGAGGGGCACAGGCAGAGAAGCTGGGTCTGGAACAGTCTGTCAGGTTGGACACTGTGATCTCCTCCCTCTGAAGCAGGAGGAGATGCAGCCACAGACCGTAAGTGAGTGTTTATTCAAAATGAAAGGAAATCTCCCGAACAAAGCAAGAAACTCAAAGAGAGAAGAGCAGGGTCTGGGTGGGAAAGAAGAGATTATCCTGTCCCTGACCTTCCCCAGCAAAGCAGGCATGGCTAGAGCTGTCCTAAGCCAGCACCAAGGAGTGGGCCCCTGGCCAGGCGCAATGGCTCACACCTGCAATCCTAGCACTTTGGGAGGCCAAGGAGGATCACTTGAGGCCAGGAGTTTGAGACCAGCCTGGGCAACATGGTGAAACCCCCTGTTCCTACAAAAAATAGCCAGGTGCCTATAGTCCCAGCTACTCAGGAGGCTGAGGTGGGAGCATTGCTTGAGCCCAGGAGTTCAAGGCCATAGTGCGCTATGAGCTTGCCACTATACTCCAGCCTAGGCAGCAGAGTGATACTATGCCTCAAAACAAAACAAAACAAAAAAACCCAACAACAAAGCAGGCCCCGAGGAGGCCTGTGGCAGGGGCCTGAGGGGTGGTGCAGGTAGGGTTGGTGGGGTTTTCCTGAGTCATGCCTCTAACTAGATAATAATGATGCCTACCTCGTTGGGGTGTCGTGGGAATATAGAGTACCTATAGTGTATATGCAGTGTATATGTACACATATAGTGTATTTATAGTGTACCTCTAGTGCGTAGATGGTGTATATGAAACATATATAGTGCATATGTGCTCTGTAGTGTATATAGAGTGCATATGTAGTGTACGTGTAGTGAATATACAGCACATGTGTAGTGTACATATAGTGTGTATATGAAACATATATACATGAAATGTGCACTATGTGTGCACTACATTCCATTACACGTGTGCATTACATTACACGTCTATCATATATGTGGCATACATGTAGTGGACATAGAGTGTATATGTAGTATATGAATATGTAGCGAATATACAGTGCATATAGAGTACATATGTAGTGCATATACATCATGATATATAACTACATGTGCATTACACATACACTGTATGTGCACTATATATCACTATATATGTAATCTATATGTACTGTATGTTCACATATATGCACCATATATGTATAACATTACATTATGTTACATGTGTAACATTACATTACACATGTGCATTACAGCACACATATATATGGTCTGTGTGGTGTACATGTAGTGCCCATATAGATAGTGTATACATAGTGCATATGTATATATAGTATATATATGCTATAGTATGCATAGTGCATATGTAGTTTATATGTAGTGAGTAAACTGCACATATAGTACATATGTAGTGCATATATAGTGCATATATAGTATCTCTATTGTACATGTGGTGGACATGTAGTGCACATATGGCATATATATCGTGTATGGCATATTTATAGTGCACGTGTGGTGCGTATGTGGTGCATACACTGTGCATATGTAGTGTGTATACATACAGTGCTCAGGGACGGTGTGCCTCCTGCCTGGGTTCCAGGGGCAGGCACTGCCATCTCCTCTCGGACCCCCAGGGGGCGCACCTCCCCCACCCCGGCAGGACGTGTTCAGGCAGCAGCTTCCCTGCAGACCCCATGCAAGCAGGTGCTTTTTATTTAGACTGATTTATTATTGAAACAACTTGAATCAGCTTCAAAGTAAGTTAAATGAGAAGAGATCTTCACCCCTAGTCTCATAAATCAAGCGGCATTCAAAGAAAAGGGAAAACAAAGAAATCACAGAAGCCTGGAAACAGATGGGCTTTCGTGGCCTTGTATTCCTGCCCTCTCTGCTAGGGCGCGCTGGGAACCCGTCTTCCTTTCCTTCCTTCACCTGAAGATCCTGGGTGGAAAGCTGTGCTCCTCCTCCCCCTCGTCGCCCTCTTCCCCTCCTCCTCCTCCTCCCCCTCCCCCTCTTTCCCTTTCTCTTCGTCCTCCCCTTCCTTCTCCTCCCCCTTCTCCTCCTCCTCCTTCTCCACCACCCCCCCGTCCTCCTCCCTCTCCCCCTCTTTCACCTCCCCCTCCTCCTCTCCCTCCTCCTCGTCCTCCCTTTCATGGTCGCCAGGGAGAGGCTGCTGTCTCCATAGCAAGGGCTGGATTTAAGTTGGGGACCAATTACCCCTTTCCCTTATGCCGTGCACATGCCCAGAGCCCCTTTCTAGCCTCAGGGCTCCTGGTGCCCTGTGGGGCAGGGGAATGTCTCCGGGCAGTGTGGTTTGGGGTTGGGAGTTGGAAGGACTGTGGTTCCTGGATGATTGTGGAGAGATGTGAATTTGGGAATCTGGTTGTGAGGCCGTATGAGGCTGCCCAGTGTGTGGCTGTTGTGCTTTGTGTCCCCGTGTGTATGTGTGTATGTCCCCGTGTGTGTGTCCTCCTGTATGTGTGTCTGTATGTGTGTGTCCCCATGTGGGTATGTGTGCGTGTATGTGTGCTTCCCCGTATGCACACAAAAGCAGCTGAGCATTCCTCAGGCCTGGCCTGGAATTTCAAATCCCCTTGGGATGAAAGGGAGCTGCTGGTTGCCTGTTCTGTTCCCCTAACTACGGTCGCTGCCTCTCCCTTATGCCAAGCTGCCCACAGCTGAGAGCAATTCAGGGTCTCCCTCTCTCCACAGCAAATCCTGGCTGGGGACCCCACTCTCCTGCTCCACAGGCCACCTGGACGCACTGCCCAGGGCCATGGGAGGGACATCTGCAGCAGATGGACATCAAAAACTAAGGCCAATGGCTGGGCGCAGTGGCTCATGCCTGTAATCCCAGCACTTAGGGAGGCCGAGGCAGGAGGATCACCTGAGGTCAGGAGTTCAAGACCAGCCTGGCCAACACGGTGAAACCGTCTCTACTGAAAATGCGAAAATTAGCCAGGCGTGGTGGCGGGCATCTGTAATCCCAGCTACTCAGGAGGCTGAGGCAGGAGAATCACTTGAACCTGGGAGGTGGAGGTTGCAGTGAGCTGAGATCGAGCCACTATGCTCCAGCCTGGGCTACAGGGAGAGACTCTGTCTCAAAAAAAAAAAAAAAAAAAAGAAACTAAGGTCAATTGCCAGTGAACAGTGAGACAGCGTGGGGGTGAGATGGGAGGACACACCAGGAGGGGCTCAAGAAATGCCAGAGGCAGGAGACAGATAGGACCAAGGGGCATAGAGCCTGCTCCAGTGGCTCCTCAGAGTAAGATGGGCCAGAGAGGGAGGCAGGAGACCAGAAAATACCAAGGAAGAAAAATCTAAGGCAAGGGAGACCAAGAAACAAAGGAGAAGGAGTCAGACATGCAGCTGCAGGGACAAAGACACATAAACCAGGGCGAGAGAGACAGAGCGAGAATCGCCTCCAGCTGGGGCTGGGTGGGGAACTTGGATCCCACCAGGGCTGTGGATTTGGAAGCTTGCTTGCGGGGAGGCAGGCTAATTGGCGATTTCACCCAGGTCCTCCAGAACGTCTGCAGAAAAACAAACCCACTAAACGTCTCTCACCGTCTGTCATCTTCATTTTGCTTTTGTTTTCAGAATAAAGAGAATCTGAAACTCCTGAGGAGGAGCGGTGCAGGCGGCTCTCAGGCTGTCTCCCGTTCTGCTCTTTCTTCATGCTTTTCTGGTCGGAGTCTTTGTTCCGCAGCTACTGGCCCTGGTTCAGGCCAGCAGCCTCTCTGACCCGGCGTGCTGGGGTCTCCATCCCCGTCTCTGTCACACTGTGGTCTGGAGCGTCTGGTCTCTCACTCCCCTCCCCCTCCCCCCAGGCTCTGCCTGAGCCACCCCACCCGCCTTGGCGCACATGGCTGCTGCTGATCCCTGCTACTCTCAGCTGTCTCCGTGGCTCAGCCTGCAGATTGACAGGGCCCATAAATCACCGTGGCAAGGCAGGGCCCTGGGAAAGGAACAAGGGGCCAGGTGCTGACACGGCTGGCCTTGGGAGCTGGGGCTCGCAGGTTTCTGGTGAATTGTTGGGGCGTGGAACCTGTGGCTTCCTCCCAGCTAAATGGAGCATTTTGGTTGCAGTGCCTGTGTCTCCTGCCGATTTTCTCCAGCTCCCTGGAAGGTGGGACGAGAAGAAATAGGTTGAATGTGAAGCAAGTGGGATTTGGATTAGACTGAAAAGAAGAACTTGCCGTGATGAGGCTTAACTTTGGAAAGTGGAAACACTGGGATGGGAAATGGTGAAATCCCTTGGCAAGGAGTTGGTAAAATCTAGATGGATCCTGTCTGATGATTTATAGTGCTGCCTGGAGACAGGGGAATGAACCAAATGATCCACTTGACACAGAAGCCCTTGCTTTGTTTGGGGGGGACCCGGGGGGCCAGGAGAGCAAAGAAGTTACCAGTAGGGGTTTGGGGGACATGCAGCTTGGCAGTAGATCTCAGCTCCCCTCTGTCCTGCTGTGTGATCTTGAGCAAGTGACTCAAACTGGCTGGTCTCTATCTGTAAAATGAGGATAATCTGACTTCATAGAGTTGCCCCAAAGCTTAAAGGGCAGTGTATGCAAAGGGCTCTGCACAGTGCTTGGCACAGAGAACTTTTAATAAAGCACAGTTATAGGCCAGGCATGGTGGCTCATGCCTGTAATCCCAGCACTTTGGGAGGCCGAGTTGGGCGGATCATCTGAGGTCAGGAGTTCAAGACCAGCCTGGCCAACATGGAGAAACCCCATCTCTACTAAAAACACATTAGCTGGGTGTGTTGGTGCATGCCTGTAATCCCAGCTACTTGGGAGGCTGAGGCAGGAGAATCTCTTGAACCCAGGAGGTGGAGGTTGCAGTGAGCCATGATCACACCATTGCTCTCCAGCCTGGGTGACAGAGCGAGACTCGCTCTCAAAAACAAACAAACAAAACAGTTATTATTATCGGGCAAGATACTCAACCTTTCTGAGCCTCAGTATCTTAATTAATAAAATCCTAACCCTCACTTACTCATTGAACACACACACCTGGAGAGCCCCAACCACGTGCCAGAACCCATCCCAGGCTCTGGGGACATAGCAGTTCACATAACAGACAAAATTCCTATCCTTGCAGAACTAACATTCTAATTAGGGGGAAGGGAGAGAGACAAACAAGAAACAAATAGATATGCTATGAGAAACTAAAGCTGAATAAGGGGCATAAAGAGTGATGGCTGGTGCAGTGGCTCATGCCAGTGCTTTGGGAGTCCAAGGCAGGAGGATCGCTTGAGGCCAGGAGTTCAAGACCAGCCTGGGTAACATAGTGAGACCCTGTCTCTACAAAAAATTAAAAACTTAACTGGGCATGGTGGTGTGTGCCTGTAGTCCCAGCTACTTGGGAGGCTGAGACAGGGGGATTGCATGAGCCCAGTAACTCAAGGTTGCAGTGAGCCACGATTGCACCATTGCACCCCAGCCTGGGCAACTTAGAGTGAGAATCCATCTCTTAAAAAAAAAAAAGTGATAGATAGGAGAGGCTATTTTATATAAGGTGTCCAGACAGGCTGCTCTGATAATATTTCAGCAGAAACCTTCAGGAAGTGAAGGAGTGAGCTGATAGGGGATGTAGGGTGGAGCATGTAGGCAGTGGGAACAGTGATTGCAAAGGCCCTGAGTCAGGTGAGTGTGGTTGGATTGGAGCCCAGGAGGGGAGAGTGGGAGAAGCCATCGAAGAGGAAACACATAGTTCATTGTGAAGGCTTGTCTATTGGCCTGTGGAAATGCGGCACTCTTGCAGAATTTTGCTAGTGGAGTTCACCTGCCCTGGGAGGCCCTCTGGTTTCAGCATCCTGGGTGAACTTGATCTCCGGCTGCTCCTATCTGTTCAGGACCTAGAGAACAGCAAGCCCAAGTTTCCATCTCCTGTTTATAGCTGTCTGTTCTGCTCTGTTTCTGATCCATGGCATGCAGCCATGACTTTTTAATTTACAAAATCCTTTATTGCCGTAAGTGGAGAGGAGTTTCATGCATGCAAACTTGTCCCAACCTGGCAGCTTCATCTTCATTTTGTAAATGTTGCAATGAAACTCCGGGAGGTTCTGTGCTTACTGGAGGCGTATGGGCCATATGGTGTGGAGGAAGGGCTGTGGTTGACCACTGCTTTATAAGCAGTTTTGTAAATGTATATATTTCAAGATGACACACACATACACACACACACACACACCAGTCCCAGAGTGACACAATCATAGGGCCATTGCCAGAGCAATCATGAGTACTGAAAAAGTGAACACATGGCCTCTGCACACCAGGTCCCAGGCCGCAGCTGTGGCAGACATCCCTAATCAATCACAGAACTCCTTCGTGCTGAGCTCAGATGCAACCTCAGAATCCTGGAAAGCCTACGTGGGGTTGATTCATAAAAGGAAGCATTGGCCATTTTTGCTGCAGGGGCAAGCTGTCCTGGGGGGGCCTTTCCTGGGGGATAGGGAACAGCATTGGCATAATCTCGGGACTTGGAACCCTGTTCTTGAACCCTTGGCAGCATTCTCTGCCAGATTATAAACTGACTGCAACTCTGGAACGTGAGACAAAATTAGTGCAGCCTCAGAGAGTGCTGTCTCGAGATTGGCTTTCCAGCGAGTGACTGGGTCTCCTACTCACCCCACAGGTGGTGCTGTTTGAGTCCCTGGTAGGATTTGTTCCAGCTGCCAGACATGGATTAGGCTTTTGACTGTTGAGCCCAGACAAGGGGACCAGCTGTTTAATGAGCTGGAGGAGGAAGTGGCTCCTGAAAGCAAGTCCTTTGCTTGGCTCAGGCATGCAGATCAGACATGGAACCAGAAAAGCTGCCTTGCCAAGGTTGGTAACCAGAGGGAAATGAATGATAGCGATCTGACAGGGAACGATAAAGACAGGAGAGAAGAGGGGAGGCAGGGAGAGGAGCTGGAGGGGAGGAGCCAGGAGGGAAATCATGGACCAGCCTTTGCCTAGACCCCAGGGCTCTGCTGCAGGCTCCATAACCCTGGCTTCTTTTGCTATCAGAATCATTGCGCCTTGGATCCTGGAGATCCTGAGGCATGTATATGATCTAGGTGTAGGCTAGATACAGATTTATATTTATACCTGGAGACAGGATAACCCGGGTTCAAATTCCTGTTCCTCATTCACTTGCCTCAGTTTCCTCATCTGCAAAATAGGCTTCATGTTTCCATGAGCAGGGGTGTAATGCTCCCGGACTTCCCCACCCTGTCACATTCTGCCATTGAGCTTTTGGTAAATGTTCAAACTGCCATTTGGACCTTCATCCATGGGATTTCAGTGTCTCTCTCTTGATTGGATCTGAACTTGGTGGAGGAGGTGGTGGGTTTATTCATTAGAACCCACAGGCCGGGCACGGTGTCTCACACCTGTAATCCCAGCACTTTGGGAGGCCGAGGCGGGCGGATCACGAGGTCAGGAGATCGAGACCAGTCTGGCCAACATAGTGAAACCCCGTCTCTACTAAAAGTACAAAAAATTAGCCAGGCGTGGTGGCGGGCGCCTGCAGTCCCAGCTACTCAGGAGGCTGAGGCGGGAGAATGGCATGAGCCCAGGAGGCAGAGCTTGCAGTGAGCTGAGATTGTGCCACTGCACTCCAGCCTGGGCGATGGAGCAAGACTCTGTCTCAAAAAAAAAAAAAAGAACCCACTGAACATTAATGGCACCGACCCACATGTTTGATGTGAAGATTAAGCAGGTGAAGGTATGCTTTGTAGCTGCTTGTATCCTCCGTGTGTAGATATATAGCTAATCGATACCTATGCATATCGATACCTATGCATATCTATATCTATGCATATCTATACCTATGCATATCGATACCTATGCACATCTATACCTATGCACATCTATACCTATGCACACCTATACCTATGTATATCTATACCTATGCACATCTATACCTATGCACATCTATACCTATGCATATCTATACCTATGCACAACTATACCTATGTATATCTATACCTATGCATATCTATGCCTATACATATCTATGCCTATCTGACTATCAATACACACTGGGGCCCAGCACAGATCAGTGCTTAGTTTGTTTGTTTGCTTTTTGAGACAGTGTCTTGCTCTGTTGCCCAGGCTGGAATGCAGTGGCATGATCTTGGCTTACGGCAACCTCCACCTCCCAGGTTCAAGCAATTCTCATGCCTCAGCTTCTCAAGTAGCTGAGAAGGCCTGGCTTCTCACCAAGGCCTGGCTAGTGTTTGTATTTTTAGTAGAGACGGGGTTTCACCATGTTGCCAGGCTGGTCTCGAACTCCTGACCTCAAGCAATCCGCCCGCCTCAACCTCCCAAAGTGTTGGGATTACAGGTGTGAGCCACTGTGCCCGGCCAGGTGGGTGCTTAGTTTAATTTCAGTTGGCGAGTCCTTCCCTTCCAGCCACCTCCTAATGTGCCATTGTCGGGAGAGGGCAGGGAGGGTCTGAGAGCAGCCTCATGCCTTCCTGGACAAGTGGGCCTGGCCTGGGGCCTGGAAAGCAGGGATGTGGTGGCAGCTCCCCAGGCAGCTTCCTGCTCCTCAGCTGAGATTTGGAATGAGTGATCCCCTCCCTGCACAAACCCAGGTAGTCCTCAGGGAGGCAGGTGAGGGGAAGGTTCCAACCCCGCTTCTGCCACCAACAGCAAGGGGTGACCTGGGGGAAGTGAGTAGGTTGGGCCTGGGCTCGGGGCTCCGAGGAGATGGGTGGCAGGGCACAGCTTCCTAGAAGGTCAGGGAAGCAGGGCTAGCTCCAGTCACTGTTCCAACTGTCACCCAGTTTATGGAGGACTGCTCTGTGCCAGGCCCAGTGCTGAATAAGACACGCACGGTCCTGGCTCTCAGGCGGTTGATATTAACGTGCTATCCTTCATGAAAATTATGAGCGTGCTGTTGGCCACAGTTCTGCAGAGAAGCCGTTGTGGCCACATGCATTTCAGATTTCAAAATCGTTTTCAGATGTTAGAAATGTAATGTTCCCTATATTATGGACGTCTCCAACTTATTCATATTTCTGTAGCGAAATCCATATGAATAGTGGGATAAAGACTGTAAGTACCTCTAAGGTCAGTTCAGTTCAGGTTTTGCTGCCAAATGAGTTCTGAAAAGCTTTTTGGTCTCAGAGCTTTGGGGATGTTGGAATGACAGAGAAGGGATGAGGGACTGACCACTTCCCAAGCTCTGAGAAGCACGGGGCCGAGCACTTTCACTGGCTGAATACATTAAATGCTCACAACAGCCCTATGAGGTCCGTTCTAGTTTTGTCATTCTGACTTCACAGAAGAGGAGATCCAGACACGAAAAGGTTAAATAATTCACCTAAGGACACGCAGCTAGTAAGAGGCAGAGCTTGGATTCAAACCCCTTGGGGGCCAAGGCCCGCCAAGGTCACGTAGTTTACAATCCAATGTGTGGTGGGCAGGTTGGGGAGGTGGGGGGAGCACTATCAAAAAGATGGTTACAATACAATGGAAGAAGTGCCACAACTGGGGGGTCCAGGTCCCTGAAGCCCAGAGGCGGGGGCCCAACTCAGCTTAATGGGTTGGGGAAGATGCCCCAGGGGAGGCGGCAGCTTCCCCAACCCCAAGGGTACCAGCTAGGTGACAGCGGGGAAGGAAAAAGTGTTTCAAGCAAAGGGAATAGCATAAACAGCCAGAACAAAGGTCTAGAGGAGACAGAGAGCAAAATGGGGGTGCAGCCTGGAATGGAAGGCCGTGGGGAAGGAGGGCTGCGGGTGGCAGGGGCACGGAGGGTAAGCTGGGACCAGCCTCACAGGTCCTGGGGGGCCATGCCGTGTCCTCCTGACTCATCTACTCCCTGACCCCTCACACCACCCCGGGGAATCCCATGATAGGAGGAGGTCAGATCTTCCTGCCTTCTGTCCAGGAAGAGGGATCTGAGGAACAGGACTGTTTCCCATGCGTGAGGTCCTGAGTCCGAAACCCCAGCCGAGCTCCCCTTTAAAGGTGATGGGCAGGGGAGCAGGGGACTTAGAGACACTCAGAGAGGGAAGGATTCATTTTTTTTTTTTTTTTTTTTTGAGACGGAGTCTCGCTCTGTCGCCGGGGCTGGAGCGCAGTGGCCGGATCTCAGCTCACTGCAAGCTCCGCCTCCCGGGTTTACGCCATTCTCCTGCCTCAGCCTCCTGTGTAGCTGGGACTACAGGCGCCCGCCACCTCGCCCGGCTAGTTTTTTGTATTTTTTAGTAGAGACGGGGTTTCACCGTGTCAGCCAGGATGGTCTCGATCTCCTGACCTCGTGATCCGCCCGTCTCGGCCTCCCAAAGTGCTGGGATTACAGGCTTGAGCCACCGCGCCCAGCCGGATTCATTTTTTTTTTGAGACAGGATCTCATTCTCTCACCCAGGCTGGAGCACAGGGGCACGATCTTACAACCTCTGCCTCCCGGGTTCAAGCAAGTTTCATGCCTCAGCCTCCCAAGTAGCTGGGATTACAGGCACACACCACCATAACTGGCTAATTTTTGTACTTTTAGTGGAGACAAGGTTTCGCCATGTTGGTCAGGCTGGTCTCGAACCCCTGACCTCAAGTGATCCACCCACCTTGGGCTCCCAAAATGTTAGGATTACAGGCGTGAGTCACTGCTCTCAGCCGGGAAGGATTTATCTTTGACTAGGAGTGCTTGATGAAACACCGGGGCTGGGGAAGAGGTGGGAGGATGAGAAATGGACCAGTCCTTGGAGCGTCAGGACTCCCTCCCTGGGGGGCCATCTCCTCCCTCCCCAACAGGCTGGGTGCTCTGCTCCAGCCACTGCCAAGCGAGCAAACCCTCTGAGTGCCGAGGATGCACAAGCTGCCTCTCTCCTGGAGACGAGCCCCTGCCTGACAGATGAAATCTTTATTATGATGATTTTTATTTGGGGGCGTGTGAGTGCGTGCACATCTGGGGCCCAGGCGGCAGCTGAAATTCCCACAAACGTGGCTCATGAATATTCCACCGTGTTGCCCGCCGCACTTTGCAGCCATCGATTATTTATATGTGAAATAACGAAAGCTTCATAAATAATGGAACTGCCTGTGTCCCAGCTGCGTCTCCCGTGTCCCTCTGCCTGGTCCAGGTGAGGCGATGGGCTCTGCAGGGAACGGGCATCCGAGTAGGGAGTGGCCTTGGCGTTCAAAAACTACTTTCTCCAGCAGAATCCACATCCTTCTTAGGAAGGAGGCCTGTGTGGCGCGGAGTGTGTGTGTGTGTGCACATTGTATGTGCACATTACGTGCACTCACTTTCCCACCCAGGGAAGGGCCAGAACACACAGGACTGGGCTGCGGGGGTTGTTTACACTGTAGACCCTGCAGGAAGGCTGTGATGGGCACAGAGAAAAACCTTGTGTTAGATTACTCATGACCTGGGAAAAACAGCAGACATCTCTTTGTTCAATTCAGTTTCAACCTCACCACTGTTGACTTGGAGTTGGCCAGTGTCTGATTCAGGAGGGGAAAATGGTTTTATGAAGTTCTCCCCTGTGTTGTCCCTTTATTTATTTATTTATTTATTTATTTATTTATTTATTTAGAGACAGAGTCTCACTCTGTTGCCCAGGCTGGAGTACAGTGGCGTGATCTCGGCTCACTGCAACCTCCGTCTCCTGGGTTCAAGTGATTCTCCTGGCTCAGCCTCCCGAGTAGCTGGGATTACAGGCACGCACCACCACACCCGGCTAAGTTTTTATATTTTTAGTAGAGATGGGGTTTCATCACATTGACCAGGCTGGTCTCGAACTCCTGACCTCGTGATCTGCCTGCCTTGGCCTCCCAAAGCGTGCCTAGCCAAGTGTTACCCCTTTAGACACAGAGCATGTCTTAAAGGGACAGAGAAAGCTTCCAATCAGCCTTGTCCCCCAAATCCTGCACTACACAAACTGCTTCCAAGTCTTCAGGGGGAATGTTTGGGGTTCAGGGGAGGTGAAGGCATGGCAGGTGAGGAGGTGTGCCCATGCGGAGTGGAAGCCTGGGATTGAAGGTGAAGACCTGCGTGCCCAATTCCTTACCACCCACCAGACATTTGACAATAGCTTCTTCCTCTGAGCAACTTCCGTTTTTCAGTCTTCTCACCTCCATTGTCTCCAGTCCGTACAACCACCTTTAAGGCAGGTGCAATTAAAATACCACTTTGCAGAGACGGTTAGTGTGGTTAAATAATTTGTCCAAAGTTGCAGAGCTTGATAAGTAGGAGAGCCTGAGCCTGTCCAGTTTTCCTCTTTCCACTGTTTTCTTCCTTCCCTCCTTCCCTCCCTCCCTCTCTCTCTTTCTCTCCCTTTCTCTCTCCTTCCTTCCTTCCTATCTTCCTTCCTTCCCTCCCTGCCCCTTCCTTCCTATCTTCCTTCCTTCCTTCCCTCCCTGCCCCTTCCTTCCTTCCTTCCTTCCTTCCTTCCTTCCTTCCTTCCTTCCTTCCTTCCTTCCTTCCTTCCTTCCTTCCTTCTTTCCCACCCTCCCTCCCTCCCTCCCTCCCTCCCTCCCTCCCTCCCTCCCTCCCTCCTTCTCTCCCTCCCTTCCTTTCTTTCTCTCTTTCTTTCTTTCTCAAACAAGTCTCACTCTGTCACCCAGGCTGGAGTGCAGTGGTGCAATGTTGGCTCACTGCAACTTTTACCTCCCAGGTTCAAGCAATTCTTGTGCCTCAGCTTCCCGAGTAGCTGGGACTACAAATGTGTGTCACCAAGCCCAGCTAATTTTTGTATTTTTAGTAGAGATGGGTTTTCACCATGTTGGCCAGGTTGATCTCAAACTCTTGATCTCAAGTGACCCACCTGCCTCGGCCTCCCAAATTGCAGGGATTACAGATGTGAGCCACCACACCTGACTCACTGTTTTCCAATTAAGGTCTTTCCTATTGTCTGGCCAGCACTGGACAGGGCGAGGACATCTACATCCTCAAGGGGTGCACATTTTCTCCGTGACTGCTGAAAGGGGGAAGTGTGTGGACTATACATTGATTCGGACATTGAATTATTAGTATGAAGTACAAGTTGGGTAAAATATAAAAACTAAGTCTGACAAATGTTCTTTTCCCTGGTTGAATCACTAGGGGAGCTTTTTGAAAACTGGTTTTGAATTAAACTTTATTTTGAGATAATTATAGATACACATCCAATTGTAGAAAATAATACAGAGAGATCCCTTGTACCCTTTACCCAGCTTTTCCCAATGTTAACACTGTGCAAAACTGTAGTATAATTATGCCAGTGAGCAGACATTAACATAACCCACTGGGCTGGGCGCGGTGGCTCATGCCTGTAGTCCCAGCACTTTGGGATGCCAAGGAGGGCAGACTGCTTGTAGGCCAGGAGTTCTAGACCAGCCTGGGCAACATGGTGAAGCCTCGTCTCTACAAAAATAATAAAAATTAGCCAGGTATGGTGGCAGTGTCCTGTAGTCCCAGCTACTAGGGAGGCTAAGGTGGGAGGATCGCTTGAGCCTGGGAGGTCGATTCTGCAGTGAGCTGAGATGGTATCACTGCATTACCAGCTTGGGTGCCAGAGTGAGACTCTCTATGTATGTATGTACATATGTATGCATGTATGTATCTATCTCTCTCTCTATGTATCTGTGTATCTGTATATCTAAAATCCACTGATCTTATTCAGATATCAGCAGTTTCCTATGATGCTAATTTGTGTGTTTATGCATTTTGATTACATGTGTAGGTTTGTGTATCAAGATACAGAGCAGTCCCATTGGCATGAGGGTTTCTTATGTTACCCTTTTATAACCACATCCACCTACTCCCCCTCCCCCTCTCTACCCCAACCCCATCCCTGACCCTTGGCAACCATTCATCTGTTCTCTCTGTAATTTTGTCATTTTGAGAACGTTCTATAAATGGAGTCATACAGCATGTAACCTTTCAGGATTGGCTTTTTTTTTTTCCCACTCGCTCAGCATCATTCCCTTAAAATTCATCCTAATTGGAATGTGTATCAATAGTTCATTCCTTTTTATTGTTGGATAGTATTCTACGGTATGGGAGCAACACAGTTTAACTCGTTGAAGGATCACTGGGTCATTTTCAGTTTTGACTATTACAAATAAAGCTGCTGCTGGGGTGCTTTTAAAACACTCAGCCTGGAGGATCTGACTCAAACAAAGGTGGGTCTAGGGTAAGCCCTGGAAATGTATAAAAGTTTGTGCCGTCACTGACCAGGGTAAGTCATGAATGCAGAGTTGGGGGAGTAAAGTTTAGACTGGATCCTCACCACACCCCTAAAGTGAAAAACAAAGATATATATATATATATATATATATATATATATATATATAGTCAGTCAAAGACATGTATCTTTTTTTTTTTTTTTTGAGACAGAGTCTCGCTCTGTCGCCCGGGCTGGAGTGCAGTGGCCGGATCTCAGCTCACTGCAAGCTCCGCCTCCCGGGTTTATGCCATTCTCCTGCCTCAGCCTCCCGAGTAGCTGGGACTACAGGCGCACGCCACCTCGCCCGGCTAGTTTTTTGTATTTTTTAGTAGAGACGGGGTTTCACTGTGTTTGCCAGGATGGTCTCGATCTCCTGACCTCGTGATCCGCCCGTCTCGGCCTCCCAAAGTGCTGGGAGTACAGGCTTGAGCCACCGCGCCCGGCCAAAGACATGTATCTTGTATGGACAGCTTGAGTTCTCTGAGGTTACTTCTATCTTTGTCTATAATAGAAAAGGTAGTATGTGGCCGGATGCAGTGGCTCACGCCTGTAATCCCAGCAATCTGGGAGGCTGAGGTAGGTGGATCACCTAAGGCCAGGAGTTCGAGACCAGCCTGGGCAATATGGTGAAAGCCCATCTCTACTAAAAATACAAAATTAGCCAGGTGTGGTGGCACATGCCTGTAATCCTAGCTACTTGGGAGGCTGAGGCAGGAGAATTGCTTGAACCCAGGAGGTGGAGGTGGCAGTGAGCCGAGATCGTGCCACTGCACTCCAGCCTGGGCAGCAGAACAAGACTGTCTCAAAATAAAAAAAAAAAAAGAAAGAAAGAAAAGAAAAGCAATATGTGTTTGGGGAGAAAGTTCTGGTCTGGAGTTTTGGAGGATTTGTGTTGTACTCTTTCTTTTTGTACCCTTGAGTTCTTGCCTCATGATGGGACTCATTTTGTCCATCTGCAAACTGGGAGCTGATTTTACTTCTTTAGATATTTACGATAGAAGAAAGCAATTGTGGCTGTGGTCTTAGGATTCCTTCAGTGCAGACACCTGGGTTCATCTGAAGGCCGGGAAGGAGCTCCTGTGTCTTAGTTCCTGCCTGTGAGTTAGAAAGGCTGGGAGCATCCTCAGGGCAGCTGGTTCCTCCTGCAAGTCTCCCTCAGCAGCCCAAGAAGCTGACACTGCCCAGATGTGACATTGTCACTTGTAGCTCAGGACACAGGCTCAGTCCCTGGGAGAAAAGACAACTTCAGGGCGAACTAATGAGGCCAAACTGCACACCACTTCCACCCTCCATCCCAGCCCTCCTCCTGCCTCACTGATAGCCCCTCATCCTGCTTCTCTCACTCCCCTTGGCTCTCCCTCCGGAAGGAAAGCCGGACCCCCTCTCTGCTTCCGAACCAAGGCTGGAATTATTTAATGCCAAATCAGTAAAAGCGTCAGCAGCTTGCAGCTTAACTGCTAAGAGGAATGATTCATAACCCCATGCCAGGCACCGAGCACTTCCTTCCCATCGCCTCGGCCCACCCCGCACAAGAAGGGAGATAAATTACTGTCATTGCTTTTTATGGTACATATAATCGGGTGGCAACATGGAGACTCGACTCATCTCAAAGTCATTTACAATGAATTATTCATTTGGCTGAAAAAAAGTCTTCAACTGGAGGGGGAGTAGCCTCTCGACTCCCTGGCTTCGGGCTGCCCTGTCGGTAGGGAAGGTAATCCTGGGCCTGGGAGATCCAGGTTCCCCTTGGTAACTTCTGGACCTCAGAATCTGAGAGCGTGGGCAAGAGGGTGGGGTAGGAGTCTGAGCTGCAGGAACTCACTTACCTAACGTGCTTCTGGAAAATACTGCTGGGGTCCTGGAGTATCTATCCCTCCCACTGGCATACTCAGAGGAAACCACAGATCCTTGTTCACATCAGGTAACCCCTCTCTTCCTCCCTCCCTCTCCTTTCTTTCTTTCTATAGACATTTCTTTCCCCCAAGAGAGAATCTCACTCTGTCACCCAGTTTGGAGTGCAGTGGGGCAATCTCAGTTCATTGCAACCTCTGCCTCCTGGGTTCAAGCAATTCTTGTGTCTCAGCCTCCCAAATAGCTGGGATTACAGGCACCCCAGTAGCTGGGATTACAGGCACCACCATGCTCCACTAATTTTTTTGTATTTTTAGTAAAGATTAGAATTCACCATGTTGGCCAGTCTAGTCTTGAACTCTTGGCCTCATGTGGTCTGCCTGCCTTGGCCTCCCAAAGTGCTGGGATTGTAGGTGTGGACCACCATGCCCGGCCTCTATAAACATTCGTTATCTACTAATATGTGCATATCAGTCAGCACATAGCACCTTATGCTGCAGTAACAAGCATCCCCCTACTTTCAGAGGTGTAAGAGCACAAGGCAACTCATTTCTCAGGCAACTCGTCACGCAGGTCTATCTTGTCCTCACTCTGGGAAGCGGCTGGTGGAGCAGCCACTATCTTGATGGTTGCTGCCACAAGCATATCCTCTTGAAACATATATTCAGAAAGGACACATGTTGCTTCTGTTTGCATTTCATGAGCCAAAGCAAATCTCACGGTCACACCCAACTTCAAATGGGCAGGAAAGTGTCACCCGATCTTATGCCCTGGAGGGGAAGAAAAAGGAACATCTGTGAACGCCCCTGATGCTTATCTCGCAGGGGCTGTGTCAGGCCTTGGAAAGTAACAATGAAAGGGACCTAGTCTTTTTTTTTGATGGTCTAGTGCAAGGGACAGATGGAAAAGACATGCACAGACAAGGATGATCCAGGGGGCTCCACTCCAGGAAGGGCCTTCCTGGAACTCCCAGGAGGAAGGGCGATGTGGGATCTGGCCTCAAGGGACCTGATCCCTTGGGGCTTTCTGGTCATAGGCAAGTGAACTCATGTCTTTGAGCCTCAGTTTCTTCCTCCTTCACTTGGGGGTGATGAAGGTGAGACAGTAGCACCCCACTCGTTGGGTGGTTGTGAGAAATGCGTGAGGTTATGTCTGTCGAAGCCTTTGGAAGGTGAGTCATTGGCATGGTTTGCTATGAATTCATTTGCACTTGTTTTTGGAATAACAATGCTAAGTTGCTTCTAGCAGGGACATTCAGTTCCTGAGGTTGGCCCCCACCAACTGTGCTTCTGAATCAGGGTTCAGCCTGGTAGGCCTGGCTGGCTGGGAGCTCCCCAAGGGGCAGCTCCAGCTTTATGAAAATAGCAATTCCCCTGGAGAACTCAAGTGTGGACTGGGGGCGGTGCCCCCTCCTGACAGGAGGGGCTTTGGACTGGAGGGCGGCCTGAGCATGGTGAGTGTGGAGCTCACCTACAGGTCTCATCTGTGGGTGAGGTCCCAAGCCCCATCCCCAGCTCCCTGTGAGCCTCAGCCCCTGTGGCATTCATTCATTTATCTAACACATATTGATTGAGTGCTGGCCCTCGCAGGCATTGCACTGGGGCTGAGGACACAGCAGATGAACAGGACAGACCAGCCTCTATTCTCACGGTGCTTGCATGGCAGGGGGAGAACAGGTCATTTTTGTGGTTGACACTGTTGGTTGACCAAATGCCCCGGGATCCCTTTGCTCATTTCTGTGTGTTTGTCCCTCAGCTTCTGTGTGCTTTTTTCTTTTTTTCTTTTTTGAGATGGAGTCTCACTCTGTTGCTCAGGCTGGAGTGCAATGGCGTGATCTGGGCTCACTGCAACCTCTGCCTTCCGGGTTCAAGTGATTCCCCTGCCTCAGCCTCCCACGTAGCTGGGATTATAGACACGCACCACCACACGCAGCTAATTTTTGTATTTTTGGTAGAGACGGGGTTTCACCATGTTGGCCAGGCTGGTCCCAAACTCCTGATCTCAGGTGATCCACCTGCCTCAGCCTCCCAAAGTGCTGGGATTACAGGCATGAGCCACTGCAGCTGGCCCTGTATGCTTTGTGTCTGAGAATGAGCCTGCGCCTGTGACTCTCTTTAGAGGACTGCCCTGGGCTGTGAGAGCTGGTGTGCCCAACCCATACAGAGAACCAGAAGTGTGCTGAGAGTTCATGTTTCCCCAGAGGCAGCCCTTAGCCCAGGACTGATGAGTGTTGGAGAATGGAAGTCCTGCTCCCTCGCCTTGAGTTGGGACATCTCTTAAGATGTCATTTCTACTCCAGGGCCTCCCATAGGGCCAGGCTAAGGCTGGGGCTTTGCTTGAAATTGCCTCCCTGGTTAGCTTCCTCCCTTCTCTGTCCTGCCCCCTTATCAGTTTCTTCTGGGAGCACCTTCTTGAATCACCAGCACACAAATCCTCATAGCAGGGTTTGCCTCTGGGGAGCCTCACTTACAACACCTACCTGAAACCCACCTTTTCTTTCCTCAGTGGGCGGAGCCTCTGTTTTGTTCTCAGCTCTTTCTTCTCTCCACAGGACTCAGCACGAGTACTGTTGGTCTGACTGGTCACACTCGATTTGCCCTGAATAGCGTTAGCTGGGAGCAGGTGACTCAGATGTGGCCAAGGACACAGGATGGGATATGGGTGGGGGGACTTCTGGGAATGGTTTTCTTTTTCTTTTCTTTTTTTCTTGAGGCAGAGTCTGGTTCTGTCGCCCAGGTTGGAGTGCAGTGACATGATCTCGGCTCACTGCAACCTCTGCCTCCCGGGTTCAAGTAATTCTCATGCCTCAGGCTCCTGAGTAGCTGGAATCACAGGCATGTGCCACCATGCCCGGCTAATGTTTTGTAGTTTTAGTAGAGATGGGGTTTCACCATGTTGGCTGGGCTGGTCTGGAACTCCCTACCTCAAGAGATCTGCTCACCTCAGACTCACAAAATGCTGGGATTACAGATGTGAGCCACCACGCTGGCTTGGGAATGGTTTTCTTAAAATGATAGGCAGAGGACAAATCTACTTACCCCACTGGACACATGGCCACATGCAATGGCAGGAACGTTGGCCAGTGCACTGAGGAAGCCAACACACCAAGGACGACGCGGCTCAAAGGCGAGGGCACCTGTGCTCCACATGATGCCCGGGAGGCTCAGATTGCCAGCCTGGAGCCCCCACCTCAGAATGCCTTGTTCTGTGAAATGAGAAATCCCCTATTTGGCAAAGCCATTTTGAGTCTGGTCTGTTGTTATTTGCAACTAAAAATATCCCAGTGGATATGATTTTATTTACTTATTTTATTTTATTATATTTTATTTTATTTTATTTTATTTTATTTTATTTTATTTTAGAGACAGAGTCTTGCTGTGTCGCCTAGCCTGGAGTTCAATGACGTGGTCTCCTCCTCTTGGGTTCAAGTGATTCTTGTGCCTCAGCCTCCTAAGTAGCTGGGATTACAGACGTCTGCCACCAAGCACAGCTAATTTTTGTATTTTTAGTAGAGACGGGGCTTCACCATGTTGTCCAGGCTGGTCTCGAACTCCTTACCTCAGGTGATCTGCCCACCTTGGCCTCCCAAAGTGCTGGGATTACAGGCGTGAACCACCACGCCTGGCTTGACACAGTGGATATGATTTTAGATAGTGATAAGTTGCCATGCAAGATGGGTTCCTTCTGGGTCTCTGTTTAGTCTGCCAGGTGGGTCCCATTGGACTTCCGTCATGTACTAGGTTTGGGATAAATTACACAATGTCATATGGCATGGGGCAAGGAATAGGCTTCATTGGAGAAACAGAAAATTAACAAGGTAGAGTCAATAAGCAAAACAAATTGAAGGTATGGGGTCAGATAGCAGTGGGAAGGACTTCAGGTGTCCTGGGAATGTAACATCATATTATTTATCCCTCATGTCTCCTGAAACAGCTTTTTCTGTTTGCTCTTTTGGTCTCTAAAAATCTTGTTTCCTTCTTTGCTATGGCCATCAGGAAGCTCAGTGTTAATTTGTGGCACCTCTCATTTACTGTTAGTACCTTATAGTATGTAAGTTTATGTTGTCCCTTTTGCCTGACATTATCTTATTTTTCCATCACTCCAAGTTCCTCATCTATCTGTTTTTATTCTGTTGGGCTCTGCCTATTTCTGTAAGTTCCATCAGTTATTCTTCATAGTGAAACAGGATACGCCTGAATCCATCCATCCATCCCCTGAAGCTGCACTTAGAACCTCCCTGAGGATGGTGGCTGCTAAGTGGCTCTGAAGAGCCTCCCCAGGCATCTGGCAGGCTGGGGAAAAGCCGAGAAAGGCCTCTTTCTCTGCAGCTTCAAGGAGGTATTTATTGGCTGCCTTTCAGGCACATTTTAGCTGTCATCCAACATTCTCAACCTTAGTCTCCTTCTCTAGGCTAAAGGGAGAATGATGGTCCTACCCCAGTCTCCCAGATGCCAGGTCTGGGAAAGGGAGTGGAAAATCCTTTGAAATTCCCAATAAATAAATAAAAATAACGTGGAGGGCTCATCACCATGGAGACCAAAGGCTTGGTTGGTCGTCATGGTGACCCTCGGATAGGCTGTCAGCCTGGAATGATCAGTATCACTAGGAAAGAAGGGCCAAGAGGTGGAGAGACAGGACCGCATGCCACAGGGTGAGAGCCAGGTGCCGGCAGATTTCTCCAGGCAGGTCGAGAACAAGAGTGGGATGACATGGGGGTGCGGGAGGAAATCAAAGTGGGGGAGCACATTATCTTCTAGAACTTTCTTCCCGCCACGCTGCCCCCTCTTTCATCCACCTGATTCCTCTGTGCCCCGTGCCCCCGGGGCTGGGAGGAGAACCCGGCCTCCTCCTTGGCAGTGCTGCCAGGGAGTCTCCATGACAACCCCAGCCTCCACCTGTGGAAGCAGAGCCCTCAGCTAGGACCTCAAGGGAGTTGCCTGGGTAACCGGGCTCCCTTGCCCCACTTCCCCGCCAACCAAACCTCCTCGGCCCCTCCCCCTCTTTGCGATGGGAGGGTGAGAGGATGGGGTCACCATGGAGACTCAGCTTCCCTCCCACTGCCCCCTTTCCAGAGCAGCTGTCACAAGATGACCATAGGGAGGAGACCTGGGAACGAGGTGTCTGCTGGGCGAGGAGACAAATGACCAAGACCCTCTCTCTGGCGGAGGAAGAGCATCCTGGCTCTTTAAGAAGTGACACTTCTTGGGATGTTTGGGGCGTCGAGTGCAACTCCCCTCAGCCACCCCCTGCTGGAAGTCCTGGGCTCAGCGGTGGGCCTGGGGAAGGAGGTCTGGAGGAGGGACCTTCTCCCTCCCTGCCCGGCTGTACCCCTGCAGATGAGCTGTGGCTCTTTCAGCAACCGAGAACACTCAGGTGGTTAATGAGCATTTATTCCCAAACGAGGAGACAGTTACATGACGAGTTGTTATTTTATCTTGCTAATGAAAATACATAAAAAACAAAATGGCCAATTAGCAAGGCCATTCGTTCCCAGGTCTTGGCTGTTTCGTTCTGGAGAGGGAAATCATTCTCTGGGTTGGGGCTGGCCCCTCAGTCAACTGTGGTGGCCGCTGAGGCCCCTTCCCCTCACTCCTGCCCTTGTGGTCCCTGGTACCCTTACCTTTGATTTCTGATGTGTGCTGCCAGCAGCCAGGCAACCCCTGCCCATGTTCCCCGCCAATCCCACTCTACAGCCTCCTCATTTCTTTCCTTTTCTTTCTTTCTTTCTTTTTTTTTTTTGAGATGGAGTCTCGCTTTGTTGCCCAGGCTGGAGTACAGTCGCGTGTGATCTCAGCTCACTGCAACCTCCGCCTCCCAGGTTCAAGTGATTCTTCTGCCTCAGCCTCCCAAGTAGCTGGGATTATAGGCGTGCACCACCACACCCAGCTAATTTTTGTATTTTTAGTAGGGACGGGGTTTTACCATGTTGGCCAGGCTGGTCTTGAACTCCTGACCTCAAGTGATCCCCCGCCCCCCGCCTCAGTCTCCCAAAGTGCTGGGATTACAGGCGTGAGCCACCACGCCCAGTGGCTTCTCCTGTCTTTCCTTCAGCTGGCCAGACACCGCTGGGTTCTCTCATCCTTTCCTCACCACCTCCTTCTCTCACTCCCAATAAAATACCTCATTTTCTTTGCTCTGCCCCCAACCAGACTTCCTCACTGTCCCCACTCTCATTTCTTTTTTTTTTTTTTTTTTTTGAGACAGAGTCTTACTCTGTTGCCCAGGATGGAGTGCAGTGATGCGATCTCAGCTCACTGCAACCTCCACCTCCCAGGTTCAAGCGATTCTCCTGCCTCAGCCTCCCGAGTAACTGGGATTGTAGACACGTACCACCATACCCAGCTAATTTTTGTATTTTTAGTAGAGACGGGGTTTCCATGTTAGCCAGGCTGGTCTCAAACTCCTGACCTCAAGTGATCCACCCACCTAAGCCTCCCTAAGTGCTGGGATTACAAGCGTGAGCCACTGCACCTGGCCCCCACCTCATTTCAACGTCAGTTAGAATTCCTCCTCTTCTAAGAAGTTTGCTCTGATAGAACAGACTACGCCTGCTAAGAATGTTTACTTGCTCTCCATTCAGCCACGTTTCCAGGAAAGCGCCTCCTGAGCCTTTCTCTGTCTGGAGAATCTGGAGGCCTCCACCACCTATCCCTGCAAATAGAAATGCGGAGTTTGGGCTCCGGTCCTAGTGGCCTTGGTGTCTGCCTTGAGCCTGGAGCTCTCACAGATTCTGACAGCACCTCGGCCACTGTGGGTACTCGGGGGATTCGTGGAGCCATTAGGCCTTCTCTACGGCCGGTGAGATCTCCTGCTGCTTTCAGAGAAGTGAGATTGATACATTACATATTTGTGACCTGTTGAATTCAAGGGAGACAGTCAGGAGAGGAGAGAAAAGGCAGCCAGGGAAGGGGTGCTGAAAAGAGATCCCCAGCTGTCCCCGGCAAGCTTGGTGACCAGTGAGCAGGACTCAAAATTGTAGTTTGACTGATTGCCTGCAAACACAAGGAAGCTGTGTCCCTGGGAGCTGGCGGGGAGGGCACGGGGTGGCACCTAGCAGCAAAAGAAAACAAAATAAACCTGTTATAATTTGCATCGATGTGGAAAAGCAGGGCGCATGCAGGCGAAGTGGAGGAGCCACTGTGGGGGAGGGGGACACCAGGATGGGGGCCCTATGAGTGTAAATTAGAGAAACCAGAAAGACATACAGTCCCTGGGAGCCTGGAAGCTACAGTGTTCCTGCTGCACCCTTACGTGTGTAATCTGCAAGGTGGGCACCACCATCCCCATTTTATGGATAGATAAATCAAGGCTCAGAGAAAAGACAGTATGTCCACTGGAAGGTTGTAAGCCAGAGGGATTAAGAGTTTGGTATCCAGAGGCACTCACTTTGCTTAGCTTTGAGTTTCTGCTTAGAGACTTTCCAGCCATGTGACATTGACCACACAGTCTCAACTTCAGTCTTCTTGTCTTCTCATCATAAACTTGGTTGCGATTACTGGGAGGGCTGCTGGAACAGTTATTAATACATGAAAAAATGTACATCAAAAGGACTTAGCATGGCACTTTGCACATAGTAAGAGCTCAAAAATGGTAACTATACAGCCGGGCACGGTGGCTCATGCCTACAGTCCCAGCACTTTGGGAGGCCAAGGCAGGCAGATCACTTGAGGTCAGGAGTTTGAGGCCAGCCTGGCCAACATGGTGAAATCCCATCTCTACAAAAGAAATTAGCCCTGTGTTGTGGTGCATACCTGTAGTTCCATCTACTTGGGAGGCTGAGGTGGAGGTTGTGGTGAGCCAAGATCACGCCATTGTACTTCAGCCTGAGTGACAGAGTGAGACTCCGTCTCAAAAAAAAAAAAACAAAACAAAACTATTATCATGATGCATCTCCTGGGCAGACCTCATTCCATCCATCCATCCATCAGTTAATTTAGCCATCAAACTGATTGCCAAGTACATGGTACACAGGTGATGAAGGCACAGTCCTCGCAAGAAGAGGCTTGCAAACTAGTAAAAGAGACAGACACACAGACATATAATCAAATATGCGAGGATGGTGAGAGAGGTTTGAACAGAGCCTGTGGCAGGGGTGGGGATGGCCGATTCTCCTTGCAGACGGGTCAGGGGCTGCAAAGCTGACCCTCCAAACGTGAGGGATGGGAGTTTCCTCCGAGTTGGGAAGCGTGTGGCCGAGCTCACCTTTCTTCCTTGGCCTCCCTCCTCCACCTGTTCCAAGCAGCCCCTTGGATAATGGAGGTGGGTGGTCAATGATGGCAGCAGCTAATTTTCCTGTTCACAGGCTGCAGTGCCATGTGACCTGGCCCAGCTTCAGTGGGCGTGCTGCAGGCACCAGATGTCTCTTAACGTCTTCTCAGTTCAAGATTAATGAGGAGGGGCAGGGGTCCCCAAAAGACTGCCCTCCTCTCTCCACCTCCTGCGCTGTGGCCTGCCCTCCGAAATGCCTTGAATGCTTTTGGTTCATTGCCATGAGCAGGCTCAATTGCCTACCAGCATGAAGACTGGAGTTTATGAACCCCAAACCCGAACACATGGTCTGGTGCGTATTTTGGCAATAGAACAGAACACCAAGATTGTCATGAAATTGCAAACAGATGGGAGGGAGGGGATACCTGTGTGGTGTGGTTGAGGGGATTGAATGACATGGGCCCCCAGCAACAGCAACAGCACCCCCACCTCCACACACACTTGCTCCCCACTCCCCACTCAGTTCGGAATGCCTGGGGTTTCACAGTCCTTCCTTTGTCTAGAGTTTATTCATATAGTCGTGCCTCTGTGACTATGTCCAACAAATTTATGGAGCCCTCCAGAATGCCAAGCCCTGTGCTAGGCAGGGAGGACCTGAAAATGAACAAAACTCAGCTCCTGCTCATGGTCACAAAACTCACCGTTGGCTGGGGCAAGAAAACTCACAAACAGACGAACAAACCCAGCAAGGCTTGGAGGGAAGCACCATTTACAGGGCACCATTTACACTGACGAGGGCGGCCTAAACTTGCAGAGGGCCAACCTCGAGGAGAGGGGAGACAGGGAAGGCTTCCTGGAGGAGGCGACTCCTCAGCTGGATGTTGAAGCTTGAGAAGGAGCCAGCTGAGCAAAAGGGGCTGGGGTGACAGAGGAGGGGTTTCAATGTAAGGTGGCCCCTGGCATAGGTGCTGTAATGTGCCCATGGTTTTCTCAACTGGCACTCCCTGGTGTGGGTGTCATGGAAGCTCTCCCAAAGGCACATGGAGGTAAAGCAGGGGATGGCCTGGGAGAGTCCCGAGCCCTGTGCAGCATAAAGGGTTTGGGGGTGTTACTGCAAAGGGGTCCCGATCCAGACCCCAAGCGAGGATTCTTGGATCTCACACAAGAAAGAGTTGAGGGCAAGTCCATAAAGTAAAAGCAAGTGTATTAAGCAAGTAAAGGAATAAAAGAATGGCTACTCTATAGGCAGAGCAGCCCCGAGGGCTGCTGGTTGCCCATTTTGATGACTATTTCTTGATTACATGCTAAACAAGGGGTGGATTATTCATGCCTCCCTTTTAGACCACATAGGGTAAGTTTCTGACGTTGCCATGGCATTTGTAAACTGTCATGATGTTGGTGGGAGTGTAGCGGTGAGGATGAACAGAGGCCACTCGCATTGCCATCTGGGTTTTGGTGGGTTTTGACTGACAGGCTTCTTTACTGCAAGCTGTTTTATCAGCAAAGTCTTTATGACCTGTGTCTTGTGCCGACCTTTGATCTCATCCTGTGACTTAGAATGCCTTAACCATCTGGGAATGCAGCCCAGTAGGTCTCAGCCTTATTTCACCCAGCTCCTATTCAAGATGGAGTTGCTCTGGTTCACACGCCTCTGACCATAGGAGCTAAAGGTGAACTGAGGGCAACCTCCCTGGGCTTCAGCAGGAAGGGACAAGGCTGGGAAGAGGGAAGGAAAGGAAGCTGCCACCACAAAGCACAGACCTCGTACCTCGTGCTGGATTTGACCCTTTGTGCCTGTATGACAATGCCAGGCTATTTTACCTTTGCCCCTTTCTGGGGGGCACTTCTCATCAGTTCCCTTCTGCTGGCTGGTTAGTGCCCCGTGCAGGGCCTGGGGCGTCTATTTCTTCTATTTTTACTGGAGAAGCTTATTCAGGCTCTGCGCATAGGAAGTGCTTAATGAAGGGTGCCTTCGGTTGAGACACAGGGATCTAGTCAGGGTTTCCAGAAAATCTGCCTGGGCACTCACACTTCTCTAAAATGTTCTCTTGGCCCTGGGAGCCGGCGGGGTTGTAGTGGGAATCTGGGGCCCTCAGTGTTAAGCATGGAAGCTTGGGTAAGCCTGAGAACCTTGCTGGGTCAAGGCTTCCTCATCTGTGAGCCTGGGATGGGGCATTTGGCAGCTCTTTAAAGCGGGATACTTTGTAGATAGCTCCTCACCCCACCCCTCTTCTCATGATGTCAGTTCATCTGCAATGACCTGTCCTGGGTTTTCCTTGGCCACCAGTGCCATTGTGGGAAAGTGTGACTTGGGGACACCCACTGGATCAGTAAACATTCATTTATTTATTTTTGAGATGGAATTTTGCTCTTGTCACTCAGGCTGGAGTGCAATGGCGTGATCTCGACTCACTACAATCTCTGCCTCCTGGGTTCAAGTGATTCTCCTGCTTCAGCCTCCCGGTAGCTGGGATTACAGGCGTGCGCCACCAGGCCCAGCTAATTTTTGTATTTTTAGTAGAGACAGGGTTTCACCATGCTGACCAGGCTGGTCTCGAACTCCTGACTTCAGGTGATCCACCGGCTTCAGCCTCCCAAAGTGCTGGGATTACAGGCATAAGCCACCGCGCCAGGCCAGTAAGCATTTCTTTAGGTAGTTTATCAAGCCACAGGAAGCCTGATCTTGTGTGTTCAGCTACTGCCCTCAGTCTCTGTGTATCTTGTGGCTATTACAGACACTATTAGCATCGATCGATCAGCCCAGTGTGGCCACCTAGCTCTGCTAGAGGAAGGATTCTTGGCTTCCGTAGACCCAGCAGGGACCCTCTCTCTGGTGTGTTGCAGGGGTAGGGAAGAAAGGGAGGGAGAGGGACAGGGAACGCTTGAGGGAGTGAAGAAGTGGATGACTATGGGCTATGCTGCTTAATACTTATGCCAAACTTTAGGCTTCACCCCTGTCTCTCACATTATATGTTCAGTGTGGTTTAGAAGGGATGGGGGTGCTCTGTCTAGCATAAAGGCCGAAGACCCAGACCCATCGGGGGTCTTTCATCCCGTGGCTGCAGCACCTGGAAATGAGACTCCGAGGGTCACCGAAGCAGGCACGAGGGAAAGGAAGGCCCCACACTGGCTTCCTCGTGTTTCAGCTAGAAGTGAAAGTGACTCCTGTGACTTTTTTTTTTTTTTTTTTGAGACGGAGTCTCGCTCCGTCACCTAGGCTGGAGTGCAGTGGCGCGATCTCGCTCACTGCAACCTCCGCCTCCCCAGTTCAAGCGATTATCCTGCCTCAGCCCCCTGAGTAGCTGAGATGGCAGGCATGCATCACCACACCCAACTAGGTTTTTTTTTTTGTATTTTTAGAAGAGACAGGGTTTCTCCATGTTGGCCACGCTGGTCTTGAACTCCTGACCTCGGGTAATCTGCCCGCCTCGGCCTCCCAAAGTGCTGGGATTACAGGTGTGAGCCACCACACTCGGTCTTCTCCTGTTATTTTCACTTGCAGCCTTTTGGCCAGACAAGTCACATGGCCCTGAGAGGGGGCTGGAAAACATGGAGGAGGGGTGGCTCTGGTGGCTGGACACACATCTCCGCCATGGTGATTGACGGAGGCTGTGAAAGGACAACCTGAGTGAAGAAGTGAATGAGGTGAGGTGTGAATGAATGAAAGAGGGAGCGGAGGGTGCAAGGGCTCATTTCCCAGCCTGGGAGCCTCTCAGGACGGGCCGAGTCCCAAGGTTCCTGGTAGCTGCACAGAGCATCCCTCCCCTGGGGGCCGTGTCAGCCACAGTCCAACTGTCACCTCCGGAATTACATTTCAAAAACTCATTTTGAGAGAGACAAGCTGGGCCCAGGGGGGCTGTGTCTCTGTGTCCTTGTCCTTGGGAGGTGGAGAAAGGAGAAGAGGAGGAGGAGGAGGGACAGCAGGAGGGACGGGCCAGGCTGCAGAAAGCAATTAGTGGAAAATGGGAAATTACTTTCTCTCTGTGTTTGGCATCACTGCCCTTCCCCAGCAGCTTCAGTCGGGCTGTGCTGAGTGCCAGGCAGGTGTAGCCTTGGCCAGGGATCCACTCTGGGGTAAGACGTAGAGCTAGTGGGGACCGAGGGCTGGGATGAATCAAGGAGGGCTGGCCCCTGGCCCCTGAGTACTGCACATACATTTTTTTTTTTTTTTTTTTTTTTAGATGGAGTCTCACACTGTTACCCAGGCTGGAGTGCAGTGGTGCGATCTCAGCTCACTGCAACCTCCGCCTCCCGGGTTCAAATGATTCTCTCAACTCAGCTTCCTGAGTAGCTGGGATTACAGGCGTGCGCCACCACGCCCAGCGAATTTTTGTATTTTTAGTAGATATGAGGTTTCACCATGTTGGCCAGGCTGGTCTCAAACTCCTGACCTCAAGTGATCTGCCCGCCTCGGCCTCCCAAAGTGCCGGAATTACAGGCATGAGTCACCGTGCCTGGCCTACACTTGGTTTTATCAAAGGCAGGAATGATGTACCATTTCATCTTAGGGCATCCCTGTGGTGCCAGCGCCTGCCTGGATTCTTAGCTGGGGTCCATCTCTCCCAAATTAGAGCCTGAGACAAGTGGTTGAGCACTGGTAGTTTAATTGCGAAGCAGGCTTGAGGGAGGGGCGGGGGTTAGGAGAACCAGGGAAGGAGGAGAAGACATTCGAGGCTGCCATATTGAGGTTACTGCTGTGGTCCACGGGTGCTGATTCCACGGGGACTTCCTGAGAAAGACGGAGAGGCTCCCAGCGGACAGGAAGTATGAGATGCATCCACTGACTCCCTTCCCGATTGGCTGAGGGTCCCTTGCGGGTGCTGACTCCCCTGCGTTCTAGGCTGCATTTGCCTTGAGGGACTCTTGACCCACAGCGCATGGAGGCGGGAGGTTGCTGTCAGCTGACATCACCGGTGGGTTCTGGGGAGGCAGCCCTGGGCTACCAGAAGCATGTGCCACGCAGGGGCAGGGCAACCCCGTAGGGGTGGAGCCGGGGATCCCCCCGATGGGTGCCAGTCCCCACTGACATCTTTCTCCACTCCTCATTCTACTCCCACAGTCAGAGACCGCCTGAGAATAGGAAACCTACCTCCTCTATTTCTGGGTTCCCAGTGTCCTGCCCAGAACCCATCGTGTGGCAGAAGCTCAGGACACAAATGTCAGGGGGAGAAAACTAAGTCCTTGCTCTGGGCAGAAGTCAGGACCTGTGCAGTTCCTTGACCCTAGAATGGTTTCCCACCTGCCTCACTCCCTGGTGTAGAATTTGGCCCCGGCGCTCCCTGCCATGTGACTTGGCAGGAGCTCCCTCTAGAGGAGGGGGAGTGATATAGCTCTAAATCTCACGTTGAGGCTGGGCATGGTGGCGCACGCCTGTAATCCCAGCACTTTGGGAGGCTAAGGCAGGCGGATCACCTGAGGTCAGGGGTTCGAGACCAGCCTGCACAACATGGCAAAACCCTGTCTCTACTAAAAATACAAAAAAATTAGCCGGGTATGGTGGTGCACACCTGTAATCCCAGCTACTCGGGAGGCTGAGGCAAGAGAATCGCTTGAACCCAGGAGGCGGAGGTTGCAGTGATCTGAGATTGTGCCACTGCACTCCAGCCTGGGCGACACAGCGAGGCTCCATCTAAAAAACAAACAAACAAACAAAAGTCATGTTGAAATGTGATCCCCGATGCTAGAGATGGCGCCTGGTGGGAAGTGTTTGGATCATGGGGTGGATTCTCTTCATGCCGTTCTTGAGATAGTGAATGAGCTCTCTCAAGATCTTGTTTAAAAGTGTGTGGCACCTCCCTCCATCTCTCTTGCTCCCACTCTTGCCATGTGAGATGCCTGCTCCCCCTTCACTTTGGTCACAATTGTAAACTTCCTGAGGCCCTCACCAGAAGCTAATGCTGGCCCTATGTTTCTTGTACAGCCTATAGAACTGTGAGCCAATTAAACTTCTCTTCTTTATAAATTACCCAGTCTCAGTCTCAGGTATTTCTTTATAGCAATGCAAGAACAGCCTGACACAGGGAGTGTATTTTTGCATTGGTTATAGACTACATTGCCATTGCATCCATGATTAAGAATAGGCTGGGCATGGTAGCTCACACCTGTCATCCCAGCACTTTGGGAGGCTGAGGCAAGCGGATCACCTGAGGTCAGGAGTTTGAGACCAGCCTGGCCAACACGGCTAAACCCCATCTCTACTAAAAATACAAAAATTAGCTGAGCATGGTGGCACATGCCTGTAGTCCCAGCTACTCAGGAGGCTGAGGCAGGAGAATTGCTTGAACCCAGGAGGAAGAGGTTGCAGTGAGCCAAGATAGTGCCAGTGTACTCCAGCCTGGGTGACAGAGTGAGATTCTGTCCATTCCCCCGCCCCCCCTCAAAAAAAAGAATAAAGAAATTCATAAGGGTGGGTCCAAATCCAATAAGACGGCTGTCCTCATAAGAAAAGGAAGAGATACCAGGGGTGCATGCACACAGAGGAAAGCCCCTGGGACTTAGCCTTGTGGGTTTCATCTCTGACCCTGGTATAGTGATCTCTCAAAGTGCTGATGCTCTGTTTACCTTGATGCGTGGGGAAGATGCCACCCTAGTTGGAGTTAGGATTGTAGATGGGTAGAGGAGGTCTCCCAATTTTTGTTTTCCGTCCTGCTTCTCACCTTATTCTGACAAATCACCACCCAGATTGAATCATGTACCCCTGCCCTCTTTTGGAGAATTGCTCTCTCTTCAGGCCTTCCTCACTCCATCTGCTTCTGGAGGGGCTGCCAATCACATTATCCTACAACCCTGTGCCTCTGCCATAGCCACAGCCACAGTGATTGGCCCAGGAAAGGACACATGACCAAGCTGGGCCAATCAGAATCCTTCCCTGGGACTGTACACATGAACACGTGGTAAAAGAGAAGCCACCTTCTCCCTTTGGACTTTGAATGGGAAGGGTGATTCTGAAGTGCCAATGAGCATGTCTTCCCAAGTCACATGGCTGCCCAGACAGAAGATAAAAGGGGAACAAGTTTCTGGTGGACAGCCGCAGATGTCTGGTGGTCTCTGTGGGGTGACCCTGCTGGTGCAGCTTCCTTCCCAGGATGCTGGTGGCAGGCCCAGGATGGTCTTTTCAATATGCTGTTGTGATTGTGGCCTGTTCTAATTTAGGCAGCCTGCTGTCATAAACAAAGTCTGACTGCTTGGCAGGTGGAAAGGTTAGATTTGCATGAAGTGGCTTGTGTAAATCCCACTTCTTTTCTGTTACTATTGCTCACCTCTGACATCACAGGTTTAGGTTTGGTTGTAACACTGGCCTTCTGGCTCCCTGGATCCCTCTCCTCCTTTGGGCCTGAGCCGGGCCCTACCCTGCTCTTCAGACTTCCAGGCAGGATGCTCCTCTGACCCTCACAGGACCTTCTTTCCTCTAGCCTGGCATGGTCCAATAGCAACATAATATGCAATTTAAACAATTCTAGCATCCACATTAAGAAATGCAAAGAGAAACAAGTGAAATTTATTCAATTAATTAATTTATTTTGAAATCGTGTCTCGCTCTGTTGCCCAGGCTGGAGTGCAGTGGTGCCATCTCCACCCACTGCAACCTCCACCTCCTAGGTTCAAGCGATTCTCATGCCTCAGCCTCCTGAGGAGCTGTATTTACAGGCACGTGCCACTATGCCTGGCTAATTTTTGTGTTTTAGTAGAAACAGGGTTTTGCCATATTGCCCAGGCTGGTCTCTAACTCCTAGGCTTAAGCAATCCACCCGCCTCAGCCTCCCAAAATGCTGGGATTACAGGTGTGAGCCACCATACCTAGTCTAATTGATTTTCACAATACATTTTATTTAATCCAATAATCAATATAGGAACTTACTGAGATAGTTTACATTCTGTTTTTTGTACAAAACCTTGACTCTTACAGAATATCTCACTTGGGACCAGCTACATTTCCAGTGCTCAGTAGCCACAAGGGGCTGGTGACCACCAGTGACTCTAGGCCATCAGGAAAGCAGCCTGAGGCCTGCAAAATCCTGGGTAATTTTGGCCTTTTCATTTCAGCCGAGAGTCTCCTTTTCGTTAGAATGGTATCATGTGTTTATTACTTTAGATCTGACATCCGAGCTTGGCAGTTAGCCCACAGGCCAGAGGACATGAAGGCAAGGTCCGGAAGCCAGCAGTTCCTCACCCTGTGGGAGGCAGGAGGGGACCATGCAGGGGTGGGGAGATTCTTTGTTTTTACGGTTTCGAGGGGAATCATTTTAGATTTACAGACAAGTGGCCAAGATAGTACAGAGTTCCTGTACACCTTCATCCAGCGTCCTCTCATGGCAACATCTGACTAAAGTAAGAAATTAGCGTTCATACGGTACTATTACTAAAACTTCAGACTTTGTTCACATTTCCTCAGGTCTTCCACTAATGCCCTTTTTCAGATGCACGGTCAAATCCAGCCTGCCACATTGCATTTAGGGGTCTTGATTTTTTTTTTTCTTTTTGCCCAGTTTCATAAAATAGGAGCAAGGCCTTGATTTTTAAATAAATAAATACATCTCTCTTCTGTCTATAAAACAGCTTTATGGAGGTATAATCAACATGCAATGAATTGCATGCATATGAAGTATACATTTTGATACGTTTGACTATGTATATCCCTATGAAACCATCACACAAGTATGTATTTTAGCTGAGCTACAAGATAACAAATAGCCAAACCTGTGTAGAGTTTACTAAACCTAGGCACTGTTCTACACACTTTACACAAGTGAATGTTTTTGGCTAGATGCGGTGGCTCATGCCTGTAATTCCAGCACTTTGGGAGACTGAGGTGGGTGAATCACCTGTGGTCAGGAGTTCGAGACCAGCCTGGGCAATGTGATGAAACCCTGTATCTACTAAAAATAAAAAAAATTAGCCAGGCATGGTGGCACATGCCTATAATCCCAGGAGAGACTGGGGTCTCGGGAGACCGAAGCACGAGAATTGTTTGAACCCGGGAGGCGGAGGTTGCAGTGAGCCGAGGTTGCGATACTGCGCTCCGGCCTGGGCAACAAAGCAAGACTCTATCAAAAAACAAAACAAAACAAAAAACCCAAAACAACAACAAAAACAAAGTGAATGTTTCTATTCCTTATAACAACCTGTGGCAGATGAGATTACTACTGCTATTTCTTTACTCCCTGGTATAGAATTCTGCCCCTGTACCCTCTGCCATGTGACTTGGCAGGAGCTCCCTTTAGAGTAGGGAGAGTATATTTCCCCACCTGCTATGGACTAAATTGTGTCCATAATTAAGATTAAATGAGGTCATAAGGGTGGGGACCTAATCCTCTAAGAAAAAGGAAGAGACGCCGGGCGTGGTGGCTCAAGCCTGTAATCCCAGCACTTTGGGAGGCCGAGACGGGTGGATCACGAGGTCAGGAGATCGAGACCATCCTGGCTAACACGGTGAAACCCCATCTCTACTAAAAAATACAAAAAAACTAGCCGGGCGGGGTGGCGGGCGCCTGTAGTCCCAGCTACTCGGGAGGCTGAGGCAGGAGAATGGCATGAACTTGGGAGGCAGAGCTTGCAGTGAGCCCAGATCCGGCCACTGCACTCCAGCCTGGGCAACAGAGCGAGACTCCGTCTCAAAAAATAAAATAAAATAAAAAATAAAAATAAAAAAAAAAAAAGAAAAGGAAGAGACACCAGGGGTGCAGGTACACAGAGGAAAGGCCATATGTAGGCACAGGAAGAAGGTGGCCGTCTGCAAGCCAGGAAAAGAGCCCTCACTAGAAACCAACCTTGATAGCACCTTGATCGTGGACATCCAGCCTCTAGAACTGTAAATAAATTTCAATTGTTTAAGCCACCTAGTCTATGGTGTTCTGTCATGGCAGCCCAAGTAGATTAATACACATGCCTACCGATATTGGGTTTGACCATGCAACTTGTTTTGGCCAATGATATATTAGGAGTCACGACGTTTGCAAAGATTTTAATGTGCTTGGTAGATTTGACTCACCCTCCTATGAGAATTCTGTGATTCTCTGTGAGAAAGAGAGACCCGGGGAAGCTGCTGGTCCATGGAGAGTGAGGAGACACGTGGAGCTGATTTGAACCCAACCTGTGGCCTGGAACCAAGACTGGACCAGGCCCAGTCCAATCCTGGCCAGGTCCTGGAGAGCCACAGCTGATCCACAGATCCATGAGAAAGAAAATGAATATAGAGGTTATAAGCCACTGAGATTTTGAGATTGTTTGTTATAGATTGAAAAAAAAAAAAACAAAAAAACAAAAAACTGACAGCCAAGCACGGTGGCTCATGCCCCTAATCCCAGCACTTTGGGAGGCCGAGGTGGGCAGATCACCTGAGGTCAGGAGTTCAACACCAGCCTGACCAATATGATGAAACCTCACCTCTACTAAAAATACAAAAATTAGCCAAGCGTGGTGGCATGCACCTGTAATTCCAGCTACTCAGGAGGCTGAGGCAGGAGAATCGCTTGAACCTGGGAGGCAGAGGTTGCAGTGAGCCGAGATTGCGCCATTGCACTCCAGCCTGGGCAACAGGAGTGAAACTCCATCTCAAAAAAACAAAACAAAACAAAAAAAACCCCCAAAACTGACTAACAATCTATGAGTTGAGATACTATTGTTATCCCACATTTTAGCAAGGCAATTTAGGCATGGAGAGGTTAAGTGACTTGCCCAAGATCACACAGCTAGTGAGTGGTATATCCAGGATACAAACCCAGGCAGTCTGGCTCCAGCGTGCATGCTTACAACTGGTTCTTGTATGATCATAGCTCTTCAGCATTCATTGATCCAGTGATTTAATGAATTCATTCTTCGACTTGTTAGTTCATCAAACATTTACACAAAATAGGTTCCACCATTAATTCCTCTCATAACATCCCCATCTTTTTCTTCTTAGCATTTATCAATGGTTGTCATGTCTAGGAGTCTATTCCTATGCTGGTGAATCTGTCCTTCTGCTTAGATTTTATGCTCTGTGAGGGCAGGGACCATATCTTTTTTGTTCCCACAGTATATCCATCAATAGCAGTCCATAACTGCTTGAGTAAAACAGAGTTAGTTGTTAAATGCCAGCCCTGGCTACATAGTGGGAACACAGCAATAAGGCATGTTATCTGTTTGGAGGGCAGGTGGAGGAGCAGACAGGCATCTGATCTCCAAACACCATGCTGAGGAGCTTGGCCCTGGGGAGTGGTCAGTTGCAGGTTCCTGGATGTGTCTGAGCCTGACACCACAGGCACTTTTGTGTAAAGAGTATTTACACGTCAGAAAAGGGTGCCCGACAAAAGTCCTGTCCAGCTCTGAGACTTGCTGATTGGTCTGATTAGGATGCCCAGAGCGGGAGGCAGACAGAGGTGGAGAAGGAACTGGGTGGCTGTAACAGAATTTAAGTGAGCTGGGGTGGAGGCAGGGGTGGTCGGCAGCAAAGGGAAGAAGCCAGTAGGGCAGATATTGAAAAGAAAGATGACATGAGCCTACCGAAAAAGTAGGAGGTGTGAAGGAGAGGGCTGCGCCAGAGGGGCATCCAAATTTAAGCAAGAGGTTGCCGAGAATGCCCCGTGCTCTGCGTCTGGCCCAGGGCAGGAGAATTGCTCAATACGTGGTCATTGTTGTTGGGGTTGTGGATGATTCGGTGGAAGACTGTAGCTTCTGAGGTCTGGACATGAGGATTGGGATTCAACAGCAAATGACTGGAGTGTGCATGTCAGAGCTCTGGACTGGGAAGCAGGTGTCTTGGGATCTAACTACCGGAAGATCAGTAGATGCATCACTGTCATCTAACTATTTATTTTATTTTATTGTGACAAAATATACATAGCATAACATTTACCATTTTAACCATCTGAAGTGTACAGTTCAGTGGCATTTAATACATACACACTGTCGTGCAACCATCACCACCATCCATTTCCAGAAGTTTTTCATCACCAGACAGAAACTCTATTCCTCTTAAGCAATCACAGCTCATTACTGGGTGGAATTGATGGATAACTGTGTTTTGCCATCAGTTTGCTGTGTGCGTTTGGTGAAGTCACTTCCACTCTCAGATGCTAATTCTTTCCTTATAACTTTAAAATGGAGGTTTCTTTTGATTTTGCTAAGCTGAAAAAGCTAGGTGGACAGATGATGTCTCTGAAAGAGAAAAACGTTGAGTGTGTGTGGAGGGCCGAGGAGTGAGCCTGAGCGGGTGCAGGGAGAGGAATGGTGACAAAAGAGGAGCTGGCAAAGGAAACAGATGAAGAGTGGGGTGAGAAGGAAGAACAACTTCTTTGGGATTGGGAGAAAGGTTAGGAAAAGGGGGAAGAAGAGAAAAAGAAGAGGCTCACCCAAAGGAATGCTCAAAGCCAGGCAGTTAATGTGATTTCATGGGACGAGGCTGGGATTCAGCATAAAATCCAGGGTTAGAGCCAGCGGCCTCATCCTCTCCAGAGCAGGAATCGTGTGGCAGGAACGGAGGCCACCAGCTGCCCATGAGGGCGGGCTGGGGTCTGGACAGGAGGCTGGGACAGCTGTAGCTGGGTGTGTCAGGGTCAAATTAGGAGAAATAACAAGACTGCTAAGCCAGCCTGTCATTATTGAACTCACGGTAAAGAAAACATATTTCTTTTCTCCCTCTCTTCCTCCCTTCCTCCCTTCCTCCCTCCCTCCCTCCCTCTCTCTCTCTTTCCTTCCTTCCTTCCTTCCTTCCTTCCTTCCTTCCTTCCTTCCTTCCTTCCTTCCTTCCTTCCTTCCTTCCTTCCTTCCTTCCTTTCTTTCTTTCTTTCTTTCTTTCTTTCTTTCTTTCTTTCTTTCTTTCTTTCTTTCTCTCTTTCTTTCAACACAGAGTCTCTCTCTCTCTTCCAGGTTAGAGTGCAGTGGTGTGATCTTGGCTCACTGCAACCTCTGTCTCCCGGGTTCAAGTTATTCTCCTGCCTCAGTCTCCCGAGTAGCTGGGATTACAGGTGTGCACCACCATGTCCGGATAATTTTTGTATTTTTAGTAGAGATGGGGTTTCACCATGTTGGCCAGGCTGGTCTTGAACTCCTGACCTCAGGTGATCTGCCCACTTTGGTCTCCCAAAGTGCTGGGATTATAGGCATGAGCCACTGCACCTGGCCACTTTTTCTTTCTTTCTTTCTTTCTTTTTTTTTTTGAGACAGGGTCTGGCTCTGTCACCCAGGCTGGAGTGCAGTGGCATGCTCTTGGCTCACTGCAACCTCTGCCCCCCAGGTTCAAGCGATCTTCCCATCTCAGCTTCCCAAGTAGTTGGGAGTACTGCTGTGCACCATCATGCCCGGCTAATTGTTTTTTTTTTTAAATTTTGGTAGAGATAGGGTTTCACCATGTTGCCCAGGCTGTTCTCAAACTCCTGGGCTAAGAGATCTGCCAGCCTTGGCCTCCCAAAGTGCTGGGATTACAGGTGTGAGCCACCGTGCCCAGCAAGAAAACGTATGTCAAAGGGAAATCAACATGGTAACAAATGTGTATACTACTTTATTTACACACACTCTATCTGGTTCCACATGAAATTTACAGGTTTGTTTTATTTTTATTTTTGAGACAGAGTCTCGCTCTTGTCACCAGGCCGGAGTGCAATGGTGTGATCTTGGCTCACTGCAACATCCAACTTCCTGGCTCAAGCAATTCTCTTGCCTCAGCCTCCCGAGTAACTGGAGGCACCTGCCACCATGCCCAGCTAATTTTTGTTTGGCATCAGTTAATGAATGCTTACATTTTGGGTTGAGAAAAGATCAATGTAAATAGGTAGCAGGCAATAACCCTCTTTTGTGAATGTGTTTCATAACAGCTTTTATTTCTTGAGCAGCTTTTCTGCAGCTGACTTAGTGATAGCTCAATTACACTTCACACCAACCTGAATAGGGTTGGTTGTCTTTTTTTTGGTCACTCTTTATATATTATCCCTTTTTACAGATGAGAAAACTGAATCTTGGAAGGCAAAGTGACACCATGCTGGAAGAAGAGCAGAGAGGAATTGGTACCCACTCAGGACCTTGGAAATCTTCATCCTTCTGGAAGGACCAACCAGGCATTCATCCTTGGCCTCCACTGGCTCCTTCTCTGTCTCTAAAGAAGATTTTAAATAATGTGGCAGGCAAGGCTGCTTGAAGGCTGGGGGCAAGCGATGGCCCCTGGGTGCAGGCCTCCAATCCTGAGGTGCAGGATTGGAAGGAGTACTGGATGGGGAGTCAGTGGAAGAGGTGTGAGTAGCAGCCCCAGGCCAGCCTGCTGGGTGATCCTGAACCAGGTAGTTGCATTTTCTGATCCTCAGCAGGCTGGCTGTGAATGGGAGCTGATACCTCCCTGCCAGGGCTGCGGCAGGGACTCGAATGTGAAAGGTCTCTGAACAGCCGAGCCCAGGGTGGGTGAGGGAAGGTAACATCGGCAACCTGTGGGTGGGCCCTGGTCACACTGACGGCGGAACCGTCTTGCTGTTATCCTGCTCACTCTCTGTGGGGTTTTCAGAGGAAGCAGAGTCCCTCGGCTTCAAGCCAGATCTGGGCTTCCAAAGACCCACGAGGGAGGCCCACAGAGGGAAGGTTACGGGAGGATTCTGGTGAAGAGGGTGCAGGGGGCAAAGCCTCTGCCAAACAGCGCCCCCCCCGTGCATGCGTGTGTGTGGATGGGTGTGTGGAGTGTGTGGTGTGTGGTGTGTGTGGATGTGTATGTGTGGTGTGTGTGTATTAATGAGTGTGTTGTGTGTGTATGGGTGTGGTGTGTATGGATGGGTGTGTGTGGTGTGTGAATGGGTGTGTGGATGGATGTGTGTGGTGTGTATATGTGTGGTGTGTATATGTGTGTGGTGTGTGTATGAGTGTGGTGTGCATGTGGATGGATGTGTGTGTGAATGGGTATGGTGTGTGTGTGAATGGATGTGTGTGGATGGGTATGTATGGTGTGTGTCGTGTGTTTGTGGTGTGTTGTGTGGTATGTGTGGTGTGTGTATGTGGATGAGCGTGTGTGGTGTGTGTGTGTATGTGGATGAGCATGTGTGATGTGTGTGTGTGTATGTGGATGAGCATGTGTGGTGTGTGTGTGTGTGTGTGTATGTGGATGAGCATGTGTGGTGTGTGTGTATGTGTATGAGTGTGTGGGCTGTGTGTGGGAGTGCAGATGAGAGTGTGGGCTGTGTGTGTGTGGTGTGTATGTGGTGTATGTGTGAATGGACGTGTGTGGATGGGTATGCATGGTGTGTGTGATGTGTGTGTGTTGTGTTGTGTGGTATGTGTGGTGTGTGTGGTGTGTGTATGTAGATGAGCGTGTGTGGTGTGTGTGTGTATTAGCGTGTGGGCTGTGTGTGGGAATGCAGATGAAGTGTGGGCTGTGTGTGTGGTGTGTGTGTGTGTGAATGAGCGTGTGGGCTGTGTGTGGATGGCTATGTATGGTGTGTGTGTGGCGTGTGTGATTTATGTGTATGGACGTGTGTGGATGGTTATGTGTGGTGTGTGTGGTGTGTTGTGTGGTGTGTGTGTGTTGTATGTGTGCAGATTAGCGTGTGGGCTGTGTGTGTGATGTGTCTGTGTGTGGATGAGCATGTGGGCTGTGTGTGGATGGGTATGTATGGTGTGTGGATGGGTGTGTGTGGTGTGTGGTGTGTTGTGTGGTGTGTGGGTGGGCGTGTGTGGTGTGTGATATCTTGTGTGGTATGTGGATGGGCATGTGTGGTGTGTGGTGTGTTGTATGGTGTGTGTGGTGTATGGTGTGTGTGGTGTGTTGTGTGGTATGTTGTGTGGTGTGTGGATGGGCATATGTGGTGTGTGGTGTGTTGTGTGGTGTGTGTGGTGTATGGTGTGTGTGGTGTGTTGTGTGGTATGTTGTGTGGTGTGTGGATGGGTGTGTGTGGTGTGTGGTGTGTTGTGTGGTGTGTGTGGTGTATGGTGTGTGTGGTGTGTGGTGTGTTGTGTGGTGTGTGGATGGGCGTGTGTGGTGTGTTGTGTGTTGTATGTGGTGTATGGTGTCTGTGGTGTGTGTGGTATGTTGTGTGTTGTGTGTGGTGTGTGTGTTGTGTGTGTGGTGTGTGGATGGGTGTGTGTGTTGTGTGGAGTGTGGTGTGTGGAGTGGTGTGTGGAGTGGTGTGTGGTGTGTGTGGTGTGTTGTGTGGTGTATGTGGTGTGTTGTGTGGTTTGTGGATGGGTGTGTGTGTGTTGTGTTGTGTGTGGTGTGTTGTGTTGTGTGTGGATGGGTGTGTGTGGTGCATTGTGTGTTGTGTCATGTGTATGGTGTGCTGTGTGGTGTATGGTGTGTGTGTTGTGTGGATGGGTGTGTGTGGATGGGTGTGTGGTGTGTTGTGTGTTGTGTGGTGTGTGGTGTGTGTGGTGTGTGGATGGGCGTGTGTGGTGTGTTGTGTGGTGTGTGGATGGGCGTGTGTGGTGTGTTGTGTGGTGTGTGTGGTGTATGGTGTGTGTGGTGTGATGTGTGGTATGTTGTGTGGTGTGTGTGGTGTGTGGATGGGTGTGTGTGTTGTGTGTTGTGTGTGTTGTGTGTGTGGTGTGTGGATGGGTGTGTGTGGTGTGTGGAGTGGTGTGTGGTGTGTGGTGTGTGTGGTGTGTTGTGTGGTTTGTGGATGGGTGTGTGTGTGTTGTGTGTTGTGTGTGGTGTGTTTTGTGGTGTGTGGATGGGTGTGTGGTGCGTTGTGTGTTGTGTCATGTGTATGGTGTGCTGTGTGGTGTATGGTGTGTGTGTTGTGTGGATGGGTGTGTGTGGTGGGTTGTGTGTTGTGTGGATGGGTGTGTGTGGTGTGTTGTGTGTTGTGTGGTGTGTGGTGTGTGTGGTGTGTGGATGGGTGTGTGTGGTGTGTTGTGTGGTGTGTGTGGTGTGTGGTGTGTTGTGTGGTGTGTGGATGGGCGTGTGTGGTGTGTTGTGTGGTGTGTGTGGTGTATGGTGTGTGTGGTGTGATGTGTGGTATGTTGTGTGGTGTGTGTGGTGTGTGGATGGGTGTGTGTGTTGTGTGGTGTGTGTGTTGTGTGTGTGGTGTGTGGATGGGTGTGTGTGGTGTGTGGAGTGGTGTGTGTTGTGTGGTGTGTGTGGTGTGTTGTGTGGTGTGTGTGGTGTGTTGTGTGGTTTGTGGATGGGTGTGTGTGTGTTGTGTGTTGTGTGTGGTGTGTTTTGTGGTGTGTGGATGGGTGTGTGGTGCGTTGTGTGTTGTGTCATGTGTATGGTGTGCTGTGTGGTGTATGGTGTGTGTGTTGTGTGGATGGGTGTGTGTGGTGTGTTGTGTGTTGTGTTGTGTGTGATGTGTGGATGGGTGTGTGTGGTGTGTTGTGTGGTGTGTGTGGTGTGTGGTGTGTGTGTTGTGTGGATGGGTGTGGGTGGTGTGTTGTGTGGTGTGTGTGGTGTGTCGTGTGGTGTGTGGATGGGCATGTGTGGTGTGTGGTGTGTTGTGTGGTGTGTGTGGTGTATGGTGTGTGTGGTGTGTTGTGTGGTGTGTGGATGGGCGTGTGTGGTGTATGGTGTGTTGTGTGGTGTGTGTGGTGTATGGTGTGTGTGGGGTGGTGTGTGGTATGTTGTGTGGTGTGTGTGGTGTGTGGATGGGTGTGTGTGTTGTGTGTGTGGTGTGTGGATGGGTGTGTGTGTTGTGTGTTGTGTGGAGTGTGTGGTGTGTGGTGTGTTGTGTGGTGTCTGTGGTGTGTTGTGTGGTGTGTGGATGGGTGTGCGTGTTGTGGTGTGTGGTGTGTGGATGGGTGTGTGTGTGTTGTGTGGTGTGTGGATGGGTGTGTGTGTGTTGTGTTGTGTGGTGTATGGTGTGTGTGGTGTGTTGTGTGGTGTGTGTGGTGTATTGTGTGGTGTGTGGATGGGTGTGTGTGGTGCGTTGTGTGTTGTGTCATGTGTATGGTGTGCTGTGTGGTGTATGGTGTGTGTGTTGTGTGAATGGGTGTGTTGTGTGTTGTGTTGTGTGTGATGTGTGGATGGGTGTGTGTGGTGTGTTGTGTGGTGTGTGTGGTGTGTGGTGTGTGTGGTGTGTGGATGGGTGTGTGTGGTGTGCTGTGTGGTGTGTGGATGGGTGTGTGTGGTGTGTGTGGTGTGTTGTGTGTTGTGTGGATGGGTGTGTGTGGTGTGTTGTGTGGTGTGTGGATGGGTGTGTGTGGTGGGTTGTGTGTTGTGTGGTGTGTATGGTGTGCTGTGTGGTGTATGGTGTGTGTGGTGTGTGGATGGATGTGTGTGGTGGGTTGTGTGTTGTGTGTTGTATGGTGTGTGTGGGAGTGCTCTCTGGCCAGGTGCAATCTTCTTCCTGTTCAGCTCCTGGGGCTGCGGCTGCTCTTAGTTCAAAAGACTTTTTATCCCTGGCAAGGACAATTATTGGGATCACAGTGACCTGCCTGTTTCAGTGCCTGCCTGGGCTTGTTTGGCCTAAGACAAAAGCTTGAACTCTGGAACTGCCCAGAGGGGCGAGGGATGCAAATTCCCTCTCCCTGACCTAACTGCAGTGTTCACGGGACTGACTCATTGTCCCCCCGGGTCAGGACAGGAGTGACATTCAAAAGAACTCACAAGCAGTTTGACCAGGTACTGATCACAACGAATGGATTCTGGGCTTGGGGAATCCACCAGAGGCCTTTTTGGTTTATTTTCCCAGAAGCCCATCAGTCACCATCTGGGGAGAACAAGGAGGGAGCAGGCGTGATTCCAAGGAGCTCTGGCGTTGGGGCAGGTGGACTGTCCCTGTCGAGGCTTCTTTTACTGGTAGTAATGATTCCCGCTGGTTGAGTAAGTGGAGCCACTTCGCTCCATGCCAGGTACCATCCATGCCAGCACTTTTTTTTTTTTTCTTTTTTGAGATGGAGTCTCGCTCTGTTGCCCAGGCTGGAGTGCAGTGGTGCTATCTTGACTCACTGCAACCTCCACCTCCTGAGGTCAAGCGATTCTCCTGCCTCAGTCTCCTGAGTAGCTGGGATTACAGGCATGCACCACCACGCCTGGCTAATTTTTATATTGTTAGTGGAGATGGGGTTTCCCCATGTTGGTCAGCATGGTCTCAAACTCCTGACCTCATGATCCGCCCGCCTCATCCTCCAAGGTTCTGGGATTACAGGCATGAGCCACTGCACCTGGCCCATGCCAGCACTTTCTAGGTATTATCTCACTTGAACCCATCTGGCCCTTTGAGGCAGGCTATAGGAGCACCCCCATTTTGCAAATGGGGGAGCTGAGCCTGAGAAGCCTGGGTCCTTACCCAGTCACACAGCCAGTAAGACCAAGAGTTCTGATTTATCCCTAGCTGGTCTGGATTCTCTTGGTCCCCTTATACACCTCTTCCCTGCTGGGGGAAGCCAGCTGGGGGCGTGGAGACTGCCTTGGAAGGTGGCTGCTGCAGTCCCCCAGACCTCCGGCAATAGAATTCCCTGTAATTTTGGTTATAAATCATGTTCCTAACCAAGCCAGCTCTGAAGGTCACCGGTAATCACACTGTCAGCAGGCCATCTTCAGCGGCTGCCGTGGTCAGGGCCCTGAGCCAGGAGAGCCCAGGGAAATCAAGCGTTCTGCCCGCACCTTTACAAGTGGGTAAGAGGCTGGAAATGGGAACAGGTTAAGAGGGCTCAGCGCTGGGGCCAAGTGACAGCTGCACTTCTGGCTTCAAGATAATGAGGAGGAGAGAAGCTCCAGCCTCGCCTCTGAGCTATCTCGGTCCTTCCTGCTGTTGGTAGCATTGAACCTCCTGATCCGTGGAAGGTGGCTGCTTGCAAAGTTCTGATGACATCACATGGATGTGTGTTGGGGGGTGTTCCCTGGGGAATGAGTCTTAGAGGGGAAGCAGAAGAGTTGCATTTTTAAACCACCAGCTAAGTGGCAGGTGCTTACACATCATCCTGTGTAATCCCTAAGCTAGTCCCACGTGGCAGCAAGTTCCTCTTATTATCTCCATCTCCTGGAGGCTCAGATTGGCAAACGGGGCAGAGCTTGCAAGCATTCAGGTTGGCATTCAGGCTTACATCTGTTTTTTTTTTCTTTTAATTCTTTTTTTTTTTTTTTGAGACAGAGTCTCACTCTGTCGCCCAGGCTGGAGGGCAGTGGCACGATCTTGGCTCACAGCAACCTCTGTCTCCTGGGTTGAATTATCCTGCCTCAGCGTCCTGAGTAGCTAGGATTACAGGCATCCACCACATCCGGCTAATTTTTGAATGTTTAGTAGCGACGGGGTTTCACCTTGTTGGCCAGCCTGGTCTCGAACTCCTGACCTCAAGTGATCTGCCCACCTTAGCCTCCCAAAGTGCTGTGATTACAGGTGTAAGCCACCGTGCCTGGCCTTCTTTTAACTCTTAACAGTATTTTCCAATCTTGACATTTTGAAATAATGCTGGGAAATGCTGGTTAAACCAAGAGAAACAGGTTTCCTGTCTGCAGGACTTTTCAGAGCCTTTAATAAATTGGCTCATGATTCTTTGTGCCCAGAGACATGGGAAGCCAGGGTGGAGGCCTTGGGGGCTCTGGCAGGGAGGAGATTAGTGCTGCATTTCCACCCCAGTTCCGCAGGGGAGCACGGCTGGCTTGCTCTTGAAGCCCTGGCCCCCCTCATTCTGGATGCAGCCTACAGTGGGGTGAGCTGAGGCCTGGCCCCACACGCCTCACAGGAACTCCTAGAAGAAGGGAGGCTATCAGGTATCCCTGACCCCTTTCCTGAGCTGTGAAGGACCCGCTGGCTCACTCGGGGCAGGTGAATCCCTCCAACCCACCGTCCGGCCTCACTTCTCCCTTCCACAGAGTAATAGCAGCCTCCACCCGCCAGGTCTGCCTGTGCACTTGAATCCCTGGATTTCAGGCCCGGTGTCCCTCAGAGATGGCTGCTCCTTACATTCCCCGGGCCCGGGCTGATAAACCAGAACCCATGGGCACCTCCCAACTCACTCCCTTTCGCTGCCAACTAAATTAGCTCCTGTGGGCATTCCTCCACCCTCAGCCCAAGAACAAACAGCAAATTAATGAAACAGATGGGCCCTCTCTGCTCTGCTGGCTCTCAGCACTCCCATACTCAGGGCAGGGCTGAGACTGGACTAAACCATTTCTCCTTTGCTCCTGGGCACACAGCTAGACTACATTGCCAGCTTTCCTTGTAGACAGCGACCTTGGGCCACGTGGCTGAGTTCTGGCCAGTGGAATATGGGTAGAAGTGATGACTGGCGTGCCCACACCTGGCCTGTGGTACTTCCCACACAACATCCCGTCTGCCGCCCTGTTTTCTGCCAGCCGGATGAAGAGTATCCAACAGAGAACTCCGAGGCCCTAGGAGACTGGGGAGGACAAGTTGGAAGGAAGCTTTATTTGTTGTCTTATTAAATTTTTTTTATTATTATTTTGAGACAGGGTCTTGCACTGTTGCCCAGGCTGGAGTGCAGTGGTGCAATTATAATTCATTGTAACCTCCAACTCCTGGGCTCAAGTGATTCTCCTGCCTCAGCCTCTCGAGTAGCTGGGACTATAGGTGCATGCCGCCACATCCAGCTAATTTAAAAAATATTTTGTAGAGAGAACGTCTCCCTATGTTGCCCAGGCTGGTCTCACTCCTGGTCTCAAGGATCCTCCTGCTTCAGCCTCCCAGAGTGCTGGGATTACAGGTGTGAGCCACCACACTCGGCCTGGAAGGAATCTTTAGAGAGTGAAAGACCTGGGTGGAAATCCCGGCTCAACCCCTTAAAGCTGTGTGATCCTGGGCAAGTCACTTACCTCTCTAAGCTCAGTTTCCTCATCTATAGATGGAGGATAATGATAGCGCCATCCTTGTAAGGTTGTTTTGAGAATCAAATAGGATCCTTTGATTTGAAACAGCTCTGAAGGTTCATCTGAGCCCCAGGGCTCCTTGCAGTAGTGTCTGGGGCCTTTGTAGCCACCGCATCACGGTTCAACTTCTCCCTCTGTCTAATTCTGCTCTTTTTCTCCTTTTCAGAAATCCCTACCTCTGAGTTCTGATGGAAGGCGGTTAGTATTGGAAGAGGTCATGGGAAGCAGATTTTTCAATGGGATTTTTGAGTTGCATTACTTGCTGGGTCCAGCAATGAGACCCCCATCCCTTGAGGGTAGGTGTTGTGCTATAGCAGTGCAGTTGTTAAAACTCTCAGTCATGGTGAACTGGGATGGAAAATCCACAGAAGGGAATGCATTGGCACATATATCTCAGCCATTTGAGAGGTTTGGGGGAAGTAATCATTATAAAAACTATGGAGTCAGATAGTGATTGCTGTTCAGGCACAGTGGCTCACCCCTCTGTAATTCCAGCACTTTGTGAGGCCAAGACCGGAGGATTGTTTGAGGGCAGAATTTCAAGACCAGCCTGGGCAACCTAGCAATATCCTGCCTCTACAAAAAAATCCAACCCGACCTAAACAAACCAACCAAACAAAAAGCCAGCCAAGAATGTCTGAAGACATTTCTGGTTGTCATAATTGTGGGGGAGGGGGATGGCATGGCTATTGGTACGTAGGAGGTAGAGGTCAGGGATGCTGTTAAAAATCCTGCAATGCGGCCGGACGCAGTGGCTCACACTTGTAATCCCAACACTTTGGGAGGCTGAGATAGGCAGATCACCTGAGGTCAGGAGTTCAAGACCAGCCTGGCCAATGTGGCGAAACCCCATCTCTAATAAAAATACAAAAATTAACTGGGCACAGTGGCAGGTGCCTGTAATCCCAGCACTTTGGGACGCCAAGCTGGGTGGATCACCTGAGGTCAGGAGTTGGAGATCAGCCTGGCCAACATGGTGAAACCCCATCTCTACTAAAAATACAAAAATTAGCCAGGCATGATGGCGGGCGCCTGTAATCCCAGCTACTCGGGAGGCTGAGCCAGGGAGAATAGCTTGAACCCGGGAAACAGAGGTTGCAGTGAGCCGAGAATGTGCCACTGCACTCCAGCCTGGATGAGAGGGAGACGCTGTCTCAAAAAACCAAAAACAAAACAAAAAAATCTTACAGCTCCCACAACAAATAATTATGCAGCCCAAAATGTGAATAATGCCAAGGTGGTGGCGTGTATCTGTAGTCCCAGCTAATCGGAAGGCTGAGGAGGGAGGCTCGCTTGAGCCCAAGAAGTCAAGGTTGCAGTGGGTGGTGAGCACACCACTGCACTCCAGGCTGAGTGAAAGAGCAAGACCCTGTCTCAAAAAGTAAAGTAAAAAAGGGGAAAAAATCCAGATAGTGATTGCTGGGGGCCTTCCAATGCATTGGACGAAGACCATGTAAAGCTGGGGTGATTAATCACCGATTTAAGTGAAGTGTGAGATCCAGAGGCCCTCCTTGGCAGCATGTATCAAGAGACTCTCATCTCCTGCAGCTCGTGGACAGAAAAAGCTGAGGATCGCGCCCAGAACTTAATTATAAATGGAGCTACAGAGAAGGCTGAATTCTCGACTCTGGCAAGTCTGCTACTCCAAGGTCAGAGCCTGGATTGGAAAGAGGGATGCTCATCGATGACATACGGATGGGGACATCTGGGTTGTTGCACTTGAAAATCTTGAATCCCTAAATTCTCTGAAACCCTCTGGGCCTGCAGGGTGATTCACTCCTTGTTAAAGGCAAGCAAAACCCTCCCTGGCTTGAAGCCGGTGCAGAGGCCTCTGGCTTGCAAGACAATCTGTGCCGCCTCCTTTTCTATCCCCCAGACCAGTATCTAGAGTCAAGTTACAACAGAATTCAGTCATACTAAGAGAATAAAGGGATGACAGACAGGCTTCAGGGCCCAGCCAATGTTCACTGGCAGACATCAGAAGAGGATGGATGGGACTGGATCGCCAGGGTGCTGGGATCAAAGGCAGTGGAGGAGGAAGTCAGGTAGGGAGAGTTCAGCAACGAGGGAGCCACCTCCAAGGATACAAGATTTAACCACCTGGCAAGGACCCCGGAAGATGGTGCTAACTCGCTGTTAGGATGGCTCTTGGAAGCTTGGAAAAAGCAAGGGCTCACACTAGGTAAACTAGAAGTGCCAGAACTGCTGTGGCAGATAGATGGTAGAAGATGGGACCAAAAGACTCAGAGAAGCTGGGTGAGGTGGCTCATGCCTGTAATCTCAGCACTTTGAGAAGCAGAGGTGGGAGAATTGCTTGAGCCCAGGAGTTGGAAACCGGCCTGGGCAACATGGCAAGACCCCCATCTCTACAAGAAATAATTAGTTGTGCATGGTGGCATACACCTGTAGTCCTAGCTACTAGGGAGGCTGAAGTGGGAGGATAGCTTCAGCCTGGGAGGTGGAGGTTGCAGTGAGGGCAGTGAGGTGATATCACGCCATGCACTCCGGCCTGGGCTACAGGGCAAGCCTCTGTCTCAAAAAACGAACAAACAAACAAACAAACAAACAACAAACAAAAAAACAGGGAAGTGGGCGTGCTAGAATGGATAACTACATAAAGCCAGAGAAGTGACTTGCTAACTATGTTCTTTGGGAAAGCCCAGAGGACTGCCCATTTACCATGCACTGGGAAGAGGGCTGGGGGCATGGTTGAAACCCTCAAGGGTGCTGTCCGCTGTAAAGCAAGGCTGACAGGAGGAGGCGCCGTGACAGACTGATCTCCCTGAGAGCAATAAGGAAGATGGGATCCTGAAAGAATAGAGGCTCAGTGGTGGAACTTAAACATCACAGGCAAGGTGGGCAGAATTATTGTAATGAGCAGCAAGGTCAGAGTGGCAAGTAGGGAGCCTGCAGAGAGCTATAAAAATGGCTCCTAGAACACGGTGTTCCCAGGGGCAAGATAGACAGGCAGCTACAAAGAGTATTATGTAATTTTTTTTTTTTTTTGAGATGGAGTTTTGCTCTTGTTGCCCAAGCTGGAGTGCAATGACACCATCTTGGCCCACCGCAACTTCCACCTCCAGGGTTGAAGCAATTCTCCTGTCTCAGCCTCTCCAGTAGCTGGGATTACAGGCTTGTGCCACCACCCCCAGCTAATTTTATATTTTTAACAGAGATGGGGTTTCTCCATGTTGGTCAGGCTAGTCTCAAACTCTCCCCCTTAGGTGATCCACCTGCCTCGGCCTCCCAAAGTGCTGGGATTACAGGCATGAGCCACTGCGCCCAGCAAGTATTATGTAATTTATACAGCCAAAAGAATTCAAGGATGGCTGGAGCTACTGCACCAGTAAAAGCCCACAATCCCTTACTGAGCTAGAGTTCAGGCCCAGAACCCATTCAATGAAGGAGAGACTTGATCTCCAAGAAGCAGCAGCCTGCAACACACGGCAAACGTACATGGTAGTGGTTACCCCATTCCTCTGCAAAAGAACCTGCAGCCATTTGTTTGAGCTACTGTACCCTGATGAAAGGAAAACCAGACATTTCTAAGATTACTGGCTACAGGATACAAGGGTTCAAGATGACTTGTTCATATGTAGGGATCTGAAGTGTCATCATGGCCTCCTGTTAGGGTAGGAGCAGATGGGACCAAGAAAATTAATAGAATCCTGGTCTGAGCTTTGACCACAGTAGATGCACTGAATCCATGAACCCACCCAGTTCTCTATTTCCAGAATTTGTAATTGGGATGGGCATACATGACTGGCAGAATTCATACTCTGTTCCTTGCTCTTTGGTCTAAAGGTTATTGTGAAGCCCAGATGGAAGTCTCTGAAACTGTCCCCCATCCTGATTAAGTAACAAAACAAACAAACCCAGTATCACTGTTTAGGGGAAATGGCAGAAATTAGCATCACCTTCAAAGACCCAAGATGCTTGAGTGGTGAGTCCTCATTCCATCGTTATCCAATTCACTAGCTTAGTGCCTACAACAACACAACAACAAAAAAACTCAGATGAATTCTAGAAGATGACAGTAGACTTTCTTTTTTTTTTTTTTTTTTTTTTTGAGACAGAGTCTCACTTTGTCACCCAGGCTGGAGTGCAGTGGCACCATTTCTGCTCACTGCAACCTCTGCCTCCAGGGTTCAAGTGATTCTCCTGCCTCAACCTCCTGAGTAGCTGGGACTACAGGCGTGTGCCACCATGCCCAGCTAATTTTTGTATTTTTAGTAGAGACAGGGTTTTGCCAGGTTGACTAGGCTGGTCTCAAATTCCTGACCCCAAGTGATCTGCCCACCTCAGCCTCCCAAGGTGCTGAAATTACAGGTGTGAGCCACTGTGCCGGGCCGGGAGTAGACTTTCATCAATACAACCATGCACTAGGGTAGATCAACACAGCCTTAGGTACACAGTGTGTGGCTATTGATCTGGCAAGTGGCTGCTTCTTCCATTTCTAGTAGGAGGGGTAATTGGAAGCAGTTTGCAATCCCGTAGGATGGAAAACAGCATTCATGCACAGTTCTGCCTATGTGTGTGCTAATGTTGCCACTCTCTGTCATAATATAGTGTGAAACTGGTTCTCTACTGGAACATTTGGCAATGTCTGGAGACATTTCTGGTTGACACAACTGGGAGGGGGCATGCTATTGGCATCTAGTGGGTAGCGGTCAGGGATGCTGCTAAACATCTTCCAATGCAGGGGACAGCCCCTACAACAAAGAATTATCTGGTCCAAAGTGTGAATAGTGCCAAGGTGGAGAAACTTTAGACTACAGGGATCCAGAACATCCCCTCATTCCATAGAACATCACACTGATCTATTATTATTATTATTACTATTACTATTATTATTATTATTATTATTTTGAGACAAGCTCTCTTTGTCCCCCAGGCATGCGGTGGTGTGAACACAGCTCATTGCAGCCTCGACCTTCTAGACTCAAGCAATCCTCCCACTTCAGCCTCCTGAGTCGCTGGGACTATATTTGTGTGCCATCATGCCCGGCTAATTTTTTATTTTTTGTAGAGACAGGTTCTTTCTATGTTGCTCAGGCTGGTCTCAAACTCCTGGGCTCAAGCAATCCTTTCACTTCCACCTCCCAAAGTGTTAGGATTACAGGCATAAGCCACTGCACCCAGTCCACACTGGTCCATTATATCAATGAGACACACTGGCCCATTATATCAATGACATCACGTTAATTAGTCTGGATGGACAAGAAGTGGCAAGTGATTTGGAAGGCTTGACAGGACAGACATGCTTCAGAAGGTGGGGACTACCTATCAGCGAAGTTTTTAGTACAGTGATTTGGTTTGGGGCACACCAGGACATCTCCTCCAAAGGAAACCACAAGTTGTTGCATCTTGCACCTCCCACACATCAGAAGGAAACAAAACATCTTATAGGCGTTTTTTGGGTTCTTTAAGCAATATATTCCACACTTGACAAATACTGCCGCAACCCATTTTGCCAAGTGCCAAGGATGGCTGCCAGCATTGAGAGGGGCCCAAGGCAGGAGAGGGTTCTGCAGCAGCTCCAGGCTGTGGTACGAGCAGTCCCACGTCTGGAGTCATGTGACCCAGCAGACGTTGATGACAGACATATCTGTGGTGAGAAAAGACGCTACGAGTTTGTGGCAAGTCCCGATAGGAGAATAACAACATAGATCCCTAGAGTTCTGGAACAAGGCCATGCCATCTGTAGTGGAAAATCGTGCATTTTCTGAAAAATAGCTGTAGTGTGCTTCTGGGTCTTCATAGCACTGGAGCCTCTGCTCAGCCTGCTAGAGACAGCTTCGACATGACACCCTGTGAGCATGGAGAGTCATCCCCCAGAACCCAGAGCACACCCCGAATGGACGACCATACTATTCTATGGTGTTGTGTGTGCAGTAGGTAAGACACATGGTCTGGAAGCTAAGGGGTGAAAGTAACGGAGCCATCACTTACTGTCATTCTCAGTGACTCATTTAGGAAACTCATTTCCTGTCCCTGCAACTTTTAGCTTTGTATGTCTGAAGGTCTGCTCTGGTTTCCAGATGGGGAACACTTTACCGGGGTATAGAGTAAGAGCTCCCCTAAACTTTAACCCACATCTGCCACCTGGTCATTTCAGATTCCTTGGACCAAAAAGCCATGAGACGAGAGAAGGAGTCACTGTACTGGCAGGAAGTACTGTTCCTGATCAACTGGCAGGAGAAGGTAGGATTGCTGTTACACAATGAAGGCAGGGAAGAGCAGTTTTGGTACCCACGTGATCTGTTGGGCTGTCTTTTGTTATCCCCTTGCCCATTTTTGACAGTAAATGGGTAAGTGCGGCAGCCGTGAGCTGGGAAGGGCACAGTGACCAGGGAGGGGCTAGACCTGTGAGCGATGAGGGTCTGGGTCATCCTACGAGGTGAAGTCTAGATCAGCAGAGGTGCTCACCGAGGTTGAGGGGATTCTAAGATGGACAGTAGAGGAGGGACACAGTGGGTACCAGTTGCAGCTTCAGGACCAGCTGTAGTGGCAAATAAGCTGTAATGCAACCAACTAGCCATCTTCTTTTAGATTTTTTTCAGGGAAAGAGACCACCCAGAATCCTGGAAGAATGGTCCCTAGATGGACAGACACTCTGTGAAGCAGGTGGATCCCAGTAGAATGAGGGGTGGCCACCGTGAAAGTTGCGGTGCCCAACAGAGATCTACTGAGGACCAAGGTGCTGGTTCCCTCACCACTGGGAGTGCTGGCTGCTGATGGCTCCCGGTGAAGTCCCTCCTCCAGAATTGCCCTCTGCCAAAGGGAGTTTTCTCATCCAAGATTATGCCCCCTCCTCAAGGGCAGCCCAGATCCAATGACTGGTCCAAGCAAGGATGCAAAGTTCTGACTCCTTTACCTTGATTTGGGACAGCTTCGTAGGGTCAGTCCAGCTCCAGATCTCCCTGCGGGATCAGCGGAGGCCTCCATTGCAGCTGCATCACAGCCCAGCATCTCCCTCTGCCTAATCCTGCTTTCCCCCAGCCCCCTAACAATGCTGCGAAGGAGTTCTCCGCGGTAAGCCTCCCGCATGCAAAGCTGTGCCTCAGAGTTTGTCTGCTGGGGAAGCTGACCTAAGTCACTGAAGATGGTGAGGCACAGGGGTTGTTTTTGTTCCTGGCTGTATTAGTCAGGGTTCTCCAGAGAAACAGAACCAACAGATGCAGATAAACAGAGAGGTTCACTGCGAGGGATTGGCTCAGTGGAGGCTGATTATGGAGGCTGAGAAGCCCCACGATCTGCCGTCTGCAAGCTGGAGGTCCAGGCAGGCCAGTGGTGTCGTTCCAGTCCAAACCCAAAGTCCCGGTCCGAGGCTGAAGGCCTGAGAGCCAGGAGCGTAGATGTCAGTGGGCAGGAAGAGCTGGATGTCCCAGCTCTGGCACAGAGCAAACTGGCCCTTCCTCCAGCTTTTGGCTCTGTCCCGGCCCTCAATGGAATGGCCAATGCCCACCCACATGGGTGAGGGTGGTCTTCTTTAGTCATCCACGGATTCAAATGATGATCTTGGCCGGGTGCAGTGGCTTATGCCTCTAATCCCAGCGCTTTGGGAGGCCGAGGCAGGTGGATTACCTGAGGCCAGGAGTTCAAGACCAGCCTGGCCAACATGGTGAAGTCCCATCTCTATTAAAAATCAAAAAAAAAAAAATTAGCCAGGCATGATGATGGGTGCCTTTAGTTCCAGCTACTCGGGAGGCTGAGGCAGGAGGATGCTTGAACCTAGGAGGTGGAGGTTGCAGTGAGCTGAGATCATGCCACTGCTCTCTAGCCTGGGCAACAGAGCAAGACTGTCTCAAAACAAAAACAGAAACAAATGCTGATCTCCTCTGGAAACACCCTCAGAAACACACCCTAAAATCAGGTTCTACCAGCTATCAAGTTGATGCATGAAATTAACCATCATATCTGCCCAGTGGTTTAGCATAAGGGAAGCCACACAGGCTAAACTGAGTCATGGCTCTCTCTGCTCCTTTTTTTTTTCTTGCTCTGTCACCCAGGCTGGAGTGCAGTGGCATGATCTCGGCTCACTACAACCTTCGCCTCCCGGGTTCAAGCAATTCTCATGCCTCAGTCCCCCGAGTAGCTGGGATTACAGGTGTGTGCCACCACTCCCAGCTAATTTTTGTATTTTTAGTAGAACCGAGGTTGCACCATATTGCCCAGGCTGGTCTTGAACTCCTGAGCTCAGGCAATCTGCCTGCCTTGGCTTTCCAAAGGTCTGGGATTACCGTCATGAGCCACAGTGCCCGGCCTCTGCTCCTCTTTTGATGCCAGACCCAGAGAGGACAATGGGTAGCTCTGGGGCTGCTTGCCTTCTCTGTGTCTTATCCTGTGGATTTTAGAAATGAGCATAGAATTCTAGAGGGATGAGTTGGGAGGAGGAACTGGAGCCCGGGATGAAAACTACAGCTCAAGTGGGCAGACAGGGAAGTGAGGGATGACAATTCACAGTACATCAATTTACACCCCAATTACAGGCATCCAGGCCTTCAAAGCAGGGACATCAGGAAAGCTGGTTGTGAAAGGATTTCCCTGGGGACTCCCCTGCAAGGGTGGCTTCTAGCGCATTTAATATACATTTGAATAATGCGATAATAGGAACGGGTTTGTAGATGGCCGGGGGTGCTGGCACCATTCCCTCGATGATGCTCACGGGAACTCTATGAGGATGGAGTGATCACAATCTCCATCTTATACAAGGGGAAACCAAGGCTCAGAGAGGTTAAGCGACCGACCACAATCACACACGAAGTAGCAGAATTGAGTGTCAGACCCAAGTCGGCTGTACCCAAAGGCAATCACAGTGGTCGTTTGGGAGCTCTGCTGTTTTGAGACCCCACAGAGACGGTGTGGGCATTCCGTGTTCCTCTTACTGACTTATCTATTTCACGTCGTCTTCTGGGCATGTGCGGTTCCTGCCCGAAGTCCAGTCTGTGGGGCTGGTGAGAGGGCCATGAAGGAGACTTCCGGGTGAGGTCCTGGTCCCCCTACCTCCCTCTGGCCCCATGTCTCTGGGTCTGTCCCCCTCCCATGCTCTCACTTGCTCAGACCTGACTGTTGGATTCAGTGTGTGACCTCAGGGAGTCCCCTGTCTCCTGCTTCATGACACTGTCTTGGTGCTGAGAGCTTGAAGGGCTCCCACTCTGATGATAACTTCCAAATGGACCCCCACGTCAGCCCGGTCTAGGGGTTTGGAGTCAATGACTTTTTCATGGTGTGACTTTGGGCGGATAACTCAACCTCTCTGAGCTCAGTTTTCACTTGCAAAATGGGCCTAACAACATCTTCCCCTAGAGATTACGTATTCAGTTAGAGGACACATGAAAGCGGTCCAGAGTGTTCCTCTCGCCCCTCTGTCTTTTTCTCTGTTCTCAGCTTCTCCTCTCACCTTCCTGAGAAGTGCCCAGACTGAAGTGAGCTTTATTCACATTTCAGAAGAAACGCCAGACTCTGGGTCGAGATATCATCTCTTCCCAGTTTCCCAGGAGCGAGGCCTGGGGTCCTCCTGTCCGGCAGCCTCTGTGCCCTGGCTGTGTGGCTGAGCCACCTTTCCTCGCCCTCTCTCCTCCCTCCCCTTCGTCTCTGCCCTCTCCATCTCTCCCCAGGTGTCCCAGGCCTCAGCCCTCCGCTGCTGTTTGCCAATTCCCTCCTGGTTTCCAGCACACATCATCGTTGCTACTTTTGATTGCATTCCCAGTCTCTTTTCCAGTTTATTTCCCTTGGGTCTTCTGACTTGCTTGAAGCCAGGAGGCAGCAGAGGTGGCTTGAACCTCTGGGGAGGGCTGGTGAGTTGGGAGATGATGGAGGAGGTGGGGGAAAGGGACCATTCCCACTTCCCACTTTGAGAGGAGGCACTTCAGTACATTCCTGATGTGTCAATATCCACATTCTGGAGTGGGGGGCACTGAGCTAAGCCATTGTCTCAGACGTTCATGTTCTAACTCCTACCCAGCCCCTACCATCGCCATCTCTTTAATCCCTTCCCAGCCCCACCATCGCCGTCTCTTTAGCCCCCTCCCAGCTTCACCATCTCTGTCTCTCTCTCTCTCTCTTTTTTTTTTTGAGATGGAGTCTTGCTCTGTAGCCCAGGCTGGAGTGCAGGGGTGTGATCTTGACTCACTGCAACCTCTGCTTCCCAGGTTCAAGCAATTCTCCTGCCTCAGCCTCCCAAGTAGCTGGGATTACAGGTGTGTACCAGCACCCCTGGCTGTTTTGTATTTTTAGTAGAGACGGGGTTTCACCATGTTGGCTAGGCTGGTCTCAAACTCCTGACCTCAGGTGATCCACCTGCCTTGGACTTCCAAAGTACTGGGACTATAGGCATGAGCCACTGCACCTGGCCCATCTCCATCTCCTTAGTCCGCTCCCAGCCCTCAGGGCATGTCCTCAGGTCCAGCCCCCATTCTGTGTGTCTGGGTAGTTGTGTAGCCTTTGGCAGCTCACGCAGCCTCTGATCATGAAGCACTCTTTGGCAGAGTTGAGAAGCATCTTAAAAGGCCCCGATCAGGCAGCTTCTTCACTTTAAAAACAGTATCATTTTTATTTCAATAGGTTTAGGGGTGTAAATCGTTTTCAGTTACATGGATGAGAGTGGTAAAGTCTGGGCTTTTGGTGTATCTGTCACCTGAATAGTGTACATTGTACCCAACAGGTAATTTTTCATCCCCACCCTGTGTCCCCTTCCCCCCTCTGAGTCTGCAGTGTCCGTGTTGCCACTCTGTAGCATTTCAGCTTCATGGCTGTGGACTTTGCGCTGGCTCATCAGCCATCCTGAATCTCACATTCCTTAGGGCCCCTCTCATGGGGCACATTCGTAAGCGTTAGAGATGACGTATTTGAAGTGCAGGGTTAGTGCCCCCAAAATAGTAGCTATTATTATTACTGATAGTGGTATGGAGTACTTGTGTTCTCTTCTCTTCTTTCTCTTCTCTTCTCCTCCTTCCTTCTTTCTTCCTTTCTTCCTTCCTTCCTTCCTTCCTTCCTTCCTTCCTTCCTTCCTTCCTTTCTTTCTCTCTTTCTCTCTCTCCTTCCTTCCTTCTTTCCTTCCTTCCTTCCTTCATTCCTTCCTTCCTTCCTTCCCTCCCTCCCTCCTTTCTTTTCTCTCTTCTCTTCTCTTCTCTTCTCTTCTCTTCTCTTCTCTTCTCTTCTCTTCTCTTTTCTTTTCTTTTCTTTCTGACAGTTTTGCTCTTTCACCCAGGCTGGAGTACAGTGGTGTGATTTCGGCTCACTGCAACCTTCGCCTCCCAGGTTCAAACAACTCTCCTGCCTCAGCCTCCTGAGTAGCTGGGACTACAGGCGCGCACCACCACGCCAGGCTAATTTTTGTGTTTTTAGTAGAGGCCAGGTTTCACAATGTTGCCCAGTTTGGTCTCGAACTCCTGACCTCAGGTGATCCACCTTCCTTGGCCTCCCAAAGTGCTGGGATTAGAGGTGTGAGCCATCATGCCCAGCCACCTTGTGTTTTCTTTTCTTTTCTTTCCTTTTTTTTGAGATGGAGTCTCGCTCTGTTGCCCATGCTGGAGTGCAGTGGTGCAATCTCAGCCACTTCAAGCTCTGCCTCGCAGGTTCACGCCATTCTCCTGCCTCTGCCTCCTGAGAAGCTGAGTAGCTGGGACTACAGGCACCCGCTACCACGCCAGGCTAATTTTTTGTATTTTAAGTAGAGACAGGGTTTCACCGTGTTAGCCAGGATGGGCTCGATCTCCTGACCTCATGATCCGCCCACCTCAGCCTTGTAGAGTGCTGGGATTACAGGCATGAGCCACCGCACCTGGCCTTGTGTTTTCTTAAAGAGTGAGGTTTGGAGTATAGAAGACTGTGGGCCAGGTACAGTGACTCATGCCTGTAATCCCAACACTTTGGGAGGCCAAGGCGGGCAGATCACTTGAGGCCAGGAGTTCAAGACCAGCCTGGCCAACACGGCGAAACCCCATCTCTACTAAAAATACAAAAATTAGCCTGGCATGGTGGTGCATGCCTGTAGTTCTAGCTACTTGGGAGGCTGAGGCAGAAGAATCACTTGAACTTGAGAGGCAAATGTTGCAGGGAGCCGAGATCGTGCCACTGCACTCCACCCTGGGTGACAGAGCGAGACTCCGTCTCAAAACCAAACCAAACCAAACCAAAAAGACTAAAATGTGGCTACACCAAGAGGAATTTGGGTTCAGAGTTATGCAGGTGCCTTCTTTTTGTTTAACCAGTTGTGCTGGCCCTTGGAACACAGGCAGAAGGAGATTTCAAAGAGCTAGTGAGATCCCAGGGCAGAGGAGAAGAACAAGCGGAGGGCAGGAGAGGGGAGAGAAGGGCGGAGGAAGCCGAGTAGGAAGAGTCCAGCCACGTGGTGGTGGGCTATAGCTGGGTGAGCAATGAGACCGAGGTAGTTTCAAGAAGAGGATGCCAAATGCTGCATTTTCTACAATGTCAACCTCCTCCATCTCCAAACCATCAGTGAAGTTGCTCCTCACCATGAAGTGCCCTGGGGCTTTCAGTTTCCCCTGTCGAAAGCCAGGAGAGGCATCTCATGCAGAACAGGGCAAAGCGGAAAAAACGAAGTGAGTAGAAAAAATGAAAGAGGCCCCCGTCTTTTGCCGCTGATTGCCCCCACAAAACTGCCAGGAACGTTGAATCATTTGACTCCTTTTTAAAAGAGTCTTTTTCTCTTTTATTTTGAGATTTTGAACATTTCAAACCTCAGAAAAGTTGAAAGAACAGTCCATCAAGCATCTGTGTATCCTCACATGGGGGCACCCATTGTGAACCTTGGCCGCTTTTACTTTCTGTCCTTCTTTCCTTTCTTCTGATTATCTGGAAGTGAATTGCAGACATCTGATTCTCCATCCCTAAATAATCAGCACATGTCTTCTATGAGAAAGGATCTTCTCCTCCATAACCATAATGATATAATTATCAGACCCAAGGACTTAACACGGATGTAATAATGTTATCTAACGTTCTGCTCATATTCACATTTCCCCGATTGTTCTAAAAATGTCAGTTATAACTGGTTTTCCCCCATTCAGGAGCCACTTAAGGATCGTGCATTGCATTTAATTGTCATGTCTCTTTAGTCTCCTTTAATCTAGTCTTTTGGTCTTTCTTGTAATTGACATTTTTGAAGAGTCCATATCAGATGTCTTGTAAAACGCCCGGCAACCTGAATATCTGATTGTTTCCTCATCATTTGATTCAGTCCTTACATTTTTGGTGAGAATACTAAATAGAAGATGTCTTGCACTTATTATTGCATTACCCAAGGAGGCATGTAATGTCAGCTTGTCCTGTTTCTGGTGACCCTACATTTGATCACGTGGTGTCTGCTAGATTTCTCCTTTGAAGGTATGCTTTCCCTTTTGTAATGAATAAGTAATCTTTGGTGATATTGTTAAACTTGTGAACATACTACTGCATCCACCGATGATCCTTGCCTGGATCACTTGTTACACCGGGAAGTGCAAAACTCATTTGCCTCTGGAAGGGCCAGAGCATCTGCTGGCATGTAGCTTTTACATGCATGGCCATGTAAGCTCCTCCATGCGCTGGCCCAGGTGGGTGGTTTCCTGAATGTGACAGCCAAGTGTCTCCAATGGCCTGTCTTAGCCTCCACCTGGAGAAACTTTGCCCCTTGCGAGAGCTCAGTTGAATGGCTGCTAGTTCACTAGTTCAGCCACTGGTGGCTGGGAGTGTGTGTGTGTGTATGTGTGTGTGTGTGTGTGCACGTGCAGGCACACATACACTGGGTGGAGGGGCATCTGGGTACTTGGAACCTAGAGGCACATATCTGCTCTGTGCCCAGGAGCTGCAGGGTGCTGGGCTCTAGCCTTGGTTTCCATGGCAATAGGCAACCTCCTTCTTCATTCTGCTCCTCTCTGAACCAGCTGACAGCGATGGGGTTTTGGGGCAGAGACACAAGACGGGGAGCGGGCTTCACCAGACCCTCCGTGAATATCTTGGAGATGAGAAGTCTGAGCAACTGCTCCCCTCATTGTACTACAGAATGACTTTTCCAGGGACCCCGGGTGCCCCCGCCTACTGCAGAATGTACTCGTCCATCAGCAAGGTCTATGACAACATCAAGGTGGCAGCAGGGCCCAGAATCTTCCTTGTGAATCCCACTGAATCTGTTAAACAGACTCAGATCTGTAATTTCTTGATCTGCTACATACATTGTCTTGATCTATTTGCATATATTATCTCTCTTGCAACACCTTTTTGAGGTGGGTGTTAATATTATTCCCGTTTTATAGGTATAGAAACTGAACTCAGAGGACATTCCTAGGGTCACAGGGATAGTAAGGGGTGAGGCCAGAACTCAAACTCAAAGTAACAGTGTGGTATAGCATCTAAGAGTGTGAGCTGCAAAGACAGGCTAGTGCCGGTTTCAAATCCTGACTCTTTCACTTATTAGCGGGGTGATTTTGGCAAAGAGAGAGACTCCCAGATGGCCAAGGTGGGGCCTCTCCAGGGCCCAAGATCCGCTATCAGACTTACACGTTTAGATGCTCCGTGTTCTCAGTTTACCCAAAGCTCTCAAGGGGACTTACACCAACAAAAGTCCCCAGAGGAGTGCATCCATGTGGCTAATTTCTGGCCAGTGAAAAGTAAGTATAAGTGATACGTTGGACTTCTGGGGAGTTTATTTATTTATAATTTTTGAGATGGAGTCTCACTCTGTTGCCCAGGCTGGAGTGCAGTGGTATGATCTTAGCTCATTTCAACCTCTGTCTCCCAGGTTCAAGTGATTCTCCTGCCTTAGCCTCCTGAGTAGCTGGGACTACAGGCATGTGCCACCACGCCCAGCTAAGTTTTGCACTTTTACTAGAGATGGGGTTTCACCATGTTGGCCAGGCTGTTCTTGAACTCCTGACCTCAGGTGATCCACCCACCTTGGCCTCCCAAAGTGTTGGGATTACAGGTATGAGCCACCGTGCCTGGCCCGGAGTCTTTAAAAGAAAGGGGGTGTCCCTTTTGCCTCTTCTCTCCCTTCCTCCTTCCTGCTGTTTAGAATGTAGTTGTGATGGATGGAGTACCAGCAGCCATCTTGCATAAGAGGTGACCTTGAGGATGGTGGAGCAGACACAGAAAGGTCCTGGGTCCCCGAGGACTTCATGGAAAGACCTCGCCAGCCCTGAACTGCCTAGATCTGTACTTTTGTGTCTAAGAGTCTCAACCCTTATGTAGTTGAGTCTCTAATTTACAAGGAGCTGATGCTTGCCACTGAAGGCGATCCTGCATGATACAACGAGCAATCAATTTACAGTGAGGAAAAAGCTCTTCTGATGACCCTGATTTCTACTCACTGACCATCTGAGACACCTGGACTGATGATTCACTGGAGGTTATGGCTGAATGTGGAGTGGGCATGGTCATGCTCTGGGAGGTGTTGACTCCAGGCAGGGATGAGCTTGGTATGCAGCCCTGCCCACAGCCTGATGCTCATGCTGGCAGACCCAGTGCCCCTCCTTCTCTCCAGCTCAGCACAGTTCAAACACCATTCCTATAACAGGCAGGGCATAGCACCACTGGTTAGATTTGGCTCTCCAACCCTATGGAGACACTTTCAGATGTGTCCCTCAGCCTGAAAGCCAGGCTGCCCTCCTGATCGGATGCAGGACACACCTGGCCAACTTTCTTTCTGGCAACAGTGACCCACCATCTCTAAAGAGGGTGCACCGTGCACCTGCCTGTTCTCATATGCCAGCCAATTCTGCTGGACGTTGAAGGGTGACATGCCCTGTCCCCAGACCCCGGGTCCTGTGGATGGTGGGGCAGATGGTCTGCTCCCTTTTGTTCCCTCTGTCCAGCAGGCCCAGCCTAGCCTGGCTCCCTTTTTCAACTCTGGCTGCACTTCCCTTGGCTCAGGGCATGGAGTTGTGATCACACAACCCCAGCCCCAAAGTTTCAATTCTTCAGTCTGCTTTTTTGGCTCTGATTTTCCCAGGTACGTGTGAGAAGAGAAGCTCAATGTCATATTTTGGTAATGTCAGCTCGGGAATTATATAGACATTGTTGAACTTTTCCACACTGCAAAAATTCAGGGCTGGGCACAGTGGCTCACTCCTATAATCCTAGCAGTTTGGGAGGCTGGGGCAGGAGGATCGCTTGAGCCCAGGAGTTGGAGGCCAGCCAGGACAACATAGGGAGACCCGCTACCTCTACAAAAAAAGTAATAATTGGCCAGACTTTGTGGTGCCCACCTGTAGTGCCAGGTGCTTGGGAGGCTGAGGTGAGAGGATCATTTGAGCCGGGGAGGTTGAGGCTCTAGTGAACTGAGATTGCACCACTGCACTCCAGCCTGGGTGACAGGGCCAGACTCTGTCTCAAAAAAAAAAAAAAAAATTCTTGGACTTTACCCATCCACCCATCCATTTGTCTACCCAAAACCCATCTATAGTATTCTCTCTTTATCTGTGGAGGATACGTTCCAGGACCTCAGTGGACACCTGAAACCTTTGATAATACTGAGCCAGTTACACACACACACACATGCCCACACACATGCACACCCACACGCATACACACACGCATACACACACGAAATATGTTTTTTCTTATACCTGTATACTTATGATAAAGTTGAATTTATCAATTAGGCACAGTAAGAGATTAGCAACAACTGATAAGAAAATAGAACAATTAAACAATATACCGTAATAAAAGTTACATGAATGTGCTCTCTGTTTCTCAGAATATCCTATTGTACTGTATCACACGTAACTGTAATCTCGGAAAGCGAAACCGCGGGTGGATAAGGGGCAATTACTGTATTCCAGGAACTCTGCCAGGCATTGGAGATAAAGAAACAACTAAAAGATATTTCCTTTGCTCAAGGAGCCACGGGTAAACAGCAGTTACACCCCAGGGCCATATGTGCTGTGAGAGGGGAGAGGCCAGCGGTCTCTGGGAGCTTGGGAAGGGCAGCTCCCCCAGCTGGGACAAGAGTGGCAAGGAAACTGTCAAGTTCTCTCCCCCTTGGGAGTGACATGACCTAGGGCAGGTCGACCTTGAGTGGCTCGAAGACAGCCGGTGACCTCCCCTTGGTGAGTCGAAATTCTCGAGTTAAACAATCCTGGGTGCTGCTTCCACGCGGGAAATGTCTGCCAGCCTTCCCCGCCACGCCCTGCTCCCAAATCTTGTATCTAAAATGTAGAATGTAGGGTTTTGAGGCTTGGCCTGGGTGCTAGAACAGGGTGGCTATTTGGGACAGTGAAACCCAGCCGCCTCTCCTGATGACAATGCCCTGTCCGCCCCTCGCTCCCACCCTCGGCTTGGTGGATACTGTGTCCTCATGGGAGGGGGTGGGCTTGGGGAGAGACAGGTAAAGTTGCTGGAACTGGGCAGCGGGCGAGGTCTTTGCAAATCCTCTGTCCAAGTCAGAGGGCCCAGTTGTCCTCTTTCTGTGGTGGGGCGGAAGCAAAGCCCCAGGGCAAATGTAGCCCAGCTCAGACACCTGCTTCCAAGCCCCTGCCAACCAGGTGGCAGAGAAAGTCCGCTAGACTCTGGCCACAGAGTCTGTGGCTTAACTTTCATTTTTCTAATTGGCCACGCTCTAGTGGGGGGGATAAAGCCATACATCTCCCCTTTCCCACAAAACCATAATTCTTAGCTCCTTGGTCCAGCAGTCCTCCAGGGGGGACAGACCTGCCCCTGGGCCCAGAGGCTACGCCAGCCTCTCCCCATGCCTAGGGCTGCACAGAGAGAGAGCCCATTCCCTGGAGTGAGGGCTTATGCTGGAGGCCTCCTCTGCAGTCCACTCCTCTTTGCTGTTCTTTTCTCTTTGTTGCTCCCTCCTTTCTTCTTTCCCTTCCTTTCTTTCCTTTCTTTCTTTTTTTGGAGTCTCCCTCTGTCGCTTAGGCTAGAGTGCAGTGGTATGATCTTGGCTCACTGCAACCTCCGTCTCCCAGGTTCAAGCAATTCTCCTGCCTCAGTCTCCCGAGTAGCTGGGATTACAGGTGCCCACCACCATGCCCAGCCAAATTTTTTATTTTTAGTAGAGACGGGGGTTTGCCATGTTGGTGAGGCTGGTCTCGAACTCTTAACCTCAAGCAATCCACCCACCTTGGCCTCCCAAAGTGCTGGGATTACAGGTGTGAGCCACGGCACCCGGACTCCTCCCTTATCTTTCCATTATGGTTTCCATCTGGTCTCTCTGTCTCCCAGCAAGAGGGACGGGGACAAGAAGGAAGTAAAGGGAATGGGAGGGAAGAGAAAAGAGAGGGCCAAGGGAAACGAGAGGGAGCTATGGGGAGTGGGGCAGGGAGGAGAGAAGTGGGCAGAGAAGGGTTGGGGGGGCAAGCATGGGGCCGCCTAGGGAAGGGCAGGGAGGGCAGGAGGCGAAATAGCCTGGGCATTGCTGGGCCAGGGATTCACCTCCTAACTCCTCAGCTCCTTCAAGTCTTTGTGCAAATGTCACCTTCCCAAAGAGGTCTCCCCTCCCCTCCCGATTCAAGATGACAACTTCGCACCTCACTTCCACCCTCCTAACTCTCCCCTGCTTTGTCTCCTTTTCGTCGACATGGTCTGTGCCTTCTTCTAACCACTGTATAATTTACTCATTTATTATGTGATTCTTTATTGTCTGTATCCTCTCGCCCCGCCCCCACACTGGGATTATTTTGTCTGTTTTGTTCACAGATGGATCCCATGCCTGCAGTGACTGCTTTGCGGGCACTCAAGAAATATTTGTGGGGCTGGGCGCGATGGCTCACGCTGTAATCCCAGCGCTTTGGGAGGCTGAGGTGAGTGGATCACCTGAGGTCAGGAGTTTGAGACCAGCCTGGCCAACATGGCAAAACCCCGTCTCTACTAAAAATACAAAAATTAGCCGGGTGTGGTGGCATGTGCCTGTAATCCCAGCTACTCAGGAGGCTGAGGCAGGAGAATCTCTTGAACCTGGGAGGTGGAGGTTACAGTGAGCTGAGATCATGCCATTGCACTCCAGCCTGGGCGACAGAGGGAAACTCTGTCTCAAAAAACGAGAAATATTTGCAGATTGAATGCATGCATGAATGAACAGTGTCTGCCCCTGGGAGGGCGGGCTTGGGTCTGCAGTGCTCCAAGTGTGTCCCTGAGCATCTCCTTGGGCTACGGGAGTGGGACAGCCCAGCCTGAGTGTGGGCTGGCTGGTGGGCAGCGGTTGGTGAAGCGGGCAGGGGTTGCCACTCCATGTCCCCTGGCACGGACCCACCTTCCACTGCTTCAGACACCATGCCCGACTGAACCCCGCTGGTCTTCTCTCCCCCTGGCTGGCCCAGGACCCAGCAGGCAGTGTCTTGGCATCCTCCCTCCTGGCCCTGGAGGCTGTGAAGCCAGCTCTGGGCATCCCAGGAAGTGTGTGCCTGTCCCCTTCCTCCTGCAGCCAACCCGACTCCAGCGCCCCCTCCTCTGAGGCTTGCGTGTGTTCAACTGCCCAGAGGAGTCTCTGTCCCAGCTGCGCAGCCTCTGAGGAACCTCTCAGAAGCTTCTGGAGAGACCCAGCGGCTGTGGCGGGTGTGACGAGACCTTGTTCCAGGGCTCCTGCCTAGCGGCGGCAACAGAGACCTTCTTCCCAGCACAGCCACATGGTGTCCTCCTGACAGGCGGGGAAGGGACAGATGGTTCCCTATGTACCTGCGTCTTCTGTCTTGTGTCTCAGGGGGGTGCCTTCACTGGCCAGGGCCTGCAATTTCCAGTGTCCTGGGAGTGTGGATCCGGGACCCTGGAGCCTTCCTTCCCAGGGCTGGTTCCCAATTGGCTTCCCACATGTCACAGATCCAGACTAAGTGTCTTCACCCTCACCCCCATCTCATCAGGCTCAGTGAATGGTGCCCCCATAGCCCAGGGGCTCAGCTCTAAAGCCCTGGGGTTGTCCTTGACATGTGTCTCTCTCACACACTATCCTTCAAGGAATCCTGGAGGCTCTACCTTCAAGTAATCAGAATCCAACAACTTCTTCCCTGTGCAGCTGCCTCTTCCCTGTTCAGAGATGCCGCTGACTCTGCCGGGAGCAATGCCCTGGCCTCGTAACTGGTCTCCTGCCTCCACACTTGCCCCGCCGGTCTGTTAATTCCAAGCCCTGTTCTGGATGTTTCATATAAATGGAATCACACAATCAGTGGTGCTGTGTGACTGGTTTATTTCCCGAGTGCTACATTCTACAACTCTGTGACGTTATTATTTGGTTGGAGCAAAAGTTATTGAGGTTTTGGCCATTGTTTTTAATGGGAAAACCAGCAATAACGTTTGCACCAACCTAAATAAGTAAGCAATGGTTAAGCCATACATTTTCAAAAGTATTAGGAATAATAGTAAATATATGGAAGACAGTCAATGGGGCAGGATGTGAGGTAAGAAGAGTGATTGTAGGTCAGGAGTCAGGGACTTCGGGTTCTAGTCCTGATTCTGTCTTTAACCATGCAACCAAGTGAAGGCAGCAACCTCTCTGGGCACAATAACACGTTTGTCCAAGCCACCCAGTAACTGATGGAAAGAGATTACAGCTAGGACTCTCCTGTAAGACTGACAACAGCACCCCTCGGGCAGGCCTGCAACTGAGCACCAGGAGGCAGCCCGGGGACTTCTGCTGCTATCTGCCCCAAAGTATCTCTGGTCTCCCTGGCTGCGTCCTTTTTTTTTTTTTTTTTTTTTTTGAGACGGAGTCTTGCTGTGTAGCCCAGGCTGGAGTGCAATGACATGAACTTGGCTCACTGCAACCTCTGCCTCCTGGGTTCAAGTGATTCTCCTGCCTCAGCTTCCCAAGTAGCTGGAATTACAGGCACCTGCCATCTTACCTGGCTAATTTTTGTATTTTCAGTAGAGTAGGGGTTTTGCCATGTTGGCCAGGCTGGTCTTGAACTCCTGACCTCAGGTGATCTGCCCACCTCAGCCTCCCAAAGTGCTGGGATTACAGGCGTGAGCCACCATGCCCGGCTGGCTAGGTCTTTAAGAATTGAGGGGAAGTATGGGGAGGCTGAGGAAGGTGGATCACTTGAAATCAGGAGTTCGAGACCAGCCTGGACAACGGGGAAAACCCTGTCTCTACTAAAAATACAAAAATTAGCCAGGCATGGTGGCCCGCACCTGTAATCCCAGCTACTTGGGAGGCCGAGGCAGGAGAATCACTTGAACCCGGAGGTGGAGGTTGCAGTGAGCCAAGATGGCACCACTGCACTCCAGCCTCAGTGACAGAGCGAGACTCCATCTCAAAACAAACAAAAACAAACAACCAACCAAAAAGAATCGAGGGAAGTCACGGCGAGAAGCATCAACTGGGTTCCTGAAAGCCCCAGTTCAATTCCAGCTTGCTCCTTACCAGCTGCATGCCTGACCTCCGTGAACCTCAGTCCCCTCATCTGTAAAATGGGCTAATGCACACATCTCCATCCTAGGGCTGCTGAAACAAAATGTGATAAAGCACATGGTAGGCTCCCAGTAAGTGCTTGACAAACCAACTATGTTCTCTTCTTTTTTACTTTGAGACAGTCTTGCTCTGTCACCCAGTGGCACGATCTTGGCTCACTGCAACCTCTGTCTTCCAGGTTCAAGTGATTCTCTTGCCTCAGCCTCCTGAGTAGCTGGGATTACAGGCTCGTGCCACCACACTTGGCTAATTTTTGTTTTTGTTTTTGTTTTTGTTTTGAAATGGAGTCTTGCTCTGCCGCTCAGGCTGGAGGTGCAGTGGCGCAATCTCGGCTTACTGCAAGCTGCATCTCCCGGGTTCACACCGTTCTGCTGCCTCAGCCTCCCCAATAGCTGGGACTACAGGTGCCTGTCACCACGCCCGGCTAATTTTTTGTATTTTTTAGTAGAGACGGGGTTTCACCAAGTTAGCCGGGATGGTCTTGATCTCCTGACCTTGTGATCCACCCACCTCAGCCTCCCAAAGTGCTGGGATTACAAGTGTGAACCACCGCGCCCAGCCTTGTATTTTTTTTTTTTTTAATAGTGATGGGGTTTCACCGTGTTGGCCAGGCTGGTCTCAAACTCCTGACCTCAGGTGATCTGCCCCCCTCCTTGGCCTCCCAAAGTACTGGGATTACAGGCATGAGCAACTGTGCCCAGCCCATGTTCAAAGAAGTCTTTGTCTGAATGAAGACAGGGAGGCTGGAGGAGAGGCAAGTTCAAAGGCTCAGGCCTTTCAGTCCTGAGGCTGCCTAGGTGGTGTTGAAGACAGGGCACCAGTGTGTGGTGGCAAAGCGGGAACAACTTCTTGCTTATCCTTTCTGGCTTGGACCACAGCGGTTCCCTGCCGGACTGTCTATTTCAGTGGAAGCTTGTGCTGAGATTTATTGTCTGTTCCTGCTGCCTGCAGACCGTGGGAAGGTAAAAAATGTCCTTTTTCAGGCCATAAAATAGAAAAGAGAACCCAATTTCTCTCCAGGGTAAGAATCATTATGTTTCACAATGATTGTAAAGTGTGCAGCAGTGAGGAGTGGGGTGACTGCTGGGGCCTGGGTGAGGAGGGGGAGGGGGTAGTGCCTGCAAGGTGGCCATCAACAGTCACCAAAGTCTTCCTGGAAGGAGCCCAGGAGGCAGGGATGCCACCCCGTCTGATGCCTGGGTACCCGCAAGGTCTCCATCCCTTGAGGTCTCCATGTGGCTTCAACGCACATTTATCAAACACCTACGCTGGGCAGGGAGAGGTGGGACGGCCAGTCTACTTGCTGTTCCTGGCATGTTGGACAGAGATGAGTAAACACGTGTTCAGTTAAATGAAATTGAATTGAGTGTTAAGGAATTTGGATCTTATCCAGGGCACCAAGAAACCAAGATTTAAGGATTTAAGGGTGTATGTGTGTGTGTGTGTGTGTGTGTGTGTGTGTGTGTGTATGCTTACATTTTTTTGAAATATAACTTATAAAGTGCACATATCTTAAGTGTCTAGTTTAATAATGTTTTTCGCACAGAGGCATCCAGGTCCACCATGCAGTGAGCTACAGAACATTTATAGCACTCCAGAAAGTTCTCTCGTGCCCCTTGCTTATGGATACTCCCCAAAATAATCACTGTCAACTCATTCTCGCTTCTTGAACTTCATGTAATTGGAGCCATCCAGTAAGCACACATTTGAGTTTCCCTTCTTTTGCTTGTCACTGTCAGTAAAGTCCACCCATGTTGTTGTGTGCAGCGGTAGCAGTTCACTGTTTTTCATCGCTGCTTATTATTCCATGTTATGTCACAATTTTTGGATCCTCAATGCTGTTGATGGACATCATGGTTTGGGGCTTTGCCTAGTAAAGTTATAGAGAATGTTCTTGTGTGTCTTTCACTGGACCTAATGAAGAGTTTTAAGAAGAGGAGGGACATATGAGATCGGATTTTTTTTTTGAAACACAGTTGCTCTGTCGCCCAGGTTGGAGTGTAATGCACGATCTCAGCTCACTGCAACCTACACCTCCTGGGATCAAGCAATTCTTGTGCCTCAGCCTCCCAAGTAGGTGGAACTACAGGTGTACACCACCACAACCAGCTAAGTTTTGTATTTTAAGTAGAGACAGGGTTTTACCCTATTGGCGAGGCTGGTCTTGAACTCCTGACCTCAAGTGATCCGCTTGCCTTGGCCTCCCAAAGTGCTGGGATTACAGGAGTGAGTCACCACGCCCAGCCTAGATCGGATTTTTTAAAAAACTTTTGTTTCTTAATTTTTTTCTCAGTGATTTTAGGTTCACAGAAAAATTAAGAAGGTACAGAGACTTCCCATATACCCTCTGCCCCCATGCATTCATAGCCTCCCCCATTACCAACACCCCCATCAGAGTGGTGCATTTGTTACAATCAATGGGCCTCTCTGGACTCATCATATTCACCCAAAGTCCACGGTTTACAGTAGGGTTCCTTCTTGGTGTTGTACATTCTGTGGGTTTGGACAAGCGTATAATGCCCTGTATGTACTATTAGAGTATCACCCAGAGTGGTTTCACTGTCCCCCAGATCCTCTGTGCTCCGCCTATTCATTTCTCCCCACCAAACCCCTAGCAATTGCTAATCTTCTTGTTTCCATAGTTTTCCCTTTTCTACAATGTCAGATAGTTGGAGTCACACAGGGTGCATCCCTTTCCGATTGGCTTCTTTCACTTAGTTATACACAGTTAAGGTTCCTCCATGTCTTTTCATGACTTCATAGCTCAATTCTTTCTTTTTTCTTTTTTTTTTTTTAAATTTTTGAGATGGCGTCTCACTCTTTTACTCAGGCTGGAGTGCAGTGGTGTGATCTCGGCTCACTGCAACCTCCACCTCCTGGGTTCAAGTGATTCTATTGTTTCATCCTCCCAAGTAGCTGGGATTACAGGTGTGCACCACCATGCCCGGCTAATTTTTCTATTTTTAGTAGAGATAGGGTTTCACCATGTGGCCAGGCTGGTCTCGAACTCCTGACCTCAGACAATCCATGCACCTCGGCCTCCCAAAGTGCTGTGATTACAGGCATGAGCCACCACACCTGGCCTCTATCTAACCCTGAATAATATTCCATTGTCTGATGTACCACGGTTTATTCATCCATTCACCTGCTGAAGGGACATTTTGGTTGCTTCCCAAGTTTTGGCAATTATGAATAAAGTTGCTATAAACATGCATGTGCAGGTTTTCATGCAGTCATAAATTTTCAATTCATTTGGGTAAATACCAAGGATCATGTGGTAAGAGTATGTCGAGTTTTGTCAGAAACCACCAAACCGGCCTCCAAGGTGGCTGAACCATTGTGCATTCCCACCCTGCAAGAAAGGAGCGTTCCTGTTGCTCCACATCCTCACCAGCATTTGATGTTGTCAGTGTTCTGGATTTTGGCCATTATAATAGGTGTGCAGTGGAATCTCATTGTTGTTTCATTGCTCTAGCTTTTTATTTTGAATTATTTCAAATCTATTGAAAAGTTAAGACAGTAATACCATGATGGTGAATTGACTGCATTCACCACTTTGCCTCCCTTTTATCCACCCCTTTGGAAGTGCCTTCTCATGCTGACTCTGGGCTTGGCCAAGTTGTTTTGACCAACGGGACAGCAACTCAACTGATGCAAGCAGCAGCTTTATAAAGTATGTTGTGTGTTGCTTTTCCCTCTTCCTCTTTTAGATCTCTGCCACTGCCATGAGGACACTCCCAGGCCCACCTGTCTGAGGGATGTAGAGATCTATGGAGGAGAGGTACATCATACAAGCCATAGGATCCCTAGACCAGTCAGGCTCCAGTGTACCCACTGGTGGATGACAGACCCTTGAGCAAACCCTGCCCAGATTTGTAGAATTGCCTGGCCGGTGACCGGGGGGCTTGTAGGAAATCATAAATAGCTGTTGTTTTAAGCTGGGAGATGATCCCAGTACTTTGGAAGGCCGAGGCAGGCAGATCACTTGAGGTCAGGAGTTTGAGACCTGCCTGGCCAACATAGTGAAACCCCATCTCTACTAAAAATACAAAAAATGAGCTGGGCATGGTGGCTTGTGCCTGTAATCCTAGCTACTACGGAGGCTGAGGCAGGCGAATCCCTTGAACCTGGGAGACGGAGGTTGCAGTGAGCCAAGATTGCGCCACTGCACTCCAGCCTGGGCGACAGAGTGAGACTCCATCTAAAACAAAACAAACAAACAAACAAAAAAATAAAAATAAAAAAAAACCCAACTGTTACAACAATAAATACACATCTATTCTTTACCTAGTATTAACACTTTTCCACATTTGCCTTATTTATATTTTGTTATTTATTATTATTATTTTTTGAGACAAGGTTGTGCTTTATTACCCAGGCTGGAGTGCAGTGGGGGCAATCATGGCTCACTACAGCCTTGACATCCTGGGGCGAAGTGATCCTCCCATCTCAGCCTCCCGAGTAGGTGGGACTACAGGTGCAAGCCACCATGCCTGGCTAATTTTTGCATTTTTTGTAGAGACAAGGTCTCGCCATGCTGCCCAGGATGGTTTCAAATAGCTGGGCTCAAGCAATCCCCCCATCTCAGCCTGCCAAAGTGCTGGGATTACAGGCATGAACCACCGCGCCCTTCCTTCATTTGCCTTATTGCTCTTTTATATTTCTTTCCTTGAAACATTTAAAACTTGCCAACATCATCACATTTCTATCCTACATACTTTAGCATCTGTCTCTTAAGGACATCCTCCTACGTAACCATAACACCATGATTGCATTCAAGACACTTAATGGTGTTACAATAATATCATCTAATATTGAGTTCATATTCAAATTTCCCCAAGCACCCAAAAATGTCCTTTATAGCTACTTTATTTATTGTTTTAGATCCAGAATCTAATTAGGATCATTCCAGGACATTGCCCGCTTCCACAGTCCTGTTTCTGCATACAGATATTTGTCGGCCCATCCCAGTGTCCAGCCAAGAACACTGAGTCAGGGCGACATGAAGAAAGTGGGCTGGGGAACCACACCGTCTGGGTTCAAATCCCTGCATTGCCACTTCCCAGCTGTGTGACCCTCCCTGGGAGTGTTCCTTTCCCTTCCTGTGCCTTGAGTACCTCATTTATCTGCAAAACAAGCACTATCCACCTTGCAGGGTTATTGTAAGCATCCAGTGAAGTATCACACACACCGTGCTCAGAACAGAGCTGACTATATTGTAGGTCACTGTGCATACTTTAGTGATTTTTGTCATGAGACAATTATTATTCTTTTTGTCTGTTGATCAAAGCATTTATTGCATAGACCTCTCCAAGCAGTGCTGTGTCATTGGGAAACCTGCCAGGGTTTAGATTTCTGCTCTGATAATCCCCATTTAGATTGAAGGAGGTCGCATTTTTTTTCTTTTCTTTTTCTTTCTTTCTTTTTTTTTTTTTTTTTTTTTTTTTAAGACAGAGTCTCGCTCTGTCATCCAGGCTGGAGTGCAATGGTGCGACATTGGCTCACTGCAACCTCCACGTCCCGGGTTCAAGGGAGTCTCCTGCCTCAGTCTCCCCAGTAGCTGGGATTACAGGCGTACACCACCACGCCCGGCTAATTTTATTTTTAGTAGAACCAGGGTTTCACTATGTTGGCCAGGGTTTCACTATGAACTCCTGGCCTCAAGTGATCTGCCTTCTCTGACCTCCCTAAGGGCAGGGATTACATGCGTGAGCCACCACACCCGGCCGGTTGCATGGTTTTGAGGAAAGAGTACTGGAGTGGAAGTCAGGAAACTTGGACCCCAGTCCCCTTTTCACCTCCGACTTGCTGTGTGACCTTGGATGTGCCGTTCACTTTCTGGTCCCGATTTCCCCCCTCCTTCCCTTCCTTTCTTCCCCCTCCTTTCTTCTTTCAATTGCATTGACTGAAGATTTTTTTTCCCCCACTTGTTCTATTTTTTCCCTGTTAATTTGGAAGTTATAATACATGCTATTTCTATTCTCTTGTAATTACCCTAGAAAATTTAACATGCATATTTAGGTTATAATTGACATCTATGATTTCTGTCTTTACTCTCCTCCCACACAATTCCAGGACCTTAAAATGCTTTCTCTCTGGTCACATCCCTTCCAACTCTTGCCACCATTGCCCTGTATTTTCCTTCTCACTTGTTGTTTGCTTTAACCTCATAAATTAAATTTTTTCTTTTTTTTTTTTTGAGATGGAGTTTTGCTCTTGTTGCCCAGGCTGGAGTGCAATGGTGCGATCTTGGCTCATCAAAACCTCTGCCTCCTGGGTTCAAGCGATTCTCCTGCCTCAGCCTCCCAAGTAGCTGGGATTACAGACATGCGCCACCATGCCTTGCTAATTTTGTATTTTTTTAGTAGAGATGAGGTTTCTCCATGTTGGTCAGGCTGGCCTCAAACTCCTGACCTCAGGTGATCCTCTCACCTCAGGTGAGAGGATCCTCCCAAAGTGCTGGGATTACAGGCATGAGCCACTGTACCCGGCCAAATTAATTTCATATAGTCCACATTTGTTGAAGTTTACCTACGTTTAACACTGTTCTTACCTACATTTACTTTTTTTTTTTTTTTGAGACAGGGTCTTGCTCTGTCACCCAGGCTGGAGTACAGTGGTGCGATCATGGCTTACTGCAGTCTTGACCTGTTGGACTCAAGTGATCCTCCCACCTCAGCCTTCTGAGTAGCTAGGACCACAGGTGCACACCACCATGACTGACGAAGTTTTTGTATTTTTGGAGAGACAGGGTCTTCCTATGTTGCCCAGGCTGATCTCAAACTCCTGGGCTCAAGCAATCCTCCCGCCTCGGCCTCCCAAAGTGCTGGGATTACAACAGGTGTAAGCCACCACACCCGGCCTACCTAACCATTTTTTTTGTTCACTGTTCTTTCTTTCATTTTCCTTTTTCCTGAAGTTTATTATTTAAAAGTTCCTTTAGGGAGGGTCTTGGTTGTAAACTCTGACAGTTTTTGTTTGTCTGATGATATCTTTATTTCGCGCTCATGCTTGAAAAAATTTCAGAAGAGATAGAATTCCCAGGTGACAATTATCTTCTCTCTACTGTCTCCTGGCTCCCAGAGTTTCTCTGAGAATTCTGCTATCCGTCTATTTGATGTTCCTTTTTTAGGCAATCTCTCTTTTATCTTTGGCTGCTTTCAAGGTTTTCTCTTTGTCCACGATGTTTCATGGTTTTGCTATGGTGTTTTTAGGTGGAGATCTCTTTTAATTTATCCTGCTTGAGATTCATTGAGCTTTCTGAAGTTTAGAGTAATAGTTCTGGAAAATTCTCAGCTATCTTCTCTTTGAATTTGACTCTCCACTGTTACCTCTGATATCTCCTTCTGGAACTCTGATTAGACACAAACTAGATCTTCTCATTTCATCCCCACCTCTCTTAATCTCTTTTATATTTTCCACTTCTTTGTCTCCCTCTGCTACCTTCTGAGAAATGTGTTTATTTTTTATTTTTTGAGACAGAGTTTCACTCTGTTGCCCAGGCTGAAGTGCAGTGGCATGATCTTGGCTTACTGCAACCTTCACCTCCTGGGTTCAAGTGATTCTTCTGCTTCAGCCTCCTGAGTAGCTAGGACTACAGGCGTGTGCCACCACGCCTGGTTAATTTTTTTTTGTATTTTTAGTAGAGACAGGGGCCTGGGGAGTGTGGTTTTGCCATGTTGGCCAGGCTGGTCCTGAACTCCTGGCCTCAAGTGATCCACCCGCCTCAGCCTCCTATAGTGCTGGGATTACAGTGGTGAGCCACTGTGCCAGGCAAGAAATGTATTTTTATGCCTTTCCCAGTTCACTAATTCTCTCCTCAGCTGTCTCATCTTCTGTTTCATTCATGAAGTTTCTAATTTCAATTATTAAACTTTTAATTTCTAGATATTTTATTGGACTCTTTTTCAAATCAATCTGGTAATTTTTCATAATCTCATTTTCCTTTGTCATACTTTTGTTATCCACTTTTATATTTTAAAATGCTTGCAGCTGGGTGCGTTGGCTCACGCCTGTAATCCCAGCACTTTGGGAGGCCGAGGTGGGCGGACCACGAGGTCAGGAGATCGAGACCACCCTGGCTAACATGGTGAAACCCCATCTCTACTAAAAATACAAAAAATTACCCAGGCATGGTGGCGGGCACCTGTAGTCCCAGCTACTTGGGAGGCTGAGGCAGGAGAGTGGTGGGAACCCCAGAGGCAGAGCTTGCAGTGAGCCGAGATCTTGCCACTGCACTCCAGCCTAGGCAAGAGAGCGAGACTCTGTCTCAAAAATAAAAATAAAAATAAAAATAAAAAAATAAAAATAAAATGCTTGCATATTTATTTTATATGCAATGTCTGATAATTCAACATTTGCCACCTGTGCACGTCTGATTTGCGGTTGCTGTTTTTGGTGGCCCCTGTTCACAGTAGCTTGTTTCCTGTGTGTTTTGACTTTTCCTCTGCTGTGCACTTGCATTTCTTGGAATTTGTTTTCTACAGGAATTCGTGGAGGCCTGGCCTTAGGGCTGTTTCTTCAGAGAAGATTGGTGTATATTTCTGCCGGGTGCTGCTGTTAACGGTGGGCTGATTTTCTGCTTGTGGTTTTTTAGGCCGCATATGTAGAATGAATTCTGGCCCCACACCCACATAAGGGCGAGCTGGTGATTAAGATTCTCAGGAAGGCAGACTTTTTCTTTTTTTTTTTTTTTCTGGTTTTTATTTTTCCCTTCCCACCAGAACCAAGGCAGACTTTTCTAGTTCACGTTTGGAAGATCTTGCTTTATGTGTGGTTGGTGATGTGGTTTGGCTCTGTGTCCCCACCCAAATCTTACCCTGTAGCTCCCATAATTCCCACAAGTTGTGGAAGGGAGCCAGTGGGAGGTGACTGAATCATGGGGGCGGGTCTTTCCCGTGCTGTTCTCGTGATAGTGAATGGGTCTCACGAGATCTAATGGTTTTTTAAAACGGGAGTTTTCCCGCACAAGCTTTCTTTCTGCCTGCTGCCATTCGTGAGAAATGTGACTTGATCCTCCTTCCGCTATGATTGTAAGGCCTCCCAGCCATGTGGCACTATAAGTCCAATAATCCTCTTTCTTTTGTAAATTGCTCAGTCTCGGGCGTGTCTTTTTTTTTTTTTTTTTTTTTTTGAGACAGAGTCTCACTCTGGCGCCTAGTCTGGAGTGCAGTGGCGAGATCTCGGCTCACTGCAAGCTCTGCCTGCCGGGTTCACGCCATTCTCTTGCCTCAGCCTCCCGAGTAACTGGGACTACAGGCGCCCGCCACTATGCCTGGCTAACGTTTGGTATTTTCAGTAGAGACCGGGTTTCGCTGTGTTAACCAGGATGGTCTCTATCTCCTGACCTCGTGATCCGCCCGCCTCGACCTCCCAAAGTGCTGGGATTACAGGCCTGAGCCACCACGCCCTGCCTCGGGCATGTCTTTATCAGCAGCGTGAAAACGGACTAATCCAGTTGGCAAATTTCATCTCCCACCTAGCCCAGGTAGACTTTGTCTCTTGCTGTTTTAACACAGAGCGTTAGAGGCCAGGCTTTCGGCTGACCAGATGCCCCTGTGGAAGTGCTCCTTCACTTTTCTGGAGTTGCATTCTTGCAACTTTGAAGGTTTTCTTTACTTTCCCACAAACCTATCCATGCATTAAAAAACATTTTAAATACCTCATCCAGCAATTTCAGATGTCCTGTGTTAGGAAAGCATCTCCAGAACTTAGCCTTAGGGCCCAGTTTTATTTATCCTTCATTCTTTCACTTATTCATGTCACAAACACTTCCCTGAGCACCTACTAGGGGCCAAGTCCTGGGTTAGCTAAAGAGGATGTAGAGATCCGTAAGACACAGTCCCCCTTGGGGGAGCTCACCATGAAGGCCCTTAAAATGTGCCTGGGTAGTGTTGGCAGAAATAATTCAAATTACAGGCACACTTTGTTTTATTGCACTTTGCTTTCTTGGGCTTTGTGGATATTGCCTTTTTTTTTTTTTTTAACAAATTGAACGCTTCTGGCAACCCTGCATTGAGCAAGTTTATTGGCACCATTTTTCCAACAGCGTGTACTCGGTTCATGTCTCTCCATAATCTTCACAATTTTTGAAACTTTTTCATTATTATTATCTCTGTTATGATGATCTGTGATCTATTATAATTGTTTTGGGGTGCCACAAACTGTGCCCATAGAAGATGGCAAACTTAATAAATGTTGTGTGTTTTCCCAGTGCCCCCTTCTCTCTCTCTTCAGGCCTCCCGATTCCCAAAGACACAATAATATTGCAATTAGGCCAATTAATAGTCCTACAGTGGCCTCTAAGTATTCAAGTGAAAGGAAGAGTCACACGTCTCCCACTTTATATCAAAAGCTAAAAATGATTAAGCTTAGTGAGGAAGGCATATTGAAAGCCAAGAGAGGCCAAATGTTAGACCTCTTGCCCCAAACAGTCAACCAGGCTGTGAGTGCAAAGGAAAAGTTCTTGAAAAAAATTAAAAGTAATACTCTAGTGAACATACAAATCATAAGAAAGAAAAAAGCCTTATTGCAGATACGGAGAAAGTGCTCATGGTCTGGATAGAAGATCAAACCAGCCGTAGCCTTCCCTTAAGCCGAAGCCTAATCCAGAGCCAGGACATAACTCCTTTCAATTCTATGAAGGCTGAGAGAGGTGAGGAAGCTGCAGAAGAAAAGTTGGAAGCTATCAGAGGTTGGTTCATGAGGTTTAAGGAAAGAAGACCTTTCTGTAACATAAAAGTGCAAGGCGAAGCGGCAAGTGCAGATGGGGAAGCTGCAGCAAGTTATCCAGGAGATCCAGCTAAGATTCTTTTTTTTTTTTTTTTTTCACAGCAAAGATGCCACAGCATTTTATTACCGTTACAAAAGTCAACCAATGATATTTTCATTGAAATATCTGCACTGAATGATGATTCCACATATGAGGCAAAGAGGGATGTCTTTGGAGAAGGCACTTAAGGTAGGACATTAGCAAATCTTACCGGTTGGCTAAAACAAAAAATGATCTGGTTATACCTGGCTGGTGGCCTGTTAGGGCTGTTCCTTCTCACTGTGGCTTGACTAAAAACCGGTGGCATTAAGAAAGTGTCCACATTTCCCACAGTTTGTGGGTACCCCAGTGGGGTGGTGCTGCTCTCAAAAGCTCCGTGTCCTTAAACACATCCATCCTCACGAGATCAGTTTCCCCAAGTGCTAATTCCAAAAATAGACTCAGAGCTGGCAGAAATCATTCAGGAAGCTTCTTGAAGGCCCTCTCCATTTCTCAGTCTCACTTTCAGCTGGTCCCAGCTACTGTAAGTAGCTTTGGCTTCCCAAGGTCACTAGCAACTTCTACTTTTGCTAATATCCTTGGTTTTACATGGCATAGGTTGTGACTGGCTGTTAGACTAGTCGCCCACCAATTAGGTGCACCTCTATTTCATACCCTTTTCTTGAATCTGGGCTGGGCTTCCAGCTAAGATCCTTGATGACTCTAAACTTAATGATCCTTGGCTACACTAAACAACAGATTTTTAGTGCAGATGAAACAGCCTTCTATTGGAAGAAAGATGGCATCTAGGAATTTTTCCTAGCTAGAGAGGAGGTCAAGGCCTGGCTTCAAGGCTGGCTGTCTTTTTAGGGACCAATGCAGCTGATGGCTTTAAGTAGAAGCCAATGTTTTTTTACCATTCTGAGAATCCTAGAGCTCTTAAGAATTATGCTAAGTAGGCCGGGCATGGTGCCTTATGATTGTAATCCCAGCACTTTGGGAGACCGAGGTGGGCAGATCACCTGAGGTCGGGAGTTTGAGACCAACCTGACCAACATGGAGAAACCCCATCTCTACTGAAAATACAAAATCAGATGGGTGAGGTGGTACGTGCCTGTAATCCCAGCTACTTGGGAGGCTGAGGCAGGAGAATCGCTTGAACCCGGGAGGTGGAAGTTGCAGTGAGCTGAGATTGTGCCACTGCACTCCAGCCTGGGCAACATGAGCTGAACTCCATCTAAAAAAAAAAAAAAAAAAAAGAATTATGCTAAATCTACTCTGCTTGTGCACTATCAATGGAACAACAAAGTCTGGATGACAGCACATATGTTTACAGCATGGTTTACTGAATATTTTAAGCCCATTATTAAGACCTACTGCTCAGAAAAAAAGATTCCTTTCAAAATATTACCACTGATGGACAAGGCACCTGGTCACCCAAGAGGTCTGACGGAGGTGTACGAGGAGATTAATGTTTTCATGCCTGCAAACACAACATCCATTCTGCAGCAAACTTGCATCAAGGAGGAATTTTGACTTTCAAGTCTTATAATTTAAGAAAGCATTTCGTAAGGCTAAAGCTGCCATAGACTGTGATTTCCTCTGATAGATCTGGGCAAAGTAAATTGAAAACCTTTTGGAAAGGATTCACCATGCTACTTTCCATTAAGAACATTTGTGATTAATGGGAGGAGGTAAAATTATCCATATTAACAGGAGCTTCAAATAAGTTGATTCCAACCCTCATGGATGACTTTCAGGGGTTCAAGACTTCAATGGAGGAAGCAACTGCAGATGTGGTGGAAATAGCAAGGGAACTAGAATTCGAAGCAGAGCCTGAAGATGTGACTGAATTGCTGCAATCTTATGATAAACCCAAACAGATGAGGAGTTGCTTCTTATGGCTGAGCAAAGACAGTGTTTTCTTGAGGTTGAATCTACTCCTGGTAAAGACGCTGCGAACATTGAACTGTGAACTGTGAACGTTGCTGAAATGACAACAAAGGATTTAGAATATTACATAAACTTAGTTGATAAAGCAGCAGCAGCATTTTTGATGTTGAAGGAAGTTCTGTGGGAAAAATGCTGTCAAACAGCATCCCATGCTACAGAGAAATCTTTCACGAAAAGAAGAGTCAATCAATGTGCAAATTTCACTGTTGTCTTATTTTAAGGAATTGCCACAGACACCCCAACCTTCAGCAACCACCACCCTTATTAATCAACAGCTATCAACATCCAGGCAAGATCCTTCACCAGCAAAAAGATGATGACTCACTGAAGGCTCAGATGGTTGGTAGCACGTTTTAGAAATAAAATATTTTAAAGTTAAGGTCTGTACATTGTTTTTTTGGACATAATGCTGTTGCACACTTAACAGACCACAGTATAGTGTAAACATAACTTGTACATGCACTGGGAAACCAAGAAATTTATGTGACTTGCTTTTTTGCAATACTTGCTCTGTTGCAGTGGTCTGGAACTGAACCCACAGTATCTCCAAGGTGTGTCTGTACACAAACACAACAACTGCTGCCATTTACTGAGGTCCTCTGCTGTGCGGGGCATTGTGCTCAGTACTCTGCATATATCATCTCATTGACTGTTCTTGCCAACCCCATGAAGGGGCAGTAGTATTAACCCACAATGAAGAAACTAAGGCATGGAGAGGTTATACTTAACTTACCCCAGGATGCATAATTGCAAGATGGCAGAACCATAATTGGAAAGTAGGCCATCTGGCTTAGGACTGGGATCTTGGCCTCTGTGCTAAGGGATTGTCCCCCACCCTCCTTTCCACACTCCTGCCTTGAATACAACTCCCCCCAGCCCTGCCCGATCTTTAACTCCCCCTCAACCACCTGGCCCATCAGTGACCTCCTAGCCCTGCCATGAAATCTGGGCCAGCCCCATGCTGGGGCATGGCTCCCAGCCTGTCCTTAGAAAGACGTCGTCCCTGCCAAAAAGCAGCTCAATGAAGAGGACATGGTGAGGGCAGCCCTATTAATATTCCTTCCTTCTGTCGTTTTGGCAGGAAACAGTGAGATCCTGGAGAGGCGGGGGAGGTGGTGGGGGAGGTGAGTGTGGGGTTGTATACCTGGCAAGAGGAGCGGTCTTGTGGTATCATTCATGAGGGTGGGTTTAAGACTGGTAGAGGGATCGGGATGGGTGGAGGGATGGGAGTCGTCTTCAGAAGGGAACCCCAAAGGATGGGGAGGGATGGCCTGGAATAGATAAAGGGTGAGGGTCGTGGGTGCCCCCTACCCAGGAAGGCAGAAGCAAGGCCACCTCCCTACGATAATCTTTACAACCAGCCCGACCAGTCATGCGTTGTATGAGTGCACACACATACACACACACATGCACACACTACCATGCACTCCCTGAGGTGGGTCCAGTATGGTCTGAGCCGTGTCTTTGTCCCCAGCACACTTAGCTCAGAGTCTGGCCCTCAATCATAAATATGTGCTGAACAGATCCTGGCTATGTGTATTTAAAAATTTTTTAAATTCTAGTCATGCATTGCTAATGACAGGGTCACATCCTGAGAAATGCGTCATTAGGTGATTTCGTCGTTGTGTGAACGTCATAGCGTGTATTTACACACAGCTAGATGGCGTAGCCTATTCCACACCTAGGCTCTATGGTAGAGCCTATTGCTCCCATGCTGCAAACCTGCACAGTGTGTGTGTCCCAAATGCTCTCGGCAGCTGTAACACTGTAGTATTTGTGTATTGCGACATATGTGAACATAAGAAAGGTACAGTAAATATATGGTATTATCATCCTACGGGACCACCATCGTCTATATGGCCGTCGTGGGCCAACACGTCAGTGTGAAGCACATGGCTGACCACGTGTTGTATCTGAATCTAGGTTGACCCACTGTGCGATTAAACACCAAAGTAGTATATTATGGAGAAAAAATGAAATTCTCTCCCTCCTTTATCCCACTGCTTTCTCTGCTCCCCACCAAGGTAACCACTGTTAGCAGTTTGGCAGCCTCCTCCTTCCGCAGGGTTTCCGGAATGCATGAATTTGTAATCTCACGAAGCAGGCACCACACACACACACACACACACACACACACACTCACACACACATGCACACGTGCTTTGGGATCCATCACCCTTCCTTCATTTTCCCCTCCTCCATTTCCTACCTCCCCCAGCCCCCTCTGCCACCGCCATGGTCCTGGTCCTGGACTCAGCAGGGATTAACAGCAGGACAGCAGAGGCTGTCCTCACCCTTCCCAGTATTCCTCCTGTGCTGAGAGGGAGGGATGGGCATGGATAGGGGAGGTTGGCAGTAGGTGGAAGTTCCCCAGGAGGTGTTCCTAAAGGGTAGGGAGAGAAATTGGAAGACCCAAGATTGGCTGCATTTCTAGCTGAGACTCTTCTGTGACAGCTCTCCCTCCTCCTCTTCCTCCTCCCTTCTCCTCCTCCTCCCCCTCCTCCTCCTCCTCCTCCTCCTCCTCCTCCTTCTCCTCCTCAACTGGAGCCCAGCCTTGCATCTCTTACTCCGATGTGGAGCCTTGCATGGAGGTCTCGGCTTGCTCTGAAGGCTTGTCATGTCTGCTTTTAATGAAGTTTAATTATCTTCCAAGATTCAATGAATAATTATAAATCTTTTCAAGATGCAATCACACGGGTTCATGCTTCATTAACAGTGGAAAATCAGTTGTAATTTGCGTAATTCCTTTCTTCTGGAGATCAGTCTGTTTGTACACTCGCTCCCCTCCTCACCCTGCTTTGTCTGCTCCAAGAAGCACAAAGGACGCCTGGCTTTTTCCTCCAGAATTGAAGAGCCTTGTCAGGAGCGGGGAGGAGAGCAAGGTCCCGGTGGAGCAGGTGGGGGAGGGGAGGGAGAGAAAGATGGTCCCGGAAGAGGTGGGGGTAGCAGGCCTGGGGAGATATATCTAGGAGGCAGAGCTGGGGGATGAGGGATTGGAGAGCAGAGGGGAGGAGTCTACAAGGCTATGAGGAGGCAGAGGATTTCTTAACTTTTTAGGGGGTCCCAGACCCCTTTAAAAATCTGTTGAGGCCAGACACAGTGGTTCACACCTGTAATCCCAGCACTTTGGGAGGCTGAGGAGGGCAGGTCATTTGAGGTCAGGAGTTCGAGACCAGCCTGTCCAACATGGTGAAACCCTGTCTCTACTAAAAATACAAAAATTAGCCGGGGGTGGTGGCCCACACCTGTAATCCCAGCTACTCAGGAGGCTGAGGCAGGAGAATCGCTTGAACCCAGGAGGCGGAGGTTGCGGTGAGCTGAGATGGCGCCACTGCACTCCAGCCTGGGTGATAGCGCGAGAATCTGTTTCGAAAAAAAAAAAAAATCTGTTTAAACTATTGACACCCCCAGAAAAATGATATTCTGAGGGTGTCTCCTTGCTTTCAGGGTGTTACATCCTGAAGTCGTTTCCAGCAGCTCTGACCTCCTGGGGGTCCCAAATAACTGTGAGAATATAAGGCTGCTTCTTAGTAATGTCAGACATTCTTTTAGCTCCAAGAAATCCAGAGCCCCTGCTGGGAGCTGGGTGCCATCTGCAGCCCAGCTCCAAGAGAAACTGCCCCAGTTTTCTCCAAACCACAGAGGACAGCCCTGGGCCAGGGCAGCTGTGCCTGAGCCTCATCTTCTCTGAGATGTCTGCCACCCACAGCTCCACTGACTGGAACAGCCTCGCTGCAGACAACACTTAGCTTTCTCTCAAAGGTGGCAAGTTGCCTGTATCTGCACAGCAGAGGAGAGCGGGCTCTCTAAGGGACTTCATGGGCCACAAGGATATGGGGGAAGTCTTTATCCAATTAGCCAGGCCACTGGAGGGAGTGGAGGAAAGAAAGCTGTTTGGCAGATTATCTGGGCTCTTCAAAGTGAATAGAGGATGAGGACCTCTGACCTCTCTTGCTGCGGGCTGTTTCTTCCCTGAACTTCAGTCCTCAGCCTCTAAGCTGCGCCGTCTAATAGAACTTTCTGTCCAGTGTTGTAGCCACCGGCCATATGTGACTATTTCAATTTAAGTTAATTTCAAAGAAAATTAACAATTCAGTTGCCCAGCTGCATTAGCCTGGCCTGTGGCTTGTGTATTGAACAACACAGACATAGAACAAAATTATAATCAAAGAAAATTCGACAGACAATGCAGGTCAAGGGTCTGTGTGCATGTCTGCAATCCATCAGATCTCACGAGCTGCCCCTAGACTTGGATTAAGTATTAGCTTCCTATGGCTGCCGTAACAAATCACCCCACACTTAGTGGCTTAAAGCAACACAAATGTATTTCTTTATGATTTTGAAGGTCAGAAGCCTGACATGGATTTCTCTGGGCTAAAATCAAGGTGTCCGCACAGCTGCACACGTTTCTGGAGGCTCTAGGGGAAAATCTGTTTCCTTCCCTTCTCCAGCTTCTAGAGGCCACTGGAATCCCTGGAATCATTCCTGTTTGTCCATCTTCAAAGCCAGGAAGACCATGTTTATCTCCACAGAAGTAAGAAGTTCTCCTTTTTAAGGACTCGGATGATTAGACTGGACCCACCTAGGCCGTCCAGAATAATCTCCCCATCTCAGTCCTTAATTCACTCACATCTGCAAAAACTCTCTCCATGGAAGGTCATCTAGTCACACATTCCAGGAATTAGATGTGCACATCTTTTGGGGACCATTGTTCTGCCTACCACAGATCCCAAACTTTTGTTTTTCCAGTTGTGGATCCTGAGATCCAGAGAGGAGAGGGGGCTTTTCCAAGGTCACAAGGTCACACAAGGTGTAACGGGTACCGCAGTCTCCACCCAGGTTCCCTCTTCCAGGGCATGCACCCACCCCTAGCTGCTGGAATTAGAAGCTGCTCATAGCTCAAAGCTGTGCCCGTCACAGAGCATTGCCTTTGGCCTATAGACCTGCCTTGATCAATGTCACGCCCTACCTCACCCCTCCCTGCAGGCCCCCGACAATGACAAATGTGACTCTACAAACGTCTGTTCCCTTGCCTCTATTTGGGACCTCTGTAGGGACCAGTCCAAGCCCAGAGCTCTTCACAGGATCAGCTCAGATCTTAGGGGCAACGATTGAGGATCAGCTTCTCCCTCTGGCCAGTCCTGCAGTGATCTCGGATCAGTTTCCCTCTGGCCAGTCCTGCAGTGATCTCGGATCAGTTTCCCTCTGGCCAGTCCTGCAGTGATCTCGGATCAGTTTCCCTCTGGCCAGTCCTGCAGTGATCTCGGATCAGTTTCCCTCTGGCCAGTCCTGCAGTGATCTCGGATCAGTTTCCCTCTGGCCAGTCCTGCAGTGATCTCGGATCAGTTTCCCTCTGGCCAGTCCTGCAGTGATCTCGGATCAGTTTCCCTCTGGCCAGTCCTGCAGTGATCTCGGATCAGTTTCCCTCTGGCCAGTCCTGCAGTGATCTCGGATCAGTTTCCCTCTGGCCAGTCCTGCAGTGATCTCGGATCAGTTTCCCTCTGGCCAGTCCTGCAGTGATCTCGGATCAGTTTCCCTCTGGCCAGTCCTGCAGTGATCTCGGATCAGTTTCCCTCTGGCCAGTCCTGCTGTGCTCACTACCCTTCAGGTGTGTCTCCTGGAAGCCTCCCCAGTCACCTATCTGCAGCAGCCCAGGGGACAAAGCTCCAGCTCCTCCCATTGGTCCATAGCACCTTTTATGATCTGGCCCCTGCTGACCCCTCAGCTGCAGCAACTCACATGCTCCCCGTGCTCCAGCCCAAACAAGCTACTTTCGATTTCCCAAATGTCCCAGACTTTCCTTGGCCCCAAGCCTTTGCCCATGCTGGTCCTGCTATTTCAAATGCCTTTCATCTCCTGGCCAACTCCTCCTCACTCTTTAGGACTCAGCTCAAATGTCACCTCTTCCTGGAAGCCTTCCCACAACTTCCTCATCCCCATCCCAGTCTCCAGGAGGATCCTCTCCTCTGAGCCTCCATGGCTGCCTGGACCCACTGCTTTGCAGCTCTCACAAGGTCTACAGAGTGCTCTGAGATTGGAGCTGTGTCTTACTCCTTTCTGTGTCTTAAGACACAGCATCTTGCCAAGAGTGGGGACTCACTAAGTGTTTGTTGATTGACTGTGAACTCAGCTGGCCCCTATTATCCCTATTTACAGAGGAAGTTGAGAAGGGAGTGAGACCTGGGACACTGAGCCCCATCCTGGGGACTCATTTCCCGAGCAAAGACATCCTGGCAGCTCCCCAGACTCCAACAGGCCAGGAATGGTGGAACTGCCGACAGCTGCTTGATATCTGAGCTGCAACTCCTGCGTAATGAATGATTCCTCTTCCACACATATGTTTCTGGTAATCAATTGGCCCGTCATTAGCCCACAGCAGCAGTTGTCTCAACTTCAAATGAAATGCAAATATAATTGTTTTCTTTAGGCCTGGTGGGGTCAGGCTCCTCCTCTCAGGAGGAGGCCCGTCTCCCTCTCCCAGACTGCCAAGACTCAGGACTGCAGGGCCCGCTAGTGCCCTGGAAGGAGGCTGGACTGGGGTTCCCAGAAGTGACATAAGCCCCCTCTGCTCACCCAGTGTTTGGTTTGTTTCTCCTAACTAGCACTGCGGTCTGCTTGCCACCCTGGTATGCAGTTCAGTTGCAAGTACGCTCAAGTAACATGCCACTGATAATCATTGATGTACCAACCGTTGTGAGTAATTTGCTTAAAAAAATAGAGCCGGTGGGAGGCTGAGGCAGGAGAATGGCGTAAACCCAGGAGGCGGAGCTTGCAGTGAGCTGAGATCCGGCCACTGCACTCCAGCCTGGGTGACAGAGCGAGACTCCGTCTCAAAAAAAAAAAAAAAAAAAAAAAAAAAATAGAGCCAGATGCGGTGGCTCACGCCTATAATTCCAGCACTGTGGGAGGCTGAGGCAGGTGGATCACTTGAGGCCAGGAGTTCGAGACCAGCCTAGCCAACATGGCGAAACCCTGTCTTACTAAAAATACAAACAAATTAGCTGGACATGGTGGCATGCGCATGTAATCTCAGCTACTCGGGAGGCTGAGGCCGGAGAATCGCTTGAACCCAGGAGGTGGAAGTTGCAGTGAGCCGAGATGGTATCACCGCATTCCAGCCTGGGCCACAGAGCAAGACTCTGTCTCAAGAAAAAAAAGAAAGAAAAAAAATCAAGTAGAGTAGATTTAATGTTCTCTGTCTAATAAGGTCACTGTCACTCATCCCACGTGCTGGCTTATAGGGAAGAGGCCGGGGGGCATTATATCTGGGAACAGCGTGGCCTCTGGGGCTGTCTCATCGCCGCAGCAGCCCGAGGGTCATTAGCAGTCAGGGCAATTGTGAGTGATAGTGGGGTGTGTGCACTGCAATTTTATAGCTACACTCATTTCCTTTTACATGCTGGATTTTATTAAACTCTGGATGAGCCTGGATGGGGGAATTATTGAACTGCTTATAATGAGGATGGTGAACCCCTCCGGAGCACTTTCCCCCGTTGCAGGTATCATGTTCAGAGCTCTACGTGCATGATGATTGTCTTAATCTTTTTATGAGCCTGTGAAGTAGGTTCCATTATTTTCCTCATTTTAGAGGAGAAAATTGAAGCTCAGAGAAGTCCAGAAATGTGCTCAAGGTCACCCAGCTGCTGGGTGGCAGAATAAGGATTTGCACGTAGGTTTATCTGGGTCCAGAGTTTGCTTTAAAAATTCTTGCAAGACGTATACTGAGTTGCCCTACATTTGCCCACTGACCCACAATCTGTGAGTGGGTCCTGTGCTGGGTGCTCAGGAACATCTAAAGACAGGTCCTGGGACCCCAGGGCTCCTGCTCCCCCAGAGCCTGTTGCTATCCGCCTATACCCTTGTCTCATCCTCTCCCTACTAGAGGACGGCGATTCTCTCCTCTTGCGCTCTCCGGTGTCATCAATTTTCCCTCTCTCCTGGGTCATTCTCAATGCCATAAGCATGCCATGATTTTTCCCCATCTTAAGAAAATAACCTTCTCTCAACCACGCTCCTCTCCTCTGTGCTACACCATTTCTCTTTCCCTTTACAGCAAAACTCCTTGGAAGAGTTCTGACTTGCTGTCTCCAATTCCTTTCCTCCCGGTCTCTCCCGAATCCACCCAATCAGGCTTTACCTACATTGCTCCATCAAAACTGCCCTTGTCAAGGTCACTGATGCCCTCTTCATTGCTCTGTTCCATGCTGGACCCTTGGTCCTCTTTGTCCTTGTCCCATCGACTGCCTTTGACTCTCGTCATTGTCTCCTCCTTGAACCTGTTCTTCCTGAGGCTTCCAGGACACTGGCTCCTGGCTCCTCCTCTTGTCTCTCTCTGGTTGTCCCTCTCTGTCTCCCTGCTCAACAACCTGACTTCTTTTTTTTTTTTTTTTACTGTAAGTTCTAGGGTACATGTGCACAACACGCAGGTTTGATACATATGTATACATGTGCCATGTTGGTTTGCTGCACCCATCAACTCGTCATTTACATTAGGTATTTCTCCTAAGGCTATCCCTCCCCCAGCCCCACATCCAGGCCCCGGTGTGTGATGTTCCCCGCCCTGTGTCCAAGTGATCTCATTGTTCAATTCCCACCTATGAGTGAGAACATGCAGTGTTTGGTTTTCTGTCCTTGTGATAGTTTGCTGAGAATGATGGTTTACAGCTTCATCCATGTCCCTGCAAAGGACATGAACTCATCTTTTTTTATGGCTGCATAGTATTCCATGGTGTATATGTGCCACATTTTCTTAATCCTTCTATCATTGATGGACATTTGGGTTGGTTCCAAGTCTTTGCTATTGCTATTGAATAATGCTGCAATAAACATACATGTGCATGTATCTTTATAGTAGCATGATTTATAATCCTTTGGGTATATACCCAGTAATGGGATTCCTGGGTCAAATGGTATTCCTAGTTCTAGATCCTTGATGAATTGCCACACTGTCTTCCACAATGGTTGAACTAATTTACATTCCCACCAACAGTGTAAAAGTGTTCCTATTTCTCCACATCCTCTCCAGCATCTGTTGTTTCTTGACTTTTTAATGATCACCATTCTAACTGGCGTGAGATGGTATCTCATTGTGGTTTTGATTTGCATTTCTCTGATGACCAGTGATGATGAGCATTTTTTCATGTGTCTGTTGGCTGCATAAATGCCTTCTTTTGGGAAGTGTCTGTTCATATCCTTTGCCCAGTTTTTGATGGGGTTGTTTGTTTTTTTTTCTTGTAAATTTGTTTGAGTTCTTTGTAGATTCTGGATATTAGCCTTTTGTCAGATGGGTAGATTGCAAAAATTTTCTCCCAGTCCGTAGGTTGACTATTCACTCTGATGGTAGTTTCTTTTGCCATGCAGAAGCTCTTTAGTTTAATTAGATCCTATTTGTCTATTATGGCTTTTGTTGCCATTGCTTTTAGTGTTTTAGTCATGAAGTCCTTGCCCATGCCTATGTCCTGATTGGTATTGCCTAGGCTTTCTTCTAGGGTTTTTATGGTTTTAGATCTAACATTTAAGTCTTTAATCCATCTTGAATTAATTTTTGTATAAGGTAAGGAAGGGATCCATTTTCAGCTTTCTACATATGGCTAGCTGTTTTCCCAGCACCGTTTATTAAATAGGGAATCTTTCCCCGTTTCTTGTTTTTGTCAGGTTTGTCAAAGATCAGATTGTTAACAACCTGACTTCTAAGTGTTTAGTGCCCAGGGCTCAGTGCCTGGACTTCTCTTCTCTATTTATACTCACTTGCTAAATAATCTTAGCCAAGCTCATAGCTTCAAACACCATCTAGACGCTGATAATCCCTGAATACCTATTTCAGTCCCGATGTGCCTCCTGAACTCCAGACTTACACATCCAGCTGCCTACACTGCATATCCACTTGGAGGGCTGAAGACATCTCAAATCTAACATACACAAAACTGAGCTTCCGAGCTTTCCCCCAAAGCCTCTCCACCCTCTTCTTTTCCCACCCAGGTATGGCAACTGCATGCTTCCAGTTGCCCGGGCCGAAGGTCATTCTTGCCGCCCCCGCATTCCATCATCCTCTGCATCTAGTCCATTAGCACATCCTGTCTGCTCTCCTTCCTTCCTTCCTTCCTTTCTTCCTTCCTTCCTTCCTCCCTTCTTTCTTTTATTTTCCTTTCTTTTCCCTTCCCTTCTCTTCCCTTCCCTTCCCTTCCCTTTCTTCTTTCTGAGACAGTCTCCCTCTGTCACCCAGGCTGAAGTGAAGTGCAGTGGTATGATCTTGGCTCACTGCAAACTCCGCCTCCTGAATTAAAACAATTCTCTTCCCTCAGCATTCCAAGTAGCTGAGACTACAGGTGCATGCCACCATGCCCGGCTAATTTTTCTATTTTTAGTAAAGATGGGGTTCCACCCTGTTGGCCAGGCTGGCCTTGAACTGCTGACCTCAGGCGATTCACCTGCCTTGGCCTCCCAAAGTGCTGGGATTACAGGCGTGAGCCACCCTGCCTGGCCTCTATTTTCAAAATAGATCCAGGATCTGGTCAGTTCTTTCCACCTCCTGGGTTGCAACCCTCTGAGCCTCTGAAGGTAATCACTGCCTAACTGGTCTCTCTGCTTCTGCCCTGGCCTCTTCTCTGTATTTTCCATCCAACAGCCAGGGGAATCCTATAAAACATAAATCAAATCATGTGACTTCTTTCCTAAAAACCCTCAAATGGATTCTCAACTCACTCAAAATAAAAGCCAGGGTTTTATCACCACCTGTGAGGTTTCATATGATCTGGCTTCTCCCTTTGTCTCTGACTGCGTGGACTTCCACTTTCCTTATTTGCCCAGTGCCTACTTCCTTGCCTCTCCTCCAATGCCCCAGGCATGCCCCTGCCCCAGGGCCTTGGCACGTGCTGCTCCCCCTGCCTGCTATTCTCTTTCCCCAGAAATCTACTTAGCCCCAGTTCCCTCCCTTTCTCAGATCTTTACTCAAGTGTCCCTCTTCAGTGAAGCCTTTCCTGGCCTCCTTCTAAAATGTCAACCCCAGACCAGGCGTGGTGGCTCACACCTGTAATCCCAGCATTTTGGGAGGCTGAGGCTGGCAGATCACTTGAGGTCAGGAGTTTGAGACCAGCCTGGTCAATATAGTGAAACCCCATCTCTACTAAAAATATAAAAATTAGCTGGGAATGGTGGCACATGCCTGTAATCCCCAGCTACTCGGGAGGCTGAGGCAGGAGAATCGCTTGAACCCGGGAGGTGGAGGTTGCAGGGAGCCGAGATCCCACCACTGCACTCCAGCCTGGGTGACAGAGCGAGATTCTGTCTCAAAAAAAAAAAGAAAAAAAAAAAACAAACTCAACCCCCTTCCTCACTCCTTGCTCCCATCCCTCTGTCATGCTGTGTTTTGTCCTCCCTCGCGTGTTTCACTAACTCAATACACATTTCATTTATTTGTGAATTTATTTTCTGAGAATCCCACTGGAATGTCAGCTCATAAGAGCGGGGACTTTGAGCTCTGTTTCATTGCTGTGTCCCAAGTCCATGGTGCATAGTGCTCAGCAAATATTTGCTGAATGACTGAGGGAATGAATCCCTTCTCCTGTCCAGCATGAAGAGATCCAAGTTATCTACAACATCCATGCCACCGAGGGGTGGGGGGTGAGGTGCTGAAGAGCCCACCAAGACAGCAAATGGGCCTTGAATGGAAAGGGATTCTCCATTTTCCCAGGGAAAACTTGAATGTCTATTTTCCTGTGCCACTGGAAAAAGTAGTTATGTATTAGTTTGTGTGTCTATTAAATACCATGTATCTGAAATAAGATGTGCTAATTTAGAAACGTGAATTTTTCCATTTAATGCATTTCATGAAATTATTGCTCAAGCCCCTTTCTGGGGCCTTCCCCACTGGATCTTGGCAGACAGGAGACCCCTGTTTCGAGGGATCTGAGACTCAGTGCCTTTTGAGTCCTTTGTGTTGCTGTCACTGGAAATTTCAACCCAAGTTACAGCTTCCTGTCTGCTTCAGAATAGGAAAGGTATGTTTTCCATTCATCCACTGGGTGTGTGTGACACTCGCCTCAGCTGAGACACACACTGCTGGCATGGGTCTTCTGTATACAGGGGGATCATCTGTCCTGGCTTGCCTGGGACTGAGGGGAGTACTGGGACTTTCAGTCCCGAGAAAACCCAAGTTCATCCCTTTGTCCATAGCGGGTTTGTTCCCAGCCATGTCCTTGCAGTTCTGAGGCCATGCACCCAGGAATAGTGAACACGCTTGGGTCGATGTTCCTTCCTGCATTTTATAAGCTGATCCACCAGGAAACTCCAGAAGGTCTCAAGTTAGCTTTGATTGAGGCTAATGTGTTTTCCTACACAGTGTTATGTGGTCCAAGCTACATAATCGACAAAGGATTCCAAAAAGAGAGGCTTTGTTAGGAACCTAATATAACCCTGTAAACCAAACATAAAATTCCAAGGTCTCCCACTGACTGAACAGACCCCCTCTTGGCCAAGGGGACCCCAGAAAAACCTTAAAACTGAGTTCTTGGCCGGGTGCGATGGCTCAAGCCTGTAATCCCAGCACTTTGGGAGGCCGAGACGGGCGGATCACGAGGTCGGGAGATTGAGACCATCCTGGTTAACCCGGTGAAACCCCGTCTCTACTAAAAAAACCAAAATAACTAGCCAGGCAAGGTGGCAGGCCCCTGTAGTCCCAGCTACTCAGGAGGCTGAGGCAGGAGAATGGCGTAAACCCGGGAGGCGGAGTTTGCAGTGAGCTGAGATCTGACCACTGCACTCCAGCCTGGGCGACAGAGTGAGACTCCATCTCAAAAAAAAAAAAAAAAAAAAAAACCGAGTTCTTGGTTATGATGGAACAGGAGGTTGGTCGTGCCTCATTATACCTCATTCCCTTTTGTGGTTTAGATACTGACCAGCATTAAGGCTAAAATGGAAATGATAAGACTGACAGGACATACTCTTTGTGGCAATAAGATGCTAAATTATAAATAAGACCTAAAGCCATGCCAGGCAGGGGTTAAATCATGGACCCCTGCACTTAAAAAATAAACTATAGGGCCGGGAGCAGTGGCTCATGCCTGTAATCCCAGCACTTTGGAAGGCTGAGATGGGTGGATCACCTGAGCTCAGGAGTTCAAGACTAGCCTGGCCAACATGGTGAAACCCCATCTCTACTAAAAATGTAAAAATTAGCTGGATGTGGTGGCGGGTGCCTGTAATCCCAGCTATTTGGGAGGCTGAGGCAGGAGAATCACTTGAACCTGGGAGGTGGAGGTTCCAGTGAGCTGAGTTCACACCATTGCACCCCAGCCTGGGTGACAAGAGTGAAACTCCATCTCAAAAACAAACACACAGGCTGGACGTAGTGGCTCACATCTGTAATCCTAGCACTTTGGGAAGCTGAGGCAGGCAGATCACGAGGTCAGGAGATCGAGACCATCCTGGCTAACATGGTGAAACCCTGTCTCTACTAAAAATACAAAAAAAAAAAAAAATTTGCCAGGCGTGGTGGCAGGCGCCTCTAGTCCCAGCTACTTGGTAGGCTGAGGCAGGAGAATGGCGTGAACCCGGGAGGCAGAGCTTGCAGTGAGCCGAGATCACACCACTGCACTCTAGCCTGGGCAACAGAGCGAGACTCCATCTCAAAAACAAACAAACAAAAAACTATATTCTGACTGCCACAAGTTTTTTTGTTTGTTTGTTTTACTTTAACAGCTAAACAAGCACTGCCCTCAAGATAAACACTATTAAAACAATTGCAACTCATCTACCTCGCAGACACTAAGCCCCTATTCCACCAGCCATAACTACAGCTTTTATAGGACAAGAGACTGATTGCAATAACTTTCTCCTGATAGAAAGACCACCCTCCACGGACCGGTTCTGGCTGGTTTACAGAGGCTGCACACTTGAGTACCTTCATGTCCTAAAGAGACCTTTCAACATATAGGGCCTAATTATAATACATTTAAATGTTAAGTTTCTATCCCAAGGTGAACATGTGTTGTACGTAACATACACGTTTATTCAATACACATGTGTCGGGACCACCTTCATAAATACTCATAGCTCTTCCTGTAACCTGTTAAATATGCATGTTTTGCCAACCCATTCAGCATAAAGCTTCCACCCGAACCCCTCTGATGGAGCTTGGATATTTGTCCCTGCTCAAATCTCATGTTGAAATGTAATCCCCAGCGTTGGAGGGGGGACCTGGTGGGAGGTGTTTGGATCATGCAGTTGGATCCTTCATGAATGCCTTGGGCCATCCCCTTGGTGATGAGTGAGCTCTTGCTCTGAGTTCACACATGATCTGGTCATTTAAAAGTGCATGCCCTACTCCCCTGCTCCTGCTTTCACCATGGGACATGCTTGCTCCCGCTTCACCTTCCACCATGAGTCAAAGCTCCCTAAGCCCTCCCCAGAAGCTAAGTGATGTCGGTGCCGTGCTCGTACAGCCTGCAGAACCATGAGCCAATGAAACTTTGCTTGCTTCTTTACAAATTACTGCATTTCAGGTATTTCATTATAGCAATGTAAGAATGGCCTAATGCACCCTCTCTTTCAAAGTGACCATCAATGGCCTTTATTGGAGGCACCTTCCCAGCCTTTGGGATGACCACCTTGCAGGCTATAACCACCTTATAGAAAATAAACCCTCCTTTTCTAAATTCATATATATTTGTAAGTTTACAACCCTATAGCCAGGCCAAGGGCTAAAACCCCCGCAGTTTATTATAAATAAAGCATGGGGGTCAGGGGTGGTAGCTCATGCCTATAATCCCAGCACTTTGGGAGGCCAGAAAAGTGGCAGGAGGTGGGCAGATCACTTGAGGTCAGGAGTTTGATACCAGTCTCACCGACATGGTGAAACCCTGTCTCTACTAAACAGACAAAAATTAGCCAGGCATGGTGGTGCATTCCCGTAGTCCCAGTTAGTCAGGAGGCTAAGGCAGGAGGATCACCTGAACGCTAGGAGAAGGAGGTTGCAGTGAGCCGAGATTATGTCACTGTATTCCAGCATGGGTGACAGAGCAAGACACCGTCTCGAAAAAAAAAAAAGAAAAGAAAAGAAAAAGGGATTGCATAGGAAAACAGAAAATATCGTTCTGGTTTAACGTTGGTTAAACGTTGGGTGGTGTGTTAAGGAGATTTGCTGGGGGTATAGTTGTCTGGGTCTCCTGACGGGTCAGGGCGAAAAGAGGACTCGGACAAGTAATCACAGTAGAAGGCGAGTTAAGCCTCAGACATCTTTGCTTGTGTAATATGGATGATATGGGATTTTGCAGAATCTGATGAGATTCCTGATGGGTTGTTGGATCCTGTTTTGTGGAGAAATAGAAGGTGAACAGCTACTAGGGCAGCAATGATAATAGGGAAAATGAAGTGGAAGGTGAAGAATCATGGGAGGGAGGCTTTGTCAACTGAAAATCTGCCCCAGATTCATTCCAGCAGGTTAGTACCAGTGTATGGGGAGCTGACCATAGGTTTGTGATTGCTGTTGTCCCTCACAAAGATATTTGTCCTCATGGTAGGATGTAACCTATACATGCTGTTGCTATTACTGTAAATAGTAGAATAATACCAATGTTTCAGGTTGGTAGAACCTAGAAAGGTGTAGGACCTGTACTGTAAACCTCATCCTATGTGGGTTTATTAGTCTGTTTTCACACTGCTGATGAAGACATACCCAAGACTGGTCGATTTATAAAGAAAAAGAGGATTAATGGACTCACAATTCCACGTGGCTGGGGAGGCCTCACAATCATGGCAGAAGGTGAAAAGGCACATCTTACACGGCAGCAGACAATAGAGAAAATGAGAATCGAGTGAAAGGGGAAACCCTTTATAAAACCGTCAGATCTCGTGAGACTTATTCACTACCATGAGAACAGTATGGGGGAAACTGCCCCCATGATTCAATGATCTCCCACCGGGTCTCTCCCACAGCACGTAAGAATTACGGGAGCTACAATTCAAGATGAGATTTGAGTGGGGACACAGCCAAACCATATCAGTGGGCCTTCTTGGGGCTGTAGTGAGACTTAAATGGCAGGAGTCCCCTCCCGCAACTCTCACTACCTTCACCACCCCCACTGAAGAGTAAATTGCTGCTTGTCTCCAGACCCTCCACCTGAGGGGCAAGAACAGCAACTTGATATGGTTTGGATCAGTGTCCCCACCCAAATCTCATGGTCAATTGTAATCCCCAGTGTTGGAGGCTGGGTCTGGTGTGAGGTGACTGGATAATGGGGGAAGAGTTCTCATGAATGGTTTAGCACCATCCTGGGTACTGTACAGTGAGTTCTCACGAGATCTTGTTGTTTGAAAGTGTGTAGCTTTTAACACACCTCTTTCTCTCTCTCTCTTCCTTTTGTTTCTGCCCTGTAAGATGTGCCTACCCTCCCTTTGCCTTCTGCCACAATTGTAAGTTCCCTGAGGCCTCCCTAGAAGCAGAAGCTGCTATGCTTCCTACACAGCCTGCAGAACCATGAGCCAATTCAACCTCTTTATAAATTACCCAGATTCAGGTATTTCTTCATTCATAGAAGTGCAAGAATGGACTAGTACACAGCTGCTCTGTGCCAAGCTGTGAATATGATCTGTGGTCCTTATCATGACTCATTTCCATTTTACAGATGGGAAGACTGAGGCTCTGAGAGGGTAAGGAGTGACTCGCCCAAGGCCATGCATCTAGGTGCCATGTATTTGGTGTGGAGCTCAAGTTCAGAGGCTATCCCTCACACCCACCCTACCCCATCCCCAGCCCAGTGCATCGAATGGATGACTCAGTTCTTGTCTGGGTTTGCCCTCCAGTGAAAACAAAGGTAAAGTTTATCCAAGGGTTTGGTCCCCCATTCCTGGTGCCATGGCCCGTGACCTGGCCTCAAACCTTTGGCCTTCATGACCCAGTCCCCAGGGCCCCAGCCCCTGGAGGTGGCTACAGACAAGGTACAGGCAATAGAGCGTGTGTGTGTGTGTGTGTGTGTGTGTGTGTGTGTAAAGTTCATCTTCCAGGATCTTGTCCCCCCGACCTGAAGCTTTCATTCTGAGTACAACACAGAAAATTTAATTAAATTAGTTAAGTCATAACTGTCTGCAACCATTTATACCCACAGGGAAATGTGGCCCTCTCTGCTGCGGGAGAGACCCAGGGGCCAGAGCCTGGACCAGCAGACTCAGGGAGGCAGGAACCAGGGCCTGGGAACACAGGTGTGCCCTTCCTGCCTGTCTGCAAGCATTTCATGAGCACCGGTTATGTGCAGGGCAGGTGCAGGGTGTTGTGGAAGTGGTGGCCGACAAAGCATGGATCCTAAGCAGAAAGCGAAGCTGGGGCATTAGGACTCACCCCAGGATCCTGTTTTCCATGTCTCTCCCTGCATCTCTTCCTGCTTTTCAAATCCTAGCTCTGGCAACACCTCCTCAGGAAGCCCTCCCTGACTAGCCCAGCTCACCCCACCTCTTCCTGTTGTCCCTATCCACAGCTGAGTGATGAGGCAGAGACAGAGGGGCTCCTTGAGGGTAGGGGCAGGGTCTCTTTACCCCAGAAGCATGCAGCCCTATGTCTCTGATTTCGACAAATTAGAGAATCAAAGAATGCCCCTGACTGAGGGAAAAACTGAAGGTCAGAGAGGGGCAGTAACTTGCCAGAGGCCACACAGCAGTTTAGTGCAGAACCAGGACTAAAACGCTTCTCTGCCAAGTCCTTTCCCCTAATTATCATAATACCCCAAATATCCTGAGCTTTTTTTTTTTTTAATGTGTCTGGCCCTATATTAATTACTCAAGACAGATGAACCCATCTAGCTTGTCTCCAGCCCCTCAAGGAAGGCATTAATACTATCATCCCATCTCCACTGACAGATGCACTACCTGGGACCTGGAGAAGCGACAGAATGTGCTTTAAGATACTTCCCTGTCAGTAAATGATAGAGTCAAGGTCCCAGCCCAGGTGAATCACCCTCAAATCCACCCTCTTCACCCCTGCATCATATTCAAAGCTCACCTGGGGATCCTGATAGGCTTCAGGGGGCTGTGAACCACCTGGAGTTGCATGTATGTGCATTTTCAGGGGAGAGAATCTAGAGTTTTTAATCAGATTATCAAAAGGGTCTTGGCCGGGTGCAGTGGCTCACGCCTGTAATGCCAGCACTTTGGGAGGGCGAGGCTGGTTTGGATCACCTGTGGTCAGGAGTTTAAGGCCAGCCCAGCCAACATAGTGAAACCCTGTATCTAGTAAAAACACAAAAAATTAGCTGGGCATGGTGGTGCGCACCTGTAGTCCCAGCTAGCTCTGGAGGCTGAGGCAGGAGAATCTCTTGAGCTGAGATCATACCACTGCACTCCAACCTGGGTGAAAGAACAAGACTGTCTCAAAAAAAGGGGGGGGGTCTAAAGCTTCCAAAACGATGGTTCACTGCTGTTTATGAAATTAATGAGATGGTTAATTATGAGGATGGAGCTGCAGGTGAGTTTAGTGAGGGTGTATGTATCTGTGTGTGCGTGTGTGTGTGCGCGTACATAAGAACAAGCTGGGATGAAGGAGTTGTGGGGGCATCCACGATCTCCATTTTTATGCCCTGCCCCATGACATTCCCACTTGACGTGCTCTGCCCCCCGTCAGTAGCCATGGTCATCACAAGACCCAGTTGGGCCCATGCGTGTGCTTCCCCACACAGAAGGCTGGACTCACTGCCCGCTTCTATGCCATGTCCCATTTCTCTTCTGCCCATCAGCTGGGCCTCCCCAGGGCCCGATCTCCACGGTTGTTTTATGGAAGGTGTCAGTTCCCTGCTCCAGTCTCTGGCCTGATGTGGTTATTAGGAACAGCTACAAGAAGAGACAAAACACAGGCAAGAAGGCGGAGGGCGAGGGTCCCCGAAGCAGCTGCCGAGAACGTGTAATGCCTCGTTCCTCATATCACTGGAGCAAACTCTCCGCTCCTGCCATGACTTCCTATTTAGAGCTGCATAATCATTAGGATGCATATTTGGAAACAAAAAATGAGCTGCCAACATGTGGCTAAGTTTGCTCAGGCCGCGTTGATAACATTAATCTGGAAAAAGGGGAGAAGATGGTGGGGCAGGGCACATGGGAGTGATGAAAGCCCAGGTGGCTCCTGGCTTGGCTGCGGGTCTTTATCCCCGGTTTCTCACTGGCCTGGGCCTGGTGGCAGTAGAGATGGCTTCGGCCAGCAGCCACAGTCCTGGGGATCAGTTTGCAAGGTGGGCTGGGCCTCACTTGCTCTGTCTGAGGCCACATGCCCATACCCTCAGGCTACCGAAGACTTGAGTCCCATGTGCTTGGAGTAGACACCTCTCTACTCACCCTTGGCCAGTTCCTCTGCTTTGGAACACCCATGCAGGCTTCCTTCTGTTCCAGCAGGTAACTTACAGGACATGTAAGTTACCAGTGTGAATTTGTGCTTTGTGAACCACAGAGGTCCTAGGTTGGGGTCCTAGCCCTGCCTCCTATTGCTGGGTGACCTAGCTGAGTTTCTCTCCCTCCTTTTCCACCGCCCTCCCTCTACTCCAGCCACAGGAGAGTTGAAGCTTTTGCCTTAGACGGAACTGGTTCAACATTTTTTTTTTTTTCCTGAGATGGAATCTTGCTCTGTTGCACAGGCTGGAGTGCAGTGGCACGATCTCGGCTCACTGCAACCTCCGCCTCCTGGGTTCAAGCAATTCTCCTGCCTCAGCCTCCCAAGTAGCTGGGACTATAGGCATGCACCACCATACCCGGCTAATTTTGGTGTTTTTTTTTAAGTAGAGACGGGGTTTTGCCACGTTAGCCAGGCTGGTCTCGAACTCCTGACCTCAAGTGATCTGCCCACCTCAGCCTGTGGTGGGATTACAGGCGTAAGCCACCGCATCTGGCTCAGAACTGGTTCAAATTCTAGCATTTCTCCTCATCAGCACTACCATGTTGAGCAGGCCTCAGTTTCTCCATCTGCAAAATGGGGATAACATTACCTACCGTCTATCATTCTGATGAGGATGAAAAGGGAAAAACGCATGGAAAGCACTTAGCAAGGTGCGGGGGCCATGTGTGTTCCTGGAAAGTTGTAAACGATCCCTACGCTCTATGTTGTGAGTAGCCACCCGACCGCTTGTCAGTCCCTTCATGCAAACCACCTGGTATCTTGCAGTTCCTGCTCCACTCTCTGTCCTGGGCAATGAGCTGTGGAAGGCAGGGACCAGGTCCTGGGGGCATTTTCTGTTTCCCGCAGCGCCTACCCCATGCTCCGCTTCAATACTTGATACAGACTCATCAGATGCTTGTCTGGATTCCTGAAGTTGCCTCCCAACCCTTCTCCCGCTCCTCCGACCTTCCTCCCCGCAGCTGGACACGACACAGCAGCCGGGGGCCTCTTGGTAAAACGCACACGGGCTCACGACTTCCCTCTGCTCAAAGCCTCCTGTGCGTTCCCATCTCCGAGTGAAAGCTCCAGCCGTGCTATGGCCTCTGTAGGAGACGTGGTGGCTTCAAACAACAGAAGGTATCCTCTCCCAGTTTTGGAGGCCAGAGGTCCAAAATCAAGGTGTCGGTGAGGTAGGTTAGATAGGTAGTGTGGTCACAGCCCCGCTTAGAGGGGAACAAACTTGCCAAAGAGACGGAGAGAACAAACTGCCCGCCAGTGCATCAGCTGTATCCTGGGCTCGTGGTTAGAACATCCTGAGGCAAGGAGGGAGAGGAGCAGCAGGGGAAATCCTCACATTCACACAAGACCACGTACCCATGATTAGTGTCTTTGGGCTGACCTGTGCTCATATGTTTTTTTGAGAAAGAGTTTCTCTCTGTCACCCAGGCTGGAGTGCAGTGGCGCTATCTCGGCTCACTGCAACCTCTGCCTCCCGGGTTCAAGTGATTCTCCTGCCTCAGCCTCCCGAGTAGCTGGGACTACAGGTGCCTGCCACCTCGCCAGCTAATTTTTATATATTTAGTAGAAATGGGGTTTCACCACGTTGGCCAGACTGGTCTCGAACTCCTGGCTTCAAGTGATCCACCCACCTCAGCCTCCCAAAGTGCTGAGATGATGTGTCCGGCCCCTGTGCTCATTTTAATAGCAAAAAGCACACCCCTGGATAGAGTTGTTTTCTTTTTCTTTCTTTCTTTTTTTTTTTTTTGAGATGGAGTCTCCCTCTGTGGCCCAGGCTGGAGTGCAATGGTGCAATCTTGGCTCATTGCAACCTCTACCTCCTGGGTTCAAGCAGTTCTCCTACCTCAGCCTCCTGAGTAGCTGGGATTACAGGCACCTGCCACCATGCCTGGCTAATTTTTGTATTTTGAATAGAGACAGGGTTTCACCACATTAGCCAGGCTGGTCTCGAACTCCTTCCCTCAGGTGATCCACCTGCCTCGGCCTCCCAGGCTGGAGTGCAGTGGCATGAGGCGTGATCATGGCTTGATGTCAAGCGATCCTCCCTGGGACTACATTCATGCACCACCACACCCAGCTAATTTTTGTATTTTTTGTAGAGACAGGGTTTTGCCATGTTGCCCAGGCTGGTCTCGAACTCCTGAGACCAAGCAATCCACCTGCCTCAGCCTCTCAAAGTGCTGGGATTATAGGCATGAGCCACCGTGCTCTGCCTATCTTTATTTTTGACTTGCTCTCAAATGAATTCAGGAGCCTCAACGGGCCCTCGGCATCAGCAGGGCTGCACCCTCTCCATAGGGGAGGATCCTTCCTGGCCACTTCCCGATCCTGGTAGCTGTCATGCTCCTGGGCTTGTGGCCACATCATGCTCTCTGTGCTCACATGGCTGTCCTTTATTTTTGTTTTTTGTTTTTTTTTTTTGAGATGGAGTCTCACTCTGTCGCCCAGGCTGGAGTGCAGTGGCACGATCTTGGCTCACTGCAAGCTCCACCTCCCAGGTTCATGCCATTCTCCTGCCTCAGCCTCCTGAGTAGGTGGGACTACAGGTGCCCACCACCACACCTGGCTAATTTTTTTGCCCTTTTAGTAGAAACGGGGTTTCACCTTGTTAGCCAGGATGGTCTCGATCTCCTGACCTCGTGATCCTCCCGCCTCAGCCTCCCAAAGTGCTGGCCTACAGGCGTAGCTTGCCTCTCTCTGTTAAGGACCTTTGTCACTGGGCTTAGGGCCTGCTCAGATCATCCAGGATGATCTCATCTTAGAATCCTTAATTTAATCACACCTGCGAAGACTCTTTTTCCCAATAAGGTCACAGTAACTGGTTCCGAGGATGAGGACATGGACATATCATTTGGGAGCCACTGTTCAGCCCACTACAGCCTAGTAGAGGTTCCGCCCCTTCCCACCTCCTTTTTCCCTCTTGCCTGTTCCAGCCACAGTAGTCTCCATGGAGTTCCCTAAACAATACCGCCTCAGAGTGCCTTCAGATAAACCCACAGCCCATGTCCTTATTTCTTTCAAGTCTTTGTTCATATATCACCTGTCTGGTGAGGACTCCTTGGCCACCCTACTGAACTCCATAGAGCACTCGATTGCAGCTCCTCTTCCTTTCCTGTTTTAATTTTCTCCACAGCACCTACTGCTTTTAATATCTATCATTTTACTTATTGCTTTTTATTTACGCATTTTTTTGAGACAGGGTCTCACTCTGTCATCCCGGCTGGAGTGCAGTGGCACGGATCTCTGCTCACTGTAGCCTTGACATCCTGGGCTCAAGCGATTTTCTCAGCCTTCTAAGTAGTTGGGATTTAGGAGTAGTAGGTGCACACCACCACCATGCTTGGCTAGTTTTTGCACTTTTTGGTAGAGACCGAGTCTTGCCATGTTGCCCAGGCTGGTCTCAAACTCCTGAGCTCAAGCAATCTGCTCACCTCAGCTTCCCAAAGTGCTGGGACTTACAAGCATGACCATTGTGCCCAGCCCATTTTACTTACTTGTTTATCATTGGCCACCAAGAGTGAACCTCCATGTGGGCAGGGACTTTGTTTTGTTCATTGACCTACTATCCCCTGCATCTAAAATTGTGCCTAACACAGTAGGTGCTCAAATTCCATTTGCTGACTACACGAGTAAATGGGCAAGGCACTGTGCTCTGCTGGGAATAGAGCAGTGGCCAACTTAATGCACCCCCTGCACCCTCAGAACTTACCTGGTAGGGGGGCAGGTGGGATCTCCATGTCCGCTTTGCTCTCCGCTCTTCAGAGGAGACGATCAGTGGAGAAGACCACGTATTGGCTGAGGGCAGGGAGATGGGTTTCCATCATCTTGAGCAATAACTATCGGGAGCAACCCCTGTGTGCCAGGCTGGAAGCCAGCAAGTAAATGAAATGGGACGCAGGAGGGCCACTGTCCTGTCTGCCTGTCTCCCCACTGTAGCCCTAGGTTCTCAGCGGAGATGTCTTGAATGAATGTCTCACTTCTGCCTTAAATATGAGACAATGCATGGGGTAAATCAAGGCAAACGCCCAGTACTGGCCCAGAATGAAAGTCCTTGGTCTGTAACAAGAGTGTGCTGCACAAAGGGGTCCCTCGCCTAGGGACACCATCGATGTGTCTCAGCAGCAAATCCTCCTGAGAAGCAGCTGTTCCACCAGCTGATGTTACCCCTTGGCTTTGCTGACCCCTGGGCCAGTATCCCAGGTCGCTGTGGAGGGGCCCTCTGGCTGGTGGTGGGCCTCCCCCTGAGGGAGGCCTTAGAACTCTCCGACACAGGGAGCAATTCTCCACTCATGATCGCTGGGCTGCTGAGCCCAGAACAATGGACTGAAGGGCATGTCACCCATTAGGGGCCGAACCTCTCACCCAGGAAAGCACAAATCACCACCTCATCTGTTGTCCCCTCTGCTACCTGCAGTTCCAACCTGGCCCTGCTGCTGGCTGCCAACTGCACCCAGCTCCCCAGGGGCTGTCTTCAGCAGCTCATAGGGGCTGATTGGAGCCTGTTCCAGCCTGTAAGCGAGGAGAGAGCAGGTGGCTGGGGCCTGGCCATGGTGTTCCCGAGGCAGCTCGCAGAGGGCACTTTCTCCGTCCTCTTCCAGGCCCATGCCTGACATCAGTGCCCATGAAGAGTGACGCAGGCCCATTCACCTGCAACACCTGGGACCAGAGATGTAGAAGCCAGGCCAGGCTCCCGCTCGCTCCTGGGGGACAACTGGGCAGGGGATCCCAGTCAGCTCTTTGCTCTCAGACACCCTCAGGCTTGGAGTCTGTCTAGGAAAAGAAAGCCCACATCCACATCTGGCTTCTTAGCAGCAGGTAGGACCCGGGCCTCACAGACAGCTTCCCTGCCACCGTCACCCATTGTCCTACCCGAGGGAGGCCAGGCTCCGTGTCTCCCACAGGCAGGATGTGAAGGACAAGCTGCCCGCCCTCTCGCTGCAGCCTGGCAGGCTCGTCAAAGGCAGTAATTGTCAGGAGAAATTTGCCGGCGGAGTGAAATAAAGAGCCTTGAAGGCATAAAGCGTCGGAGCCACTGATAAGAAGCTGTTTTATATACACTTTCTTTCCCCAGATTGGAACCAGAACACAGGGACTTTTCGTTTTCTGGTCATTTGAGCCAACGTTTTTATGCCCCAAGAAGGCCAGTTTGGGTGTGAGGGAGATGAATGGTGGAACACTCAACCACCACGGAAGCCTTGGGGGCGGGGTCTGTCTGCCCAGGACCCCCATGGTGGCCGGAGGGTTTCCTGCCCTCTTGGGCTGCCTCTGAGAGCACCCTCAGAGCTACCCTGAAGCCCGGAGCCCTCTGGTCCCCAGCTGCCCCGCTGCACCATTTCCTGTGCTCATCTCCACCCACCCAGCTGCAGAACTAGGGGCCGGGCCAAGCAGGTCCAGGGGCTCCACTTCTGCTCCCCCTAGTAGGGTACAAGGGAAGATGAATGGATTCTCTTCTGTGCCTGTAGTTCCCCATCTTTTCCAACTTGAGGGCCCCCCTCCTTTTATATAATTTAGTTTAGGTGATGCAGGTTCATGGTGGAATTATTATTACTATTATTATTATTATTATTATTATTATTGAGATGGAGCCTTTCTCTGTAGGCCAGGCTGGAGTGCAGTAGTGCGATCTCGGCTAATTGCAACTTCCACCTCCTGGGTTCAAGAGATTCTCCTGCCTCAGCCTCCTGAGTAGCGGAGATTACAGGTGCCCGCCACCACGCCTGGCTAATTTTTGTATTTTTACTAGACATGGGGTTTTGCCATGTTGGCCAGGCTGCTCTTGAACTCCTGACCTTCAGGGATTCACCTGTCTTGGCTTCCCAAAGTGCTGGGATTATGGGTGTGAGCCACCGTGCCCGGCCCATGGTGGAATATTGAGAAAAGGTATGAGCACAAAGGAAAAAAATTAAAATTGCTGTAAACCTTTTCACCATTGTGTGCTGTGGTTTTCCTGGGCTTTCTTCCTATATCTTTACGAACGTGGGCTTTGACATACTTCTTTCTTTGTGAGCTGCTCCTGCCCAACACATAACACGATGGTGAACATCGTCTGTGAAGCCTCCTCCATTCGGCGCCCATCTGGTCCATGGGGTCCCACATGTCATTAGCTGTGCTTTCTCACTCATTCATTGAGAACATTCAATATGATGGCAGTGACTATGAATCCAGCCAACATGCATACATCAACTTTCCCTGTGTGAACCACAACAGCATCTTAATGCCCTTGAAAATGCTCTTATGTAGATGAGTGAGGCACATTATTTATTTCATCTGTAGGCAATCGTGAATGTGTCTGTAGTAGACCCCTTGCAATCAATTGGTCACCTCTTGGGCTCCGTGGCCACCTTGGGTTGAAAGGAGCTGGTGAAAGTGCCCAGTGTGTGTGGTGGGGTTTGGGAAGGGATGGGTTTGGACCTGCAGAGTGGCCCACATATAGGTGGGTCCACTTGAAACGTGATTTGTGGTTTGCTGTATTTGCTTCCAAATTCCCTCTTCTAGTCTGAGTTCCTTGGGGGAAGGTGGTGTTTCTGGACCTCTCTCCCAGATCCCTTCCTCTCCACTCCAGGAATGGCCCGGGGCAGGTAACCTACTAGCCAACCCCTGGTAATCCACCCCCTTCAACATCAGCATAGACAGCTGGCTGGACAGTCAGGGAGGGAGACACAGGACAGGGCAGCTTGGTGGGTAAGAGAGTTGGAAAGGATGAGGGCACCGAGGACCTAGGAGGGTCGGCTAGGTGGGGCACTATGGTGGGGGCCACAGGACAGCCTTCAAAATGAAAGGAGGAGACTCCTCAGGTAGAAATTTCCAGAAGTGGAAGCGGAAAGACACTGAGATCCAGCCTTCTTCAGGGTTTGACAAGTAGCCACAAGAATATAGAATCTCCATGCTGGCTGGGCTCAGAAACTCCTTAGCTCCTCCCTAGGGAAAAAAGTATCCTCTGTCAGGCCCCCAGCAGGGAGTGGTCCAGCTGCTGCTGAAGATCTTTCTAGAACAATCAGACCCACCCCTCCCCTCCAATGGCTTCCATTGCTCCTAAACTCAAACTCCTAATGACAGTTCATGGGACCCAAGAGATTCAGCCCCTGCCTGCCTCTTCCACCTTACTCTGTATCTCTTCTCCTCTCCTATATCCCAGCCCCAGGGACCACTTTGATGTCCTTCAAACTCTCAAACCCTGAGCTCTGTCCTGCCCCAGGGCCATTGCACCAGTTGTTCAAACCTCTGTCAAGAACACTCTTTCTGGCCAGGTGTGGTGGCTCACTCCTGTAATCCCAGCACTTTGGGAGGCCAAGGCGGGCGGATCACTTGAGGTCAGAAGTTCAATACCAGCCTGGCCAATATGGCAAAACCCCATCTCTACTAAAAATACAAAAATAGCTGTGTGCAGTGGCGTGTGCCTGTAATCCAAGCTACTCAGGAGGCTGAGGCACGAGAATTGCTTGAGCCTGGAAGGCAGAGGTTGCAGTGAGCTGAAATCGCACTACTGCACTCCAGCCTGGGTGACAGAGCAAGATTCTTCCCCTTCAAAAAAAGAATGCTCTTTCCCTAGACCTCTGCATGACGACTTCCTTCTCATTTTTGGGATACCTCCTTATACGACACTTCCTGTGTTCAGGCCCGTCCTGTCCACCCATGGTAGTGCAGCCAGCCTGTCCTTTCTTCTCAGTTCACTCTAGTTTCACTGTCTGTGTCACTATTTATTAAAAAACCATTTGGTTTTTAACTTGTTTACACATTGATTATCCATCTCTTTCTCTACTATAAGATCCACAAGAACTGCTGGAGCCCTAGCACAGTGTCCAGAATATAGTAGGTGCTCAATAAATACCTATGGAACGAATGAATAAACATGTGAGGCAGCCCATTGTGCTTTGGGAAACTTGTTTGTTGGAACATAGATGGGAGAGAGAGGTGTCATTTCAAGTGCTGGGGCTAGTTGATTGGCAGGGGCTGCCTAGAGCACTAGGCTGAAAAAGTGTTTGAGATCACAGTTGGCCTCTGTGAGAGAGAGGACTGTGATCAATTAGTAATGCCTGCCACAGGCATACAGTCAGGAACAATGGCACGTATGCCACATATCTGACACACTGGGATTAGACTGGAAGCCCCCTGGAAAGAAAATAGAGTGTCCTTATTCTTCTTTGTGTCACCCTAGCAGCGGGCATGGACTAGGTGCTTGGTTATGACTGAGGCTGACTGATTGGCCAACTGAAAATTGCTCAACTTTGAGGCCCAGGCTCCTGAAGAGACAGGAGAAAACATCTAAGCCAATGGTTTTCAATTTTTAAAAAAAACCCCAGTGTTCTTTCTTCAAAGGACATTTTACATGAAGCTCAAGATATTAGCAGATGAAAGCAAAGCTACTCTGGCTGAAGCTGGGTTTGGGGCCCAGAGCCCCGCCTGCCTGCACCACCCCTGCCCAACCAAAGCCATCTTTGGATACCTTCAAGGAACCCGATGGCTTCCCAGAGCCCAGTCTGAGGATGACGGATGAGGAAACCAAGATCCAGAGAGGGGAAATGACTAACCCAAGGTCACACTGCAACTAGAACTGAAAATAGGGCACCTTCTCCAGACTCCCAGTTTAGTGCTCTTTCTGCCACATCTCCAGGTTCTCATCCAGGGCAGGTGGCCTCAGCTCTGGGCTGGGTTTTGAGGCTGAGAAAGGACATCCCCCACCTCCTTGGGGCCAGGTAATCACCTGGCCAGCCATCTCTCCCCAGACCCTGAGACAGAGAGCACCTGCCCCTCCCAGCACGGCCCCAGCCAGGGTGGTGGGCACCTGCTTTGTTGATCTTGCTCCCGGAGCCCCGGGGTGTGTTGGAAAACAGCTCTCTCTCCCCGACAGTGCTTTATTAATTAAAGCATTTCCCCTCCTTGGTAGCAGCTGCTTCGAAAGAGATCAGTGAATGTTTAATTCATTGGTTCCGAGCTGCTCCCCCAAACTCCCCCCAACACCTCCTTCCTTCAAAGTGCTTTCCTGGGAAACCCTCCCGGCACGAGGGCTGTTTCCCTGCTTCTCCGCAGAGCTGCCAAGCTGCCTCTCCCGCCACGCTCCACCTCGGCTAGCTGAAAACGATTTGTTATTCAGCTCAAGAAATCTATAAGGAATGAGCAAGGCTGGGTGCAAGCCCAAGTTCCCTTCCTTGAGATAGTTTAAAAGGCTGTGATTTGTCGAATTACTACATGAGTATTTAATGATCATGTTCCTTGGCCGCTTAGTGGCAAAAAATGAGGCCATTGATTACCAACGATGCAGATTAAAGGATGCGGCTCCCAAGGTGTGTGTGTGTGGGGGGTGGGGGGTGCTGCTGGCATGAGGGCATCTCTGGGAGGGAACCTCCATCCTCTCACAGCTGTGGTCGGCACAATGGAAGGGCCCCGTTGCCCTGGGCCAGGCTTTGGGCTCATCTCCAGCAGGGTCACATGGGGCCAGTGAAGGGGTGATCACTTTCTGTGGGAGCTTGTAGGCCACACTGGGTTTCTCTGCACACCTGTACACACGCTGGGCTTCCCATTCCCACCTCAACTTCCTGAACTCTTGAAAGATCCAGTTTGAGTTTGGTGGCTGGGTCTGCAGGAACCCTCTAAAGACTGGGATATGTGAGCCCATTTTCTCCTGCCTATCTGGGCTCAGCTGTGTAAGGCTTGGGATGAGGAGAGACCCAGTGCACAGGAGCCACATTCAGGCCTTCCCCCATTTTTACCCTCCTTAGACCCCACCAATTCATGGTGCTCCCTTGAACTATGTCTTCCACGGGTATGTCCCAGAATTATATCCAATTCCTCTTTCTCTCCTGCCCGTTGCAGAATGTGTACAGAAGTGATACCATAATGTCAACAAACTTTATAACCAGAAGCAAATCTCATGCAAATCTAACCCTAACAACCCTAACCCTAGGCCTAACAACCCTAACCCAAACAACCCTAATCCTAACCCTAACAACCCTAACCCTAACAACCCTAACCCTAACCCTAACAATCCTAACCCTAACAACCCTGACCCTAAGCCTAACACCCCAAACCCTAACAACCCTAACCCTAGGCCTAACAACCCGAACCCGAACAACCCTAATCCTAACCCTAACAACCCTAACCCTAACCCTAACAATCCTAACCCTAACAATCCTAACCCTAACAACCCTAAACCTAATCCTAACAATCCTAACACTAACAACTCTAACACTAACAACCTTAACCCTAACCCCCCTAACCCTAACAACCCTAACCCGAACAACCCTAATCCTAACCCTAACAACCCTAACCTGAACAACCCTAATCCTAACCCTAACAACCCTAACCCTAAGTTTAGGGTTACCAGGGGCAGACCACCTGGGGTATACCTCGCCCTGGATGGGGAAAAAACAGGGGCCTCAACCCTGGGGTTGGGACCCACTGAATCAGTTGGGGGAGCTCCATGGTCCCACCCAATGGACTCCTCAGTCAGTACATTCCCTCTACCCACTGGCCTGGTCATCTCACCGAGCAGAAAAGCCAGTGGGTGGCCCTGCCATACCCCAAACCTTGGAAGATATTCATGAGAATCTTAGAAAAGGTAATAAGAGGAACCAGTATCCACTGGGGACTTAGCATATGTAGTTGCTGTGCAAAGGAGGTGAGAGTCATTAGCTCACTGAGTCCGCTCCCAACCCTGGGAGGCAGGTGCCACTTGGTGGCTGAGTGAACTCAGGCAGGTTGAGACTTCGTAACTGCTTAGCCACTCAGGATAAGGAGGCAAGCCTGGGTTGGCATCCACATCTGTGTGACGCCATGCAGGGCTGCTAACAGGGATTGCTTCATCAGACCTGACAGGGCAGCTTCACACCAACACCGGCCACACAGGGTGGGATGCAAGCTTGTCATTCTGGGTAGCATCAGGCTGGGTAAGGGCACAGTTCCGGGATCAGGCAGATTGGGTTCAGATCCTGGGCCTGACGCCTAACAACAGCCGTGTGGCCCTGTGCAAGTTACTAAACCGCTTTCTGCCTCAGTTTCCTCCACTGTCAAATAAAGATACTGCCAGGGTTCACCGCCTAAGGTTACTGTGAAGATTCCTTTATTCAGGCAATACGTATTCAGCAAGTGCCCAATATGTTCTAGAAGGATCCCTGCCTTGGCCTGGTGGTGGGAGGTGGACAACTTGCACATTAAGTAAGTTGACGATGAAATGGGTTAAAAGGGAGAACGGAAGAGGGCAGAACTAGGATTCCAAACGCTGGAGGCAGGGCAGGGTCGTGTGTGTGTGTGTGTGTGCGCGTGTGCCTGCCCTGTTCACTGGGGATGGAGCAGCCATGTCCCAGAATCAAAGCAGGCAGGTGGATTAGGTCAGGCCACAGGGAGAAGGAGAGAGCCAGCTCAGTGGGTCAAGGAGACATCTGTAGAAAGAGTGGCCCAGCCAGAGGGAACAGCCAGTGCAAAGCCTGAAGGAGCACGCCCCGGGTGTTTGAGGTCAGCGTGGCTGGAGCAGAGAGTGTGAGAGCATACCAGGAAATAAGCAAACCAGGGAACCTCAGGAGTCTTCGTAAGGACCTTGGCTTTACTCTGGGTGGAACTGAGGCGACGAGCCAGCCTAGGTGAAGTGCTGTGCGCAGTGCCTGGCACAGGGAGGGCCGGTAAATAGTAGTTATTCTTTGTTAATCCTTTTCAGTAATTCTGTTTTGTGTAAAGGGATCGGGTGGGATGCCAGTGCAGCCCTGCAGAGAAGTTCCCCTCTTGCTCCTGGAAGCAAATTGACCAATTAGAGGCTTGTCCCATTGTGTGGGAGTTTATTTTCCTGTTCTTGGAATATGTCTGGCTTCCCACTGGCAACAAGTGGATTTAATAAAGTGAGGGCTCTCCGCACTGGGCAGGAGAGGCAGGTGAGCAAGGAGGAGGGAAGGGGGAAGGACAGGAGAAGAAGAAGGGAGGAGAGGAGAAAGAGGGAAGAAAGAGGCAGAGGAAGAGAAAGAGGAAGAGAGGAGACAGGAGGAGGGGGAAGGAGGAGGAGAGGGAAGGAGGAGTGGGGAAGGGAAAAGGAGAAGGGTCATAGCAGAGCTGGGATGTCATGCAGCCCCCTCAGCTTGGGGATCCCCACGTGGCTCCCTCCCTGTGGGGCTCTGCATGAGTTTCAAAGAGGTGGTTATTTTGGGTGGCAGCGTGATTGGGAGCTTGGAAGGCAGGAAATTGAGTGGTGATTAAGGTTGTAATAAGTTGACAACATCAAATATCATTACTCTTAGAACATGCAAATGATCACGTCTTTACCCGGGATTTGCCATGCAAATACCAATTAGCTGGGAACGTATTTGCCTTGATATGGGGAGGCTGGTTCTCCTTCCAATGCCCCCCTACTGTCCCCACAAGAGGGTAAACAAACAGGAGGGGCATCATGGCAGCATGTAGGAAGGGGGCCGCAGTGAATGTCACCAGCAGAGGAGAATGAAGAGCCAGGGGCCCCAGCTAGCCAGGGTCGGGTGACTACTGGCCTTGTGGAAGGCTGCCAGAAACCCCGGCCTAGAAGTCCCCTGTCCCAGGCTCTGCCTTCCACGCTGGACTCTGGGTCTGATAGGAGCCCCTGGAGCTTCTTGTCTCTGTCCCAGGCCATGTCCCTGCTGTGTGCCAACTTGTGTGGCTTTTGTAGCCGAGCTCACTTTCTGCAGCTTGGAGGCGTGTAGCTGATAATGCTCCATGGAGGAGGAATCTGGAATGAGACACATGGCAGTTCTGAGGCCATGGCCCAAGGGTCCCCACACTACTGTGTCTTGGGGACCCTCTGAAGGGTCCTGGGCAAATGGCAGGGAGGCCGTGGACAGGAGCCCCGACGTTTCCTTCTCCTGGCCAGAGATTTGCCATTACTCCTGCTCCCCACATACCTGGCACAAAGAAGCACCATTGCCCATACTGTGATGGATGTGGCGTGCTGCCTGCCCTCAGGAGCTTCCAGTCTCATTTGTTAAGCAGAAGTAACAGTGGCTGGACACAGCAGATGATAGGTGCGAGCTGAGTGGTACCAACAGGAATGGCCTAGGCTGTTGCAGGGCTGAACTTGCTTTTTGCACTGGTTGCATAATGTGGTACAAGAGTTTGGCTGAGACCTGAGAGGGGAGTGAGAAAAAGGGAGAAGTGGAGGGAGGGAACTCTCAGTGGGAAGAATGGCAAAGGCAAGATTTAGAGGTTAGGAAATTTGTGCCGTGCTCTAGGGCCACTGAGTCCCACATCCATTCATCCTGTCCAACCACCCAACTATCCAGCCCTAATTTACCCAAACCAACACACCAACCACTTTACCCAGCCACCTTCCCACATACCATCCAACCCACCCATCCAAGCCACCAGCCTAACCCAACCCCACATCTATCATCAACCCACCAGCTCACCTCACCAGCATGAGCCAGCTCTTCCACCCACCACCCATCCCACCAGCCCCGGGGAAGAGCTTGAACTCCAGGGTGGATGATTGGGGTTCAATTCTTGACTCTGTCACTTTCTGCTGTGGAGTCTTGGGCAACTTTCTTAACGTTTCTGTGTCTCAGAGTTGTTGTATTTGAAATGAGGGTGATGATCATATGTGTTATTGTAAGGAGCTGATGGCATCTTGGGCCAATGCACAGCATCCCAGGCACGGCATCTGGGAGCTAGTGAGTACTCACTCTACAGTCGCACTTGCTGTGTAGCTCGATGTGATTTATTTCAAAGCCAGTGGGGCCCATTAGGAAGGGGAGAACTGGGGCTGAAGCTGAGCTGGAGAAAGTTAAGCCATAGAGAACTTTAAAAAAGGTTAAGCAGAAGGATCAGATCCCTGGGCTGGGGGCCCACCAGGCCATTTGTCTGGGCCCAAATCTGGTAGGGGGGAGATGGATACCTGGAGGCTCTTCCATCATCCCCCCACTCCAGGCAGACCTCCTTGGGAAGCTGGGGACCCGGAGTTTGTCAGCCAGGAACTCGTTCTCATATCTAAACCTCTCCGTGTGTCTAAACATTTTGCTGATGGGCCCAGCCCCAGCCAGCCAGCCTGGGCAGGGCAGCGGGGAGCAGGCCCGCTCATCTGTAGATCTTTCGTCCCTCTCCAAGACCCCAGCTGGCCCAACCCTCTTCCACCCTGTATCCCACCAGCCTCCTGCAGACGGAAAGGAAGGTTTCCTGCAGCCCATATCCAGCCAGAAACCTCCAGTGGCTCCCATCTAGCTGCCTCAAGAAATGCTTTTGATCATCTAAATCCAGGTTGTATTAATTCACCAAATCCCTTAAATTCTCCGAGATTTTCTCTGATGTCTAAAGGAGGTCCCTTCCCCGGCTCCTCGGAGTCTTCCTCTGAGGCTTCCCAGCAGCCTCCTGGTTCTGCGGCCACTCAGGCCGAGGAAAGTGGGTGACTGGAGAGAAGCTTCCCTGGGGCAGGAACCAAGCAGCCGTGGCTGCCCGGTTTGGGGGTCGCAGTGCTCACCCCACAGCTCCTGGGCGGGTGGGGGCTGACCCTGTGGGTTATTAGCCCTGGACTGCCTGGCTGGCAGAGCTATTACAAGGCACAGTGCAATTTCATGCCCTGTTTCCTCCTTCCTTGGTCTGCAGTTTCTGCTCTATTTGTCCAAAATGAACAGAGATGAAGTGGAATGAATTACGGTCTCTCCTTCTCCTCTCTCTGCTGTCTTCCTTCCCTTCCTCTCTCTGCCTCCTTGGTTCTCCCAGCCAGCCCCTCGGCTCCCCCTCCATCTCCTCTGCTCAATCTTCTTTTCCTCATGCTCCCTCCCTCTTGTCTCAGTTAAAATCCGTGACTCTGCCCAGCACTTGTTTCCCACTCACTCAGGGAACCAGTCAGCGAACATTCACTGAGCCACACATCAGGGGCTTCCTGGGCCCACATCAGGCCATGACGGTGCCGATGTCTCTAGGACCCCCCACATGCCCCACTGACTCCCCTGGAAGAGGGGTGACACTCTCTCTAGCTCTGAGTGCCACACCCTATGTCAGCTCTGATAGTCATGGCTGGACAGCTGGCCCTAGGGTACCTATGCCAGGGTCACTGCCAGCCAAAGCCTGGCCTCCAGTGCTAATCCCCAGTCAGGGGCTAGCTCTGACCCCCAACCACAGCCTCTCAAGCCCTTGGAGTAGATTCATCCGGGGCTTTGGCCGAGCCCAGCCCGTCCTCTCTGCGAACTGTGCCGTTACCTGACTGCTAAGTCCCTCAGGAGAGTGTGCTTTGCCCGGCCTCAGAGGTGAGCCAGACCAGAAGTGTATGCACCAGTCCAGGCAGGCCCCACGGCCTCCTTACAGAGGTGGGCAGTCACGCCCCAGGAGGTTCCGCTCCATCTCTGAAGGGCAGACAGTTGAACTGGGGTGCGGTGCAAAGCTGAGGCTTCAGTAGCTGCATCTGACGCTCAGCTTGGGACAAAGTGCAGGCTAGTGGGTGGAGAGAAGGCACAAAACTAAGTGGGCAAGGGGTTAGAGGAGAGGGATGCTCTGTGAGCTGAGGGGCAGGAGAGCATGAGAAAGAGAGGGAGGGAGACAGAGCGTCAGAGAGACAGAGACAGTCAGAGACAGAGAGACAGAGAGAGAGAGAGAGAGACAGAGACAGAGAGACAGAGAGTCAGAGACAGAGAGACAGAGTCAGAGAGAGACAGAGAGACAGAGACAGAGAGTCAGAGAGACAGAGAGTCAGAGAGACAGAGAGACAGAGAGTCGGAGACAGAGTCAGATAGAGATAGACAGAGTCAGAGACAGAGAGACAGAGTCAGAGAGAGACAGAGAGACAGAGAGTCAGAGAGACAGAGTCAGAGACAGAGACAGACAGACAGAGAGTCGGAGAGACAGAGAGAGAGACAGAGACGAGAGACAGAGAGACAGAGAGTCAAAGACAGAGAGACAGAGTCAGACAGAGTCAGAGAGAGACAGAGAGACAGAGACAGAGAGTCAGAGAGACAGAGTCAGAGACAGAGACAGACAGAGAGTCGGAGAGACAGAGACAGAGAGGCAGAGTCAGAGACAGAGAGACAGAGAGTCAGAAACAGAGAGACAGAGTCAGAGAGAGACAGAGAGACAGAGACAAAGAGACAGAGAGTCAGAGAGACAGAGACAGAGAGAGACATAGAGACTGACAGAAGGAGCATGAGGGCCCAGTGACGGGGACTGGGAGAGACAGGCTGACAACACAGAGAGATTCACATAAGAGGCAGAACTACAGAACTGGGGGTAGGAGGTTGGGGGGTTCATCTTACTGTTCTGCCATTCAGCCCCCACCCCCTACCTCCACTCCTGCCCTTGGTCCCATGAGGCACCTTTAAAACTGTCTAATAAATTCCCCTTTTGCACAGGTGGGCACAGGTGTGTTTCTGTCTCTGGCAACCACAGGTATCTTGCTGTGAACCTGATTCCTTTGAGCCTGTATGGGGCACGCAGCACAGCCCCTGCTCCTGGGACCCCTCCTGTCCTCTTGTCCCAAGCTCCTCTCTCCACCACCTCTCACACTCCCTCTGTCACCCCCGCCCCAGTTCAGCCTCTCCTCCCCTACCCCGGCATTTCTTGGGTTCACACGACGCCTTTATTCTTCTGACTTGAGCTCGGCAGATCCTGTCCGGCATGTGCTGAGGACCTGCACCGTGCCGAATGCTGGGCCTGGGGCTTAATCCATTCCTTCCAGCACCTCCGTGATGCTGGCACCATTTCTGTCACTTACAGATTAGGAAATCAGGCTCAGAAAGGTTAATTTGCCTCAGCTCATACAGCTGGCAAAAGGAGAAGCAGGGATTTGCTTCCTGTTCTCACGCTAACTCCAGAGCTCTTCTCTGCTGCACTCAAACCCCTTCCATAGATGGTACATTGTGTTGGACGCCCCCCAGAGCCCCTTTCTTAGGAGAGTGTTGGGTGACCCTCCATCTGAGTGGCCTCAGCCCTGAGTGAAATGGTCAAGCAGATGCATTTGTCCAGATGAGCAGTTTAGGCGGCCACAGGACCTTTCCAGGGTCACCCAACAGCTGCCCCTATCCAAGGGCCATGGCTCTCACTTCATGGAGGTAGGAAGGCTTTGGAATGATGGCGGTGGTGGTGGCAAGTTAGGGGCAGAATAACCCTTGAAAATGCCCAGCAAGACTCAAGACTCCTCACCCCACCCCTATCTCCAGGTGGCCTCTGGTGGCGAGGCTCCATTTCTGGAGCCTTTTTGGTGTTGGCCAAGATCCATGCCAAGGAGGTTAGTAATGGGCAGGACAGGGGAATGTAGGTGTCACTCCTTCCCCAGGCACACCCCTCCTCCTAGATCAAGAGCTAGTGTTCTTCTGGGGCTCCTGGGTCCTAGTTCTTAGCTCTGCAGTTCCAACCTTCTTTATTTCTAATCTTTCCAAATTCCGAACCAGAAGCTGCACCCTCCACTGCCTTTGGGGCCCAGACAGCTGCTGCAAATGGGCAAAGTGGGCTGGGTTGGTACAATAGGGAGTGGTGAGGACTGTGGTAAGCTGGAGGTGGATGCCTGTCTCTAGGGGATAGCCGTCACTCAGCCCAGCCCACTGATACCCTGTGGGATTGTGGCCAGGCATGGCCACAGGTCCCTGTTGTTCAACAGAAATTATAAGTCTAGGTTTATTATACACATTTATTTTTTTGTTGTTTTTTAAATGTGTTGCAGGCCAACTTTTTTTTTTTGGCGAAGTTTTGCTCTTGTCGCCCAGGCTGGAGTGCAGTGGTGTGATCTTGGCTCACTGCAACCTCTGCCTCCCAGGTTCAAGCGATTCTCCTGCCTCAGCTTCCTGAATAGCTGGGATTACAGGTGCCCACCACCACATCTGGCTAATTTTTGTATTTTTAGTAGAGATGGGGTTTCACCATGTTGGCCAGGCTGGTCTTGAACTCCTGGCCTCAAGTGATCCGCCCACCTCAGCCTCTCAAAGTGCTGGAATTACAGACATGAGCCACTACGCCCAGTCAGGCCAACATTTTAAAACAGGTATGTGGGCCAGATTGGGTCCACAGGCTGCCTATTTGTAATCATTGTTCTAAATGCCCCGCGTTCTAAGTGCTCTGGAACTCTCCGGAATGCTAAACTTTCCCCGCTGTGCATCACCATCGAGGATGGATGGATCCCATTTGCGGGGCTGAAACTGTTTCCAAACCACTGCCTTCGACAGAAGGGGTAGTAATTACACTCTGACATTAATATTTAAACCACAAACAGGGTTAGCGTGCTAATACTGTCCCCAAAGGCTTCGGACTCGGTTAGCTTTTATCCTTGTGAGACCTAATTATTGTCAGCAATGAATCCTGTAAGACTGCAGGATTAGGGCCAGGGGAGGAGGAGGTAGACAGATCCCTGGGGCCAGAGGCATATGGGGCTTCGACACAGGGTGGCCTGAGGGCTGGGGTCCACGCCCCCTGGTCACGTGGGCCATCTGAGAGGCCAGTGAGACAGCCAATGGTTTGTTGTGCCTCCCAACCTTCCCCAGAATTAGGGATTTTGCTCCTAAGACATGCCCCATGAGGACTGGGGCATCCATGCCTCATTGGTGGGAAGTTCACAACAGTCTCTGGTCTGTGATTCTTTGACCCAGCCTCACGAGAGATCTTCCCAATTCAGGAGAGATCTCAAGAGGGAAATTGGCATTCTGTGCTTCTGTGCTTGTCCTGGAAAAGAAAAAGGGGTCATGTCGGGGTTGTGGGGTGGAGCAAAAAGGGCTGGCGTGTGGTGTGCAGAGGAGACTCAAGCGGGCTTCTCAGAGACAAGTTCCAGAAGCTTCCCCAGCTTCTGCTGGATTGGTGGATTACGTTGGACTGACAAGGCTTCTGCCTGTGATTGTGGCCGGCCCCACAGCGGATGCTCACAGCTGTGTGGCTGTGATAAGCAAGGAGACCCACGAGAAACCATCCAGAAACTTCCATCCCCATCTGCAATTGGATTTGGCCTTGAGGAAGTGGTCTGGGTGGGGAGGAAGGAAAAACTAAATAACCCTAGAAGCAGAATTCAGATTTCTGGTTTTCACTCCCTTGTAGAAAAGGCACTGAGAGCTGAGGTTTAGAGCCAGGGAGGCCTGGGTTGGAATCCCAGCTCTGCCCTTTGTCACCCGTTGGCCTTGGCGAGTCAGTCTTGCCAGACTCCATTTCTTCCTCTGTAAAAGGGGATCATTTGGGGGTGCAGGTTTTGAGGGAGGGTGAAGTGAGAACATGTAAATATAGAGTCTGGCACACTGTGAGAGCTCAGCAGGTGGTGGCTGTTTATTTTATTGCCAGTTGGCTCTCTGAGGGGCCCACAGTCTGCCGAGGACACCTGCCTGGGAGCAGAGCAGGTGGACGGGGCCCGTCCCCATCGCAGCACAAAGCCCTATCGGCCACCCTGTCCCAGGTTCACCCCACAATGTCCTGACCATCTCCCCAGGACTCTCCCTCCCTAGGCCTTACTTCCAGACTGGCAATGCCCCCAGCTCCCGCCTTGCCATGGAGAACAGCAGCCTGTGAATTTTCTCAGTTTACCTCAGGGAAAGAAAGGCCCAAGATAAGTACCCTTGGACGAATCCGCTAGAGGAATGAATGAGGCCATAACTCAGCCAGGGTCTCTGTGGCAGACCGAGGACCCCTGGGCTGCAGGCCTGCAGTGTTGGGGTGGGTGGGGAGCAGAGAAACCGGAGGGCTAACTGGCGAGGGGCCTGAGCCTCTTCCCAGCCTGGTCTTCTAGCTTGGGGACGAAGGTCAGAGGGCTTCCAGGGATCCATGTCACCGAGGACAGCAGATGCGGTGTCACCGGCTTGCTCCCCTCAAACCCAGCGAGAAGCTGGGGGAAGCGGAACCTGGCTCAGCTCCTTAGCCCCTCTGCCCTCTCCCTAAAGCTGTTTCCTGCCCCCAAAGCACCATGGGGGAGGTGTGCGCCTGGAGCAACCTCATTGGAGGGTGATTTGAGGTACCTCTCAGGACTAAAAAGGTGAACACTCCCTTTGATCCAGCACGTCCACTCCAAGAAGCCTGCCCTGCAGAGATACTCACCCATGTGCACAGAGAGCCACGTACCTGAGCGCAGCAGCTCTCACAAGAGCAGACATGATGCTCGTGGACGGGGACTGTCACACCGCGGGGAAATGAGGTGGAAGGAGTGAGGCGGCCCCACCTGTGCCGGGGGAAGGAATTGTCCCGGTCTTCTGCAACAGGAAAGAGACAAGGGAGACTGAAGGACACACATGGACCTGGGCAGAGAGGAAACAGAATTGCAGAGGGGCAGATACTGTCTGATTCCACTCTCGTGAGGTCCCTAGAGGAGTCAAGTTCACAGAGACAGACAGAGACAGTGGGTGCCAGGGGCTGGGGGAAGGAATGGAGAGTTAATGTTCAATGGGAAGAGGGTTTCAGTTTGGAAAGATGAGAAAGTTCTGGCGGTGGATGACAGCAAAAGTTGCCCAATGGTGTGAATGTTCTCAATGCCACTGAACTGTATGCTTAAAAATGGTTAAAGCATTTTTAATTTTATGTTACGTCTAATTTACCACAGTTAAACGAAGAAGGGAGACAAGGGCAGGTCTGCGGGAAGATCACTTATCAATTTTCTTTTACACTGCTTGAGTTTTAAAAAAATCATATACATCTATTACAAAGGACACAATTACATCACGGAGACCCCTCGTCTGCCCCCACACACCTCACCCAGGTTTGGGGTACTGGAAGATGCGGACAGGTCAGTGTTCCAGGGATGGGTTTGGCATGGGACTGCTGTTTCCGGGCCTCGAGACATTTGCAGTGTGAGTTGAGGGAGATCTGGGGTGTCTCCGGTCTTCTCTGGGTTTCAGTCAATGTCCCATCCATGCAGAGAAGAGGCTGTATCCAGCTTCTTCTGGATCCTGGCCTCACTGGCCTCCGGCTTTCAGACCTCAGTTAGGGGCCTCCACGGCACAGCTGAGCAGGCCAAGTAGCTAAGGATGGCAGCTTGGCTGGGCACAGTACCCTCAGCAGGGCTTGGTGAACTGCCCCTGCATTTCAGGTGGGCAGTAGCCCTCGGGCGGTTGCTTTAATGAGGAGCGGGGACAGCCAGAGCCATCTGGTGCAGCCTCTGCCAGTGCCTGCTCCCGGCAAGCTGGCCGCTCCCGCCCTCTGAGTGCGCCCCAGCTCCTGCCACCCTCACCTGTCCCCATCCCCTACAGCAGAGGCTGTGCCGGAAGTGAGTCTCGCTGCTTTCCAAAGTGGCAACTTTCATCGTTAGCCTCGTGGGGGCTCCTCAGGGCTGGTCAAGGCTGTTACCAGCATATGGGGCGCCTTTGAGCGAAGTAGGAGCAGGTGAATTCCATGGACCTGGTGCTGCGGCAGGACAAGCTTCCTCCATTGCATAGATGGGGTGACTGGAGCCCCGGGAGTGAAGCCATTTGTCCTACGTGGCCCAGCTCTGGAGCAATGATGAGCAGAGACTGAGCTCTGCACCCTCCCAGCCAGGACAAGCCTCTGCTGGACCGTGACTGAGTGGGTAGACCAAAGAGGCTAGGGGACCAGGGCTGAACCATGGCACTGTCCCAGGAGAGTCAGAGAGCCTGGGCTGGGGCTGGGGAAGCAGGAAGGTGGTGTAGGGGAGGAAAGATCTAAAAGGTGGCTGGGCGTGGTGGCTCACGCCTGTAATCCCAGTAATTTGGGAGGCTGAGGTGGGCGGATCACCTGAGGTCAGGAGTTCAAGATCAGCCTGGCCAACATGGTGAAACCCCATCTCTACTAAAAATACAAAAATTAGCCAGATGTGGTGGTGGGTGCCTGTAATCCCAGCTACTCGGGAGGCTGAGGCAGGAGGATCGCTTGAATCTGGGAGATGGAGGTTGCAGTGAGCTGAGATCAAGCCACACACTCCAGTCTGGACAAAAGAGCAAGACTGCATCTCAAAAAAATAAAATAAATAAAAATAAAACAATAAAATAAAAGACTCATCACCAGGTGAGAGAAGAAGGCCGGGAATTGTAGGTGCCGTGAGACGGGCCCCCCCGAGGTGATGGGGAGTCAGCTCTGGAGCCAGGTGGGCCTGGGTGCAAATCCCCAGCTCTGCCTCACAGGGAGGCTCCTCTCTGAGCCTCAGTTTCCTTCTCTGCAAACTGGCAGCAAAGTCATACCTATCATTTCAGTGGTGTGAGAATGAAAGAACATGATTGTCCAAAACACCTGGCACTGTGCCTGTTCGCCCTTTGGCCTGTGCGTGCTTGGGGATGGGAGCTGTTATTATTACTGCTGTTGTTAACCTTGACAATGGGTGTTTCCATCTGAGCACCTGGAAGACTGTTTTTGGGAGGTGCATTTGGAGAAAAAGGAAGCACAAAAGCGAAGAGCTGGCTGTACTGGGGCTGGGGCTGGGCAAGGGTAAATGTACAGCAGAAGCAGACTGGGAGGAGGATGGTGAATTTGGCTCTGGACTCAAGAGCAGGAGCTGAAAAATGGGACACAGGAACACCACCCTCCTGGAGTGCCCACTGTTGGTCTTCCCAGCTGCCCACCTCCCCCAATCCTGCCATTACCTTGCCCTGATTTGCTTCCTTCCTTCCTGGGACTCATCCATTCCTAGGGTACCTGCTTAGCATTCCCTGGGAAGAGTTTAAATTGGAGCAAGAATTAATTGCAAGGGAGAAATGCTGCCCCATGGGCTGCAGGGAGGAGCTGGCTTTGGGACAAGCTGATGGCTGAGCGTGGACACTGTGCTTGAGATTCACCAAGCACCCAGCTCCTCTCACCTCCACGTGTTCCAACTCAATTGCAACACAGAGAAAATCAAAGCCTAGAAAGACAGGGGGCCCGGCTCAAGGGGAATGAAGAACCATGGCCGGCCCAAGCCCCATGAGCAAAGCAAGTGCATCATGGGCTGATGGAGGAGAAGAGAGCCCTATCCAGGTGGCTCAAACCATGAGTTCTGAGCACCTCTTGTCATTTCTCTGCAGCGATGAGATTTTCAGTGATCGGGACATGTGTTTTGGGTGCTGCTGACCAAATTCTCATGAAAAAGGGAAGGGTTACAAGGTGAACTCCACTAACATCTCAGACTCTGTGTTGAATGAACTCATGAATTAAACTGAATCCCAGAAAATAGTTGAGGGTTCGGGTGCATTGCCAGCAAATCTGAGCATAGCTGATGTTTGCCGAGTGCTTGCTGCATGCCTGGTCCCTGCGGGACTTGATGCAGAGGAATTATCCTCCCCGAACATGCAGGCATCACAGGCACAGGCGAGCAATGGGCAGGCCTGAGTTCCAGTCTCCACTCTGTCACCTGTAGCAAGGCCCAGGACAGGTCATTCTGCATGGAGTTGGTGGCCTCATCATCACTACCCTCATTTCCAGACAGGGAAACTGAAGCTCTGAGAAGCTGATGGCTTGTACAAAGGGCAACATCAGTGGGAAAGCTGGGACTTGAACCCCAGTTGATCTGACTCCAGAGGCTGAAGGCAGCTGGTGATGTCTTTGGCAGAACGCAAAGAGTGAGGTGGTCGCTGAGCCAGAGCCAAATTCATCACTGTATTTCCAACCTGCCCCTGCCCCACCGTCACCCCTGCCCCGGCCCAGCCCCCAGCCAGCCTCTGTGCTTCCCCTAATGTGGAACAAGCTTTGATCTGGGAGACAGCCAGTCACCCCAGGCTCCAGTTCAGGCTGCAACCGTGACATTGTGCAAGCTGCTCCCCTTTTATGGCCTCAGTCTCCTCATCTGGGAAGTGAGGATCTGCCCTCTACTCAACTGGGATGATAACAGCGAGCACTAGGGAAGGAAAATGACTGAAAGACACCGCCAGCCACTGTCAATGGCTGAGAGACTCCAAGCCAAGGCTGTGGGTGGTGGAAGGGGATAGGGCCCCACGGACATTCCTCTGCCTTAAAAGTAGCTCTCAGCTCTGCACACAAGGAGGGGAGCTGGGACGAAGACCGTGCCTGGAGGACCAATCATTTCAGCTAAGCCTTAGGATGCATTCTGCTGTCATTTTTAACACCTGAGTTACTCCAGATTCTACAGGCTCAGGAGCCTGCCTTCCATGAACCAGTCATGGGAGAAATTGGAATAGGAGCAGGCTGGGGAGGTCAACGCAGGCTCACTTGGTGTGCCAGGGGAGGGGCTCAGCGGACCTAAAGAGAGGAATATGGGGCTCAGCTCCCGTTCGGCCTCAAATTCCACTGGGCAAGTCCTTTCCCCTCTCTGCTGTCCTGAGTCTCTGCCGAGGGCTCTCTCTGTCTGCTCTGTCCAGCCTGGGCACACAACCTGACCGAGCCTGCGTACAGCAGGCTCCAGCTGCGTAGCTCACAGTTGCAACCCCTATACCTGGCACTCCGTAAAGTCCCACGCTTTCTTTGCCTTTTGTCTTCCCCTTCTCCTCCCCACTTCCCCGTCCCATCACGCGCTTCCCACCTGTCCCAGGGCTCATCTGCACCCTCGTGTGGTCCCAGCAGAGAAGACGAGGCACCGAGCTTCTCAGGACTCCGTCCTCGGTAGGCTGAGCCGTGCAGCCGGATGGTGACAGCGGGAGGACCAGACGACCTTACCCAGAGCCTTTCAGGATGCAGAGCTTTAATTTATTTAATCAATTCTGGTCCCCGGGCTGGGGAAGGAAAACGGCAGGATATTAAATCTGTCGCTCTCGCCAATCTGTCATAGGGCTGTCAGTGCACATTGATTCTCCTCCTCCCGCCTTTATTAACTATCTCCTCTGGGGGCTGCCGGCTCTGTCAGTCCCAGCCTGGACCCTGCCCTCAAGCAGGGAGCAGATTGCAGGTGGAAAGAAGAGGAGGGGAGTTGGGGGGGGCATGAATCCCTTTTGAGAGACAATTATAAGAAGAAAATGTTTAGAGTTGGGAGGCAGGGACCCTGAAAAGCATTGGTAATCCAAACTCTTTAGTTTCCAGATGGGGAAACTGAGTCCAGAGAGCAGAGGGGATGCCTCAGTAGCACAGCCTGTTGGGGACGAGGTTGAAACTAGACTCCAAGATTCCTGATGCCCAGGCCAGAGTTATTTTTATCCATGTAATCAACGTGTTTTCCTTGAGTGACTATTCAGAGGCGAGAGTAGTGATCGTCCATCTCTTACCATTGCTCTAACAGTGACCACAGGCTTAGTGTTTTAAAACAACACACATTTATTACCCTACAGTTCTGGGGGTGAGAAGTATGAAATGAGTGTCACTCCAACTGAAGTCAAGGTGTGAGCAGGGCCGTGTTCCTTCCTGCAGGCTCCAGGGGACAACTGATCTCTGTGCCTTTCCCAGTCTCTAGAGGCTGCCACATTCTTCGGCCATAGTCCCCTTCCACGTTCAAAGCCAGCAACAACAGTCGAGTTGCTCACACCACATCATTCTGACACAGACTCTCCTGCCTCCCTCTTCCACTTACATTCCCCTTGTGATGACACTAGGCCACCCAGATAGTCTCTCCATCTCATCTCAAGGTCAGTGGATCAGCAACCTTCATTCCATCCGCAACCTGGATCCCCCTTCTCACACAAGGCGCCATATTCACAGGTTCTGGAGATTCGAGCATGGACATCTTTGGGGGGCCGTTATTCTGCTGGCCCCGGGCGCATTCCCGTGGATCATGCGTGGGGAGCAGGCATCTCACTTCCCACTCACAACAACTCAAGGAAGTCAGTACTAGCTTACCCCATTATATAGAGGGGGAAACTGAGGCCCAGGGAGGTCCAGGCTTGCTGAAGCCAGTGGTGGAGCTTGGATTCAGACTCAGGCCCAGTTGAGCTCAGAGGCCAAGCTCCTCTGCTCTGCTAAACCGGGTGGTGGTGGGTCGGGGGTGTCCCGATGTGCAGCCATCGGGGAGGGGCAGCCCGAATCACCTGCTGTGGATCCCGGGAAGAGGGATGACAGCTTGCAAGAGGTCTGTTCCGTGCCTCGCCCCAAGGAGCAAGGTGAAGGAGCCATGCTTTTATAAAGGGGGGAATTTGGACAGCCCCCACATGTGGGTAGGTACTATCTGCTCTAAATAATTGTGCACCCCACCCCGCCTCCCTATCCCCAGCCCATTCTCCCTCATACGATTTATTTGCTCATAAAATTGAAGGCCTTCTTTTCTGGCACCATTTTCTGTTCTGCTTAGACAAATATTTAGCAGCCAGGCCTGACCTTAATTTCCTTAAATATCAGGTGCCCTGGAAGCTGAAGAGCCTGCTGAGTGGGTGAGGACACGGTGCACCTGGGTGCGGCGGGCGGCTGGGACACTGTTACCCTTCCCTTGGTGAGGCCCACCTCTCCCCAGGACCTACCAGGTAGCCCCGCAAACTGTCAGGTCTCCCCTCTGCTGAGGTTGTAACAAGAGGTAGGGTGCAGATGGCAGGGTTCCAGTGACTCAGTGCCCAACGGAGCTGCATGTTGGCCGGGGCCTCTCTGCTGGGGGTGATGGGCAGAGCAGTGATGGAGCCTCCCTCTGTCTCCCAGGTTCCCTCCCTTGTAGGGTGTGGACTGGGCTGTACATGGAGGGAAGGCAGAGGCAGGAGTGGCGCGGGTGTGGGCCATGTGGGGGCTGCCGGGGCTGCTGAGTCTGTCATTGGCTCCGTCTCCCACGCGGTCATTCGTGAACTCGTTTCATTCGTTGCTTCATTGAGAAACGTTCAGTCTCGTGCTAGCCTAGGGATCAGAAATAAAGTCCACAGATGCCTTGCAGGAGCTGTGTCCTGGAGATTGGCCAGCGAGAGGAGGGGCATAGAGTCTTGGGCGAAGGCTGGGGTAGAGGGATAGGGATCGAGACTGTCCTCATAAAAGAGGGTGACCAAGATGAGTTTTGGAGCATGAGTGAAACAGGCTCCCTGCAAACGACCGGTTATCTGGAGGAAGCAGGACAGGTGATCCTAGGGGTGCTGCTGGGAAAAGGAATGGTTGGTGTCTTCAGGAGGCAGGGACCCTTGGGTTCTATTCTCAGATCCTGCCTCTGAAGTCAGCTCCAAAGTTCTTGTCTCTCCTATCTGTCCCCTGCCCGAGCCTGTCCCTGCCTTTTGTCCTCCCTGTTTGTGTAAGTGGGACCACTGCCATTTTCCCAGCCACTCAAGTGGAAACCACCATCTTTTCAGACTAACACCAGCTACTGCACTCGAGGCTTTAAGAATATAACCTCATCTCATTTGCACCGCAGCCTAGGAAGTAGGCACGTGAGTTATGTCCATTTTATGGCAACGGAGGTCTAGAGACATCATCGCTCCTCCAGGGTCACCCAGCCAGCATGTTGTAAAGCTGAGAGTTTGCAAAGAAGAAGGAACAGGGAGAAGATATTCCTGGCAGGGCACAGCCTGTGCGAAGGCCCAGAGGAGAGGGAGAGCGTGGCACAGATGGGTGGTGGGTACAGCTGGGGGTGCCAGGGAGAGTCGGGGGAGAGGCGTGGTTGTGATTGGAGCTCAAGAGTTTTAGAAGTGTTGACATTTCCTGGGTGTTAGTTTCCAAACCACCTTCACATCTGTCATCTTATATGATCCTGTTCAGTTGCTGTTGCAGTAAGCAACTCAGAGAGGTGAAGTGGTGCTCGGGGATGCACAGCTAGGAAGTGGCAGAGCTGGGCCCCAGCCCTGCTATCATGTCCCCAGCGCCTTTGGGGGACGGCCAAGACCACCAGGGCACTCTCTGGGGAATGGAGTTGGACCAGGACCCCTTTGATGGGGGAAGGATGGCAGAAGTGGGAGTGGGGGCCAGGGCTCCTGTCTCGTTTTGCCCCAAGATGCAGGGTCTGGAGCTGCCACACTCAGCCCTCAACACTGTGACCTTGGGCTTGTCCTCCCGTCCTCTGGGCCTCTGTCTCCCTGTCTGTAAAATGACAATTTCCTACTCACATTCCAAATCTCTTCCAGCAGCATCTCCTCCAGGAAGCCCCCCTAGCCTCTGCCTCTGCATCGCCTCCTCCAGGACGCCACCCTGGCCTCTCCAACCGCGTCGCATGCCTTTACTAAATGCTCTTAGTGCTCCGGACTTCCGTACCCTGTATCCCTCACATCACAGCCTGACTCTGTGTAATATCTTCCTAGGTCTGGATCTCGATCCACATTTTAGCTACTTGTCTCTGAGCCTCAATTTTCTCATCAATTCAATGGGGAAGTAACAGTGCCTACCTCATATTTCTGTTGTGACGATCCAATCAGAGAGCTCATGAATAGCTCCTGGCAAAGTGCTGGGCGTCAAATAAGCCATCAGTAAATGTTAATAGTTTCTTGTGAGTTGAATTGTGTCCCTCAAAAAGATACGCTGCTGTCCTAACTTCCCAGTACCTGAGAATGTGACCTTACTTAGAAACAGGGTCTTTGGGCCAGGCTCGGTGGCTCACCCCTGTAATTCCAGCACTTTTGGGAGGCTGAAGCGGATGGATCACTTAAGATCAGGGTTCAAGACCAGCCTGGCCAACATGGTGAAACCCTGTCTCTACTAAAATCACAAAAATTAGCCGGGTGTGGTGGTGCATGGCTGTAATCCCAGCTACTACTTGGGAGGCTGAGGCAGGAGAACCACTTGAACCTGGGAGGCAGAGATCGCGATGAGCTGAGATCGCACTGAGCTGAGATCGCACCACTGCACTCCAGTCTGGGCAATAGAGTGAGACTCTGTCTCAAAAAAAAAAAAAAAAAAAAAAAAAAAGGGGGTCTTTGCAGATGTGATCAAGTTAAGATGAGTAAGATGAGGTCATACTGCATTAGGGTGAGGACGAATCCAATGACTGTTGTCTTCATACGAGAGAAATTTGGACACAGACGCAGACAGACAGAGAACAACATGTGATGAATCGTCAGAGATTGGAGCGACGCATCTACAAGCCGGGAACCCGACGATTACCACCACCAGAAGCTGGGGAGACTCCTGGGATGGAATTTCCCTCAGGGCCTCCAGAAGGAGGCAACCCTGCCCACACCTTGACTTTGGACTTGTAGCTTACAGAACAGTAATAGAATAAATTTCTGTTGTCTTCAGCCACACTGTTTGTGTTAACTTGTTCCAGCAGCCCTGAGAAATGAATACACTGTTATTTCAATGCAGCAAAGCGAGTGCGGTTGTGGGTACACAGTGGTGCTCAATAAGCTCCACTCCCTCACTGCTGGCCCTCTGCCTTCACTATCCTCCACCTCCGCCAAACCCAATCCCCTCCCCACTGGCTTCTCAGGCCAGGTCGGTCTGGGCTGGGGGGCACCTGCTGGGCCAGGCAGCCGGAGCAGTTCCCGTCCCCTGGCCAAGGCCCGCAGCACCTCATTACCAGGCGAAATGTACCTCGATTTCACCCATGACTGGCACTGAAAAGCGGCCCTGGCTGGTGTCATGGATGGGCCAGAAGCTGCTCCCGGCGCCTCCTGCCCCCTCCTGGGCCTGGCAAATCTCTGAAGCACCCAGAAGCTGGCACGCAGCACGTTCCACAGCTGAGCCGCGCAGATAAACCTCCGCAGGCGCCGGGCTGCTCGGTCCTGGAGCAAACATTAGGAAATTAATAGGCCTTTCCGTGGGCAGCGCCTGGCCGGGCCCCCACTTCCCCCTCACTCCCGCCTGTCCCGCTCCCCCAGTCCCAGGCTTTGTTTCCTTCTTCCCTTTGTTTCCTGTTTGTGATAAACATGATTCATGCCAGTCCAGCCGGGCCCTGTCACCAGCTCAAGGCCAGCCGTATTTCTCAGCAATGAGCCCCGAGCTGGCTGAGCCCCGATTTAGGCCATGGACACAAGGGTGAGGAAGGGGCACTGTGGGCAGAGACAGGGTTGATGTGGGGGCACCAGCAGGGAGCAGGGTGCCAGGTCTCTGTGAAGTGCTGCTGAGCACTGAGGGGAGCTCAGAGAAGCCACCGTGGCCAGACCCTCCCTACCTGGGCATAGCTGGGCCCACCCTTCCTATGTGGACATAACTTCCTGAGGCTGCTGTAACAAAGAGTCACACACCGGGCGGCTTGAAGCAAAAGATATGTATTCTCTTGCAGTTCCGGAAGCCGAAAGTCCAGCTCAAGGTGTCTGCAGGGCCATTCTGTCTCTGAAGGCCCAAGGGAAAGCGCCCTCTGGCCTGTTCCAGCTCCTGGAGGTGGCGGCCGCCCTTGGCGTTCCATGCCTGCATGGCTCTGGCCTCGGCCTCTGTCTTCACACAGCCTTCTCCTCCCTGCGTCCCTCCTTTTCTTATAAGGACACCAGTCATATTAGGTTGAGGGTCACCCTACTCCAATACGACCTAATCTTAACCACTGACATCTGCAACAATCCCATTTCCAAATAAAGGTCACATTCACTGGTACTGGGGGTCAGGAGTTCAATACATTTGTTTTTGGGGACAGAATGCAATGCATCCCAGCTGCTGAGGCTCCTGGTGGCATCTCTCATCACTGCCTGTCACACCTTGGCCATCCAGCCATCCTGGCCACCTGCAGCTTCCCAGGTGTGCCTGGCTCTTCCTTGTCTCTGGGCCTCCATCTGTGCTGTCATCCTCCCTGGATGCCTGACCCTACCATTGTCCAGTTGGTGCATGAGCCCTCATCTATCAAGATTAAGCTTTGCTGGCCAGGCGCAGTGGCTCACGCCTGAACTCCCAGCACTTTGTGAGGCCGAGGGAGTGGATCACCTGAAGTCAGGAGTTAGAGACCAGCCTGGCCAACATGGCGAAACCCTATCTCTACTAAAAATACAAAAATTAGCCAGGCTCTGTGGCAGGTGCCGGTAATCCCAGGTACTCAGGTGGCTGAGGCATGAGAATTGCTGGAACCCGGGAGTGGGAAGTTGCAGTGAGCTGAGATCACGCCCCTGCACTCCAGCCTGGGCAACAGAGCGAGACTCTATCTCAAAAAAAAAAAAAAAAAGATTAAGCTTTGCCATCACTCTCCTGGGAGCCTTCACTGACCCCTGGCCTCTAGGTCCCTAAATGCCCTGTGCTCACCTGCACTGCAGCTCACAGCCTCACCAGGGTCTTTACCCATTTACCATGCTTCCCCAGGCCCTGAGCACACGAGCTCCAGGCAGGCAGAGTCCATGGCTCACCTCTGCCTCCCCAGCATGGAATGCACACAGGTGCCCAGTAAATGAATTCTTGAATGAAGAATAATTGAGCACTTCCTGTGTCCCCATGCCAGCCACTGTTCTAAACCCTTTACCTGCCTTAACTCATTTAATCCCAATGTTAACCCTGCCAAGTGGGCGCCATTGTTAATCCATTTTACAGATGAACAAACCAAGCTCAGACTGGTTAAGCAACTTGTCCACGGTCTAGTGATTGATAAACTGTAGAGGCTGTGATTTGAATCTGGCAGCATGAAGGATTCCTCAAAGGGCCATGCACTGAGGGGCAGAGAGAGCTTCCCTAGCACCTGGGATCTCATGCTCCAGGGCCCAAAGGGAGGCTCAGAGCGTTGGTGCTGTGGGAAGCCAGGGTCTAGAGATGTGGCCCTGGACTGAGGAGATGGCGTGGTCTTGCATGTCACCATGCTGGGCCCCTTCATCTTATCCCTGAGACTGTAACCTCCCCGGGGGCAGGGGAGGACCATGATTCCCCCTACATCCATCTCCCCACCCAGTTCTGGCAGAGCCCTGCCCATAGTAGGCAGAGCCTGGCATCTCCAGGTAGGAATCCTAACCCTGGTTCCGCTGCCAGCTCTGTGATCTAGGAGTCACTTCTCTCTGGACCTCTGGGTTCTTCTCTGTCACTGTAGAGCAGCCATCAGTGGGGCTCAAGCGGAGGCAGCCTAAAAATGCTATAACTCAGCATGGGAAGGAGGAAAGCTCGGCTTTGGGGTTGGACCAACTGGTCTTTCAGTTCCAGTGCTGTGTGACCTCAGCCCAGTTACTTGAACTCTCTGGGCACTCTTTTTCTCATGTATAAGATGGGGCAGACAATGAAGGATACTGTGCCAGACAAATGGAGAGCAAGTCCAAAAAGCCAGCAGGCGTCTCTAGTGGCCACGATTCCTCCCAGCCTCTTCCTCCCATGGTGCACAATACTGTCCTCCATGGGATGATGGGCACAGTGCTCCTCATTTCCTTTGCATTTAACTCATTTACTTAAATTTTAACTTTTTTTTTAAAGAAATGAAGGAAAACACAGTTAAACAGCCATTTAGAATCATGACTCCATAATCCAGGAATTCTCTTTCTGATGCAATCTGTTCAGCAATTATTTTGTGAGAGGGAGGGAGGGCGCCACGCTAAGTGTGGTGTGCAGACTCCCCCGGGAGGGTGAAAATCCAGCTCCTCCAGATTGCTCCTCTCCCCAGAAATGTCAGCGTGTGTCCCAGTTTGGAAATATAACGTATCGAGTTTTGCTGCACTGCAGGGGAGGGGCTCCCGCCCGCCAAGTCAGCGGCTAGTGGGGATGGGGTGAGGGCAGCCACTCTAGGAAGAAGGCTTTGTTTTCCTGCTGTTAAAATAGCTCGTTGTCTTCTGGGGCCAGCCATGCTCCAGGGCCTGGAATCGGGTGATGTCATTCACCTAGTGGCCTTGGGAAGAGCTGGGCTTAGGGTCAAGCTCTAGCTTTGTCACCTGCTGGCTACATGGCTTCAGGAAAGTCCCTTAGCCTCCCAGGACCTCAGTTTCCTCAGTTGTAAAATGGGTAACAGTCGTACCTACCCAGGAGCTTGGCGGTACAGACTGAGAGACAATGCATGGCGGTACTGTATGCCTTTTCTGGCCATCGGAAGGGCTGAACAGAGGGAAGTCCTGGTTGTCAACAATCCCAGGCAGAGGAGAGGAGGGCTGCCTTGAAACTGCTGAGCAAAAGCAGAGAAAAGAACCAAAGTGCAGAAAGGCTTCCATGGGAGATGGCCTTTGAGCTGGGCCTTGGTTGAGGAGGAGCTAGATTCCTGTAGAGGAGGGAGACAAAGGCATGGAAGCCCATTTTCTAAGCTCCCGGGAAGGACTGTTATAAGGTTTCTCCCACAGGACTTTGTATACAACAGGCGTTCAATCCATGCTCTCCTCTCTCAGGGTCAGGTGCTTTGTGGATATGCAATGTACTCAGCCCCACAGGACTCAGCACACAGTAGGTGCTCAAGTGGAGAAATGGATTCTCCTCTCAGGGCCCAGTGCCAGGGGTGAGAAATACACATCCCTTCCCCAAACGGGGCTCAGCACATAGTAGTACATGCTCACGTGGAGAAAGTGGATTCTCCTCTCTCAGGGCCAGTGCAGGGGGTAGGCAATACACACCCTCCTCGCAGGGCTCAGCACACAGTAGGTGCTCTATGCACTTCCTTTCCCTCTAGGATTGGCACACCATTGGTGCTGAATGCACGTTCCCCTCTTGCAGGGCTCGATACGTAGTTATGTTCAATACGTACCAGCATCTTTTCCCTGCTCATTCCCCCCTGAGAGCAGAGACTGCGTCTTTCTTGGATGCCCCCCTGCACTGCACTTGTGGCCGAACGCACAGCACGTGCACAGTTAATATAGACTGAATGGACCCTCCTCCTTCCCAGCTGGGATGAGCACAGCGAATGAAGACCGTGCAAGCACACAGAGAAAGGACAGCTGCTCCACATCCGTGAACTGGACCTGATGTGTGAACACAGTCACAGTCCTGGCGCCCCTTCCCCAGCCCTCTGGGATCAATACTCTTTGTTTTTTGTTTTGTTTTGGTCAGAGTCTCACTCTGTCCAACCGAGGATGGAGTGCAATGGCGTGATCTCTGCTCACTGCAACCTCCACCTCCTGGGTTCAAGCGATTCTCCTGCCTCAGCCTCCCGAGTAGCTGGGATTACAGGCGCCCAGCACCACGCCCAGCTAATTTTTGTATTTTTAGTAGAGACAGGGTTTTGCCATGTTGGTCAGGCTGGTCTTGAACTCCTGATCTCAGGTGATCCACCTGCCTTGGCCTCCCGAAGTGCTGGGATTACAGGCGTGATGGGGTCAGTACTCTGACTTCAGTCACTGCCTAGCTAACCTGCTTGTGGGCTCCTCGCTGGTGACCGCAGGTATGCAGCCACCACTGCCTCTCTCTTCCTCCCCGCCACTTTCCTGGGAAGCAGCCAGGCCAGACGGGCTGTGCAGGGCACCCTGGCAGCTCCCAGGCTCCACGTTTCTCAATCTGTGCCAGGACCAGGGCTGGACTCCGTGTGATGGAGGATTGGCAAGTGGGAAGTCAGCCAATACGCCTTTCAAATGAAGAATAGGAGGCACTGTGCCCATGAGGACACCTCGCGCCCTCCCCTCCACTAGGAGTCTGGGTACTTCATCCAATCTCATTTGTCTTGAGCACTATCTCTGCCACACTCAGAGCTCGGTGCTAGGGACCCTGATGGTCCCCGATCTCCAGGAGCCACAGTCCCCTGGGGGAAGTGGATTACAACAGAGATGTCACAATGCAGGTAGGAAGTTCTCCTGTCTCCAAGGAAGCTCTGATGTCCCTGCCTGGAGTCATCAGGGGGAGCTTCATGGAGAAGGTGACATTTGAGTTGGGCCTTGGTGGCTGCTGAAGATTACTCTAGAGGAGGAGGTGAAGAAGAGGACATCAAGTAGTGAGAAAGTATACCGAGAAAGGCTCTTGTGTCAATCCAGGGAGCAGTGGGAAGCGGTGCTGTGATGGATTAGCCATGTCTGCGATGGGAGCACCCTGAGAGGGAGGCACCCCTGATCTGGTTGCCCATGTCCCCCTCCTTTTACACATGGAGAAAGCCCAGAGAGGGCGAATCATTTGTCCAATGACACACAGAGCGAGGGAGAGAAACTAGATCTGCCTTCCCAATCCAGGGCTCTTTCCATGATACCAGAGGTTCTCAAACCTGAGCGTGCATCAGAATCACCTGCAGGGCCTGTTAAAACACAGACACGGGGTCCCATGTCTGATTCAGAGGTGCTGTTTCAGAAACCTGCATTTCTTTCTTTTGTGTTTTTCTTTTGACATAGGGTCTTGCTCTGTCACCCAGTCTAGAGTGCAGTGGCACAAACACAGCTTACTGCAGCCTCAACCTCCTGGGCTCAAGTGATTTTCCCGCCTCAGCCTCCCAAGTAGCTGGGAACACAGGTGCATGTCACCACAGCCAGCTTTTTTTTTTTTTTTTTTTTTTTTTGTATGGACGGTGGTTTTGCCATGTTGCTGGTCTCAAACTCTTGGCTTCAAGTGATCCTTCCACTTCAGTCTCCCAAAGTGTTGGGATTACAGGTGTGAGCCACATGCCTAGCCTAGAAGTCTGCATGTCTAATAAGTTCCCAAGTGATGCTATTGCTGATGGTCTGGGGACCTCACTTTGAGAACTGCTGCTGTACATTAACCTGCTGGGAGTAGAGGGTCTCAATTTTCTTTTCTGAAAAATGGGGATAACCATTTACCCTCCTGAGCTCCTAGGGGTGTATAAGGGCTTAATAGGCAAAGTTTGGGAATATACTCTGTGAAGCTAAAGCAGTGGTCCTCACCTTGGCTCACACCTGCTTGACTTTAAAGTCCTGATGCCCAGTGGTAGCTCAGACCAACTAAACCAGAATCTCTGGGGGTACATCTAGGCATCAATGCTTTCTACACTGCCCAGGGTGATTCTAACATGCAGCCCAGCTTGAGAAACAGTGGAGGGTCATGATAAAAATGCAGATTCAGCTGGGCACAGTGGCTCACGCCTGTAATCCCAGAACTTTGGGAGGCCGAGGCGGGTGGATCACCTGAAGTCAGAAGTTCGAGACCAGCCTGACCAACATGGAGAAACCCTGTCTCTACTAAAAATACAAAAATTAGCTGAGTGTGGTGGCGCATACCTGTAATCCCAGCTACTCCGGAGGCTGAAGCAGGGAGAATCACTTGAACCCGGAAGGTAGAGGTGGTGAGCTGAGATTTCGCCATTGCACTCCAGTCTGGGCAATAAGAGCAAAACTCTGTCTCAAATAATAATAATAATGATAATAATAATAATTTTAAAAAAAGAAAAGAAAAGAAAAAAATGCAGATTCACATTCAGCAGGTCTTGGAGGGACCCTGGAACCTGCATTTTTGACAAATGTCCATGGGTCAATGCTGCTGGTCCGTGGACCATGCTTTGAGAAGCAAGGTCCCAGAGGAGAGAAAGAAGCTTCTGGTATCATTATTGGTACTTGGCACTTTTTGAGATTTTTGTTAAAGAATTGGGGTCTTGCGACTTTGCCCAGGTTGGACTTGAACTCCTGGGCTCAAGCAGTTCTCCCATCTCCAAATAGCTGAGATTACAGGAAATTCCCCTACTGCCCTGCCCCATGCCCAGCTCAGGATGCTTCAATTAGGCATTAAGTGTTCATTCTCATATTGCAAACCCTCCTTCCTGTTCCCAGTGTTCCCAGCATGCTACGCTGACTGCAGTATTCCCACCCTTTCTCAGCCCTGACTGGGGGACCTGGGGACCACTCTGAAGCTCACTGTACAAGCACAGCCCCTGCAGGCCCCAAGTTGCTTGTCAGACAGGAGCCAAGCACACCCTCCGCCACTGCTCATTTCCCTCATCTCCATTCTGGTCTTTAGCAAATAGCGTCAGATATGATAGATTTTTTGTTTGCAAACCCAGCCTCAAGGCCGGAAATTGATGTCTCCCTTTCTCCTGATGCGTCCTTTGCATCACACTGTCCTTTTGCCCATGATTCCTCGTCAGTGCTTCCCCCCAAGGTATTTCAGTCAATTCATGCATTCATTGAGCACCTACTATGTGCAAGGGGGATGACAGTGTGCTCTGTGACTGTGAGCAAGTCTGTTACTCACCCCAACTGAGCAGCATGTGGGTCAGGACCTTATTTAATCACCTTGGTGTCCCCAGAGCCTAATACAGTGGCTGGAAAGTTAGTGAGTGCTCAACAATATTTGCTAAATAAATGTTGTTGAAGGAAGTCTTGAGCTCAAAGAGATTTGGTTTCTTTGCTTGTAGAATAGGGAGTAGAGCAAAGGCCTATTTCATGCATGTAGTGAGGCATACCATTATTGGACAGGGCTCCAAGTTACGCAAGTAGCAAGTCATTGAAGAAAGTGAAATTAGAACCCACGTCTATTATACTCAGGAACCTCCATTCAGTGCAAAAGGGTCCTTTGCTTTTTGAGGCAGAGTGGCTAGGTCAGCAGTCCTGCCGGGTCCAGGAGCTGAAACCAAGTAGGAAGCTCTGTGGGCTGGTTGGAAACAGAGCCAGTGGCAGCCCCAGCCCTGGCAGAGGAAAGTGGTCCAGGAGCCAGGTCAGTCATTGGTACCTTTGAAGATTGTCTGTGCAGGTGGAAAAACCAGAGCAAGGTAGGAGCCTTCATTCTCTTTCCTAGAATATCTGCTTAGAAAAGTCAGCCAGCAGGAGCCAGCGATGATGCCAAGCTGGAGGTTGGCTTGCTGGGACGAGTGCTTGACTCAGAGGAGTCTGGTCTGAGGCAGCCTTCCCTGCTGGCCAAATGCAACCCTGAAGAGCGGTGTCCTCACTGCCCACTTCTCTCTCAGAGCTGCCCTTGTGCTTCCCAGTCCCCTGCTTGCAACAGTCTCTCCTACCAACATTGGCTGGTGTCCCAGGCCAGTTCAGACCCCATCTCCTCCTTGGATGAGAGGGTGGCATCTAGGAACACAACCATGAAGGGCTGCAAGTGGGTGCCATGGCCCAGACAAGAAGCTGGGATTACGAATCTCATTGTATCTGGCTCATCTAGGCTGATCTGCAGTCAAGGGCCAGGCCCTGCTGGACTTCCCGGTCCAGGACAAATGTGTCAGCACTAGTGGGGGTACATAAAGGCATGTGGTGCTTCCTTGTCTCCACACTCATAGCTTTAGGCCCCTCCACTTGTTCCCTGAGTCAGGCTTAATCTCTAAGAAATTCCAACTCTGAGAGTCAACCACATTTATGATTCTAAGTATCCTTGGCTCTAGGAATCTAAAATTTTGTTATTAAAGGATTCTAAGTTTAGTTGCAAGTAACAGAAAATATGTTCTGCCTGGTCTCAGAGTCACAGAAAAGTCCAAAAGTAGAACTAGGACTTCAGGCATAGCTTGATCCAGGAGTTCAAGTCATGCCTCTTGTCCTTCAGTTCATGGTTACTTTATTATTGGCATTGACGTTGTGGCATGATGGCTGCTGGTAACACAAAGCCTATATCCTCTCAGGTTCAAGTCCTACAGGAAAAATAGTCTCTTCCCCAGCAATTTCACAAAAAGTTCACAACTGAATTCTCATTGGCCTGGATTTGCCATGAGTCTATCCCTGAACCAATCACTGTGGTCATGGGGATGATGGGATATTCTGATTGGCTTAGGCCTGTGTCATGTGTGCATGCACCCCACCCAAATCACATGGCCTGAAGCAGAAGGGTAGTTCTTTGGAAACTGAGGGGCTGCTATTAGAAGAAAGGTGAACAGATGCAGGAAGGCAAACATAAAAAGTGCATCCTGAGATTCTGAGGCTATAGAGAGCAGTGATCCTATGAGAACTTGACTCAAAGCTCTAAGGGATTCCTAAAGTTAATCTCTCAGATTTGGGACAATAGACAGCGTTAGAAGCTGGGGATGAAGGGAGATCTCCTTCACTCTCTGCCCTTCCAGAATTAAACAGATCATGTGCCCTTCATTCTTCCTTTACACCCAACTCTTGGAGCCTGAGTGTCCTCTTTACCTTCCTTCTCTGTTGTCATCTTGCAGTCAACATGGCTAAGTTTCAGATGGGGATGGTGGGGAGTGAGCCACAGTCTCTGCAAGTAGTGGCTGCAGGGAAGGGAACTGGGAGGCTTTGTCTAGTGGCTTTGGGGGACAGCCAGCTATCAATCTGAATCTGTAATAAAGAAAGCGGAGGCGAAAATGCAGCATAGAAGAGTGAATTATTGAACTCAATTCTTCACTCTCCTGGAGTAGTATTTCACATTCACATCCTTGCCAAGGCCACCCAGTAAGCTGAGTCTACTTCCTCACCACTTGACTCTGGGCTTGGTCAGGTGTCTTGCTTTGGCCAATGAGATGGTAGCAGGTATAATGAGGGAAGAACCTTGAGATGTGTTGGGTGGTTCTGCTTGCCCTCTCCTTCTCCTGCTGTAGCTAGAAAAGGAACTTGACCAGAGTAGCCTTGGCCCCTAATATGACAAGTGGAGCAGACTTGAGCTACCTACAGCCTGAAGCAGAGCTCCCTGCCAGCTTCTAGACCTGTGAGCAAAGTATTGGTGTTATTGTTAAACGCTGCTGAGATTCAGAAGCACAGCCTGTTGTGGCAATAGCTGATGAGGAGGATTAGAGGCTCTGGTAAGGATCAGCCCAGCCCTGAAACTGGGACTTTGGGAGCCCTGCAGGATTAGGAGTTGGGAGCCTAGGTTCAGCCGTCCCCCATGAAGCACCATACGATCATGAGAGAGTCGTTCCTGTCCCATCTCTAAAATGAGAAGAATATGGTCTGACTCCAGCTTCGGACCTATGAGCCAGGTCCTGGAGTACACGGTCCTGGCTCTGCTGCTTATGATCTATCTCCCCAGTACCCCAGCCCTGGCCTGGGAAGTGGCCCCCCTAGAGAGTTATCATGCACCCTCACGCTTAGACAACAGACTCTATATAGAAAACACGTCAGCCTGTGATAAACGCAGAAATAGATGTGTGAAATTGTTCCAGGAGCAAAGAGGAGAGAGGGTTGAAGGCTCTCTGGGGAAAAGAGTGGGGTAGGGCTGGGGGTGGCTTCCCCATGGAAGGGATGTGCTGGGCCCTAAGGATGAGTAATATTCCCACCGGAAGGGAAGAAGGGAAGGAGCACTCCAGGTACAGGGCGTGGTGTGGGGAAGGGCTGAGAGGCAGGAAGGAGCCAGCATGTTTGAGCAACGATCAAGCCAGGCGGGTCGAGGCTGCTGGGGGTGTGGACAGGGACTGCCAATTAATGGGGTCAGAGAGATGTCACTGAGGAGGAGCAGACCTTGAGTGCCATGTTCAATGTCAGGGCTGTGTCCCTCAGGCAGTGGGGTGGGGGACATGCAGTGCTTGGAGCAACAGACCCTCCTCAAGTGACCAGCAGGAGTGGCTGGGGTGTCTTAGGTGTCCTATGAGCCAGGCCCAGTGGGGAGCAAGACTTGGATTTGGAGTTTCTACAGGCACCTATGCCATGGGAACCCTGCAGAGTGAGCAAGTTTCAAGGGTAGGAGGCCCTAAGGCACTCAGCTGGAGTTAAGGAGGAGTGTGTTTTAGAAATAAACAATTCAGTGGGAAAGGGCAAGCTTCCAGCTGAGACAGGTGAGAGAGAAAATATGAGAGTGGGAAGAGGAGCTCACCTGGGCTGTGGCATTGGAGGAGACTGGCTGAGCCATAGGTGGGCCCCAGGAACCTTAGAGACATGAGGCTGCAGCGGGAAACCCTTAGGCCTGGGAACCAGTACAGACCCCAGTTCAAAGGGCTTTGCCATTTACTAGCTGTGTGACCTTGGACTCATGACTTAACCTCACTTTCCAAGATTATTGTGGAGACAAAACAATAATATGGCTGGGCCAGGCACGGTAGCTCACGCCTGTAATCCCAGCACTTTGGGAGGCCAAGGCAGTTGGATCACTTGAGGTCAGGAGTTCGAGACCAGCCTGGCCAACATGGTGAAACCCCATCTCTACTGAAATTACAAAAATTAGCCGGGTGTGGTGGTGGGTGCCTGTAATACCAGCTACTTGGGAGGCTGAGGCAGGAGAATTGCTTGAACCCAGGAGATGGAGGTTGCAGTAAGCCCAGATTGCACCATTGCACTCCAGCCTCGGTGACAGAGTAAGACTCTGTCTCAAAATAATATTAATAATAATAATAATGACAACAACAACAACAACACAGCTGGGGCCAGGTGTGGTGGCTCATACCTGTAATCCCAGTGTTTTGGAAAGCTGAGGTGGGAGGATTACTTGAGCCTAGGAATTTGAGATTGCAGTGGGCTATGATGGCACCACTGTACTGCAGCCTGGACCAAACAGTAAGACTCTGTCTCTAAAAATATAATAATGATAACGGCTGACATTCACTGAACACTTCTTATGTCAGGGCATCGATCTCACAACTTTCCAGGCACCCCCTAACTTCTTAGCACAGCATCAAGAGGTAGGCAGTTTTATTAGTCCCTTCTACAATGAGGAAATTGATGCACAGAAAGGTTAGGTGACTTTCCCAAAGTCACACAGCTAGTAAGCAGCAGAGCTGGGATTTGAACCCAGATCATCTGGTTTCCAGGGTTTGTGCTCTCAACCTACATGCTCTATATATGATATAAGCAATTTGCACATCACACAAAGGGCACATAGAAAAATGTTGGCTATTACCTTGTTATCTAAATCCTGCCAACAGAGCAAACAACTCTTAGGAAATCCGTCCTCACGGGCCTCCACGGGCTGGAGGGAATGTGTTTTTCCAAGTTATTTAGATCCACAATGAGATGGAGCACGGCAATGACATTACCTGGGGACAGCTCTGTGCTGGTCATACTATACACACAGACTTATTCGATCCTCACAACTGCTCTTCGAGGCAGGTGTTGTCTCCATTTTACAGGTGAGAAAACTGAGACTCAGAGAGTTGAGGCGACTTGGCCAACATCACCCAGCCAGTAAGTGACGCAGCTACGAATAGACTGAAGTGTGTCTGACTGCGAACTCCATATTCTGAGCCACCTGCTCTACATGCCCCTTTGATTGGACTAAAAATGATGACAACCACCACATCCTTGGGGACAGGGGAAGTCCTCTGCACTCAGGTCCCACATGTGATGGTCTGGTTCCACTTTCCTGAGTCAGTGGAATGATGACCATCAGCTGACCCCTGGCTGTGCGTACACGCATTGGGAAGTGGAGGTTGAGAAGGAACAGAGGATGAAACAGACTAGGGGTGGGGATGAAATCAGCTTAGAGTTTTACATAAAAATCAGAAGAAAAAAAAATCTGCCAAACAACACATCCAAGATCAAAAGAGAATGGATGGCACCATCTCTGGTCTTTTTGCCCCATGTGTGATGAAGTGCTACTGTCCCCCAAAGAGCAAAGGAACAGGAGAGTGTGGGATTGAAGTCAGCTGGGCCATACAAACCCTGACCTCTCTGACCTATATTTTCCTCGTCTGTAAAAGACAGATGATTATTCTCCAAGGGTTGTTGTGAAGATTAAAGAAGATGGTACAGGCCTTGTCAACAGTAAGTATTCAGTAAACGTTTACTGTCATCATTATCAAAGCAAGGAATGATTGTAAAGGAAGGAAGGCAGGGAGTTTGGGAGTGTGGGATACAGACAGGAAAGAAGACAAGGAGAAGGAAGAGGAGAAGGGCTGGAGGAGGAGGAAAAAGAGGTGGAGAAGGAGGAGTAGAAGAGGAGGACTTGCTGCCAGCCCAGCTCCCCAAGCACAGCCAGCTGTGCTGTCCTGGCCTGGGCTTCTCCCCGTGTGGCCATTGAGGCCACTCATGCATTCCTTCTGCATCCTGCTGCCAGATGTGGCCCTAGATGCCAGCAAGAACAGCTGTCCTTTGTCGTGCCCAGCTGCAAAATGAGAACGCAGGGATGTTGGGAAAGGCATAGAGGCTTGCAGGGGTGGCGAAAAGGACAGTACTGTCAGGAGGAAACCATATCACCATGCTCACCCGCCCTAGGCCTCAGTCTCCCCATTTGTGGGGAGAAATGATAGGCTGGGCGATGACTTGGCATTTGTGCCAGGTGATGCCAATCCCATGGTGTGTTTGCAGCTAGTGGCCCTGGCCCCTGCATCTTGTCCTGGAAGTATAGGCATGATTCAGCCATCCTGGGTCCTGGGAACTACCCTGCCAGTTTGCAGGATGGCATGACTCCTCTGGTTTCTGGAGAAGGATCTCACCAAACGAAGCCATTCTCAAATTGGAATGTGAGCTCTGCCTTAGAAAGTTTCCCTTGGTAGATTGGGGCTCAGAGAGAGGCTGTGACTTCCCTAAGGATGAACACGGAGATGAGTTTAGTTGTGATTAGACTTAGGGTGAGACCTCAGTGCCACAGTAGGGAGCGCTGAGAGTGGGCACCCAACAGGGACTTAGTTCCATGGAGAGCGGTAGAGTAGAGCAGATAAACAGTATCTACCACATCGGCAATGCTGGATTCAAATCCTCTCCATTACTGTGACCCTTACCATGTCTTTCAACCTCTCTGACCCTCAGTTTTTCCATCTGTAAAATGGGAAGAATAATGTCATATAGAACTTGGGCTGTAGTCAAACTGCCTGGGTGGGTTTGACTGGGTTGCTACCTGCTGTAGCAATCTACTACTCTCTCTACCTCAATCTCCTCATCTGGAAATGAGGATGATAAGAGGACTTGCTTCATGGGGGAGTTGTGAGTTTGAATGAGATAATGCATACATAGGATCTGGCAATCAAGAAATGGCAGCCATTAATGATTGTTGTTGCTGATGTTGTTAGTAGCATCCCTTGCTGCATAAAAAAGTATTTTAACTGCCAGGACATTGATGATCAGCCTACCAGCCCTACATGTCAGTTCAGGGGTCCTGGCACTGAACATGCTCTGTCCTGGCCACACTGAAAGTGCCGAAAGAGGAGCTGGCACTTGGGCAACCCACAAGAGCTGTACATATTCTTGACTGGGAAGATGCCAGAAAAACTCTTTCTTGCTGTCACTGCTGAGGCCCAGATGGGATTTGGTGGCCAAGGTTAAAGCTGACCTGGCTCCTGGCGCCAGTGGGCCCGCCAGGCTGACTGGGGTGGTCAACGGCACTGGTCAACTTGTGCCAGGAAACCGAAGCCAGAGAGAGACAGAGGAGCAGGGCAGAGTGGGGAGGTGGGGCTGGGATTCTGTGCTGAGTCACAAAGAGCCCGTACACAAGCAGGTGCACAAGGAACCTTAGATATTCCTGGGAGGGGGCACAGAGGAAGACCCCCTACCTTCTAAACATTTAACCTGTCCCACTGGGCACTCAAAAGTCAGGTGTGGTCTGGTGTGGTGGCTTATACCTGTACTCCTAGCACTTTGGGAGGCCGAGGTCTCTAAGACTCTGTCTCTAAAAATATAATAATAATAATGGGAATGGCTGACATTCACTGAGCACTTCTTATATCTGGGCATCAATCTTTGGGAGGCCGAGGTGGAACATTGCTTGAGCCCAGGAGTTTAAGACCAACCTGGGCAACATGGCAAAATCCCATCTCTACGGGGAAAAAAAAAAAAAATTAGTTGGGCGTGGTGGCACATTCCTGTAGCCCTAGCTACTCAGGAGGCTAAGAAAATTACCTGAGCCCAGGGAGATCGAGGCTGCTGTGAGTCATGATCACACCACTGCACCCCAGCCTCGGTGACAGAGAGAGACCCTGTATCAAAAAAAAAAAAAAAAAAAAAAAAAGCCAGGCCGGGTGCTGTGGCTCAAGCTGTAATCCCAGCACTTTGGGAGGCCGAGACGGGCAGATCTCGAGGTCAGGAGATCGAGACCATCCTGGCTAACACGGTGAAACCCCGTCTCTACTAAAAAATACAAAAAAAAAAAAAAAAAAAAAAAAAAAAACTAGCTGGGCGAGGTGGTGGGCGCCTGTAGTCCCAGTTACTCGGGAGGCTGAGGCAGGAGAATGGCATGAACCCGGGAGGTGGAGCTTGCAGTGAGCTGAGATCAGGTCACTGCACTCCAGCCCAGGCGACAGAGTGAGACTCTGTCTCCAAAAAAAAAAAAAAGCCAGTTGTAACTGCTATTCTTGAACCTGGACGTGCTCAACATCACTCACCCTGAACATCATACTACCTCCAAGTACTCAACTCAGTGGCTGAGTTCATGCCCCTCACCCCTTCGCCCGCATCGCCAACACAGCTGGCAGCAGCCACTGTCCATGGTTCTGAAACACCCCAGGGACAAGGCCTGTGCTGGGACTTCTACTCAGCCTTTCCCAGGAGTTCTGAACAACATGAAGATTTTTATTTTCTGTCCTGATAAAAGATATGTGGTTTCTTTTACTACCACAGAACCAACAAATGTGTGACTGTGGCTTAACTATTTCTGGGCCTACCTTCACATTCTTTTGGCGGTTCCATCACATTGACCACTGCTGCCATTTACCTCCTTGGAAAATCGGGGATTGCATATTCCCTGTGGCCTCCTACCCAGTCTGATCTCATTCTCTTTTCCCATATTCTCCTGGAAGATCACAGTCAGAGGGGCCCTGGAGCACATCTAGCTCATGTACTTATCTGTCAAATAGAAACAAGAGGCCGAAGATGGAAGGGCACCAAGGCCACAGAGCATGTTAGAGCAAATCTAGGGTCAGCATTCTGGTCTCCTAACTGCCCATCTGCCTTGTTCCCCATCACCCTACACTTCTCTAGGGGTCATAAGATCTCCTTCTGGAGCTTTTTCTGGATAGAACACAAGCACAGCCATTTATTTCCAGCCCACTCTGTACCATTCACTGTACTGCTGTGTGCTTCTGCAGAGCACGTCCCTTAATCCTCCTCCCTGGGAAGGGGTGGCCACTGCCCCCAGTTTACAGGTCAGGACATGAGCTCAGAGATGCAAAGGGCTTCTCCAGAAACCACAAAGCTAGTATGTGGCTGAGCTGGGATTAAAATTATAACTTTTTGGGTATTTATGACCTCCTCCTTTCAAGCCAGTTCCATCAGTAAGAGCCCTCAGGGTATCTATGTAAAACCGTCAACCTGGAGGTTATAATCTCTCCCCCAACAATGGGACTGTCTTTGGCTAAGGCCACACTGTCCAGATCTTTGGCAGGATCCTGCTCTTCCCTGCCAATGCCTTGGCTCTGCTATGCAAATAGCCCCTCAGGTCTAACCCCTCCAGTGACTTTTCCTCTTGAAGAACTCAGCAATATTTAGTCTTCCCCAGATGTTGGGGTCAGAGCAAAGACCCTTAGAAATGTGGATGGGGGACGGGGGGCCGTCTTGTTGGAAGAGGATTATGCGACAGCGTGAATATTGATGAAGCTGTAATTGGCTCCCTCTCTCAGAGCCTGGGTGTCTGCAGGCCCAGGCGCTGGGGCTAATTGTTGCAGGCAATTAATAACTTGGATTGTACTCACTCTGGCACAGGATGCCTGCTCCCTTGGAGGAGGCAGGAAAGGCTGAGAAAGGAGTGCTAGGTCTGGCTGCTTGCAGAATTCTGGGGGAGGCAGGAGGAGAGAGCTGCCATCTGTCCAGCCTCCCCCAGGCCCTATCTGCAGTACCCCTGCCCTAAGCCTAGCCCTGTCAGCCTTCCTCAGGCCCTTCTTCAGAGCTCTCTTTCTCTCTTCTCTTTAATTATGAGACCCTCTAATGTTTCCCTCATCCATAAGCTCACACTCACCTCCTGAACAGAGCTTCAGGGAGGAAGGGGCTGGGGAGAGGAAGGATGGTGTTTCTGGAAGCTGGGAGAACTGGAGTCCAACCCAAGCTCTTCCACTAAGTTTCTATGTGACTTGGAGTCAGAAATTCATTCACCAGGAACTTGGGCAAGCTCCTTGAGCTCTTTTATGTCTATTATGTCACATGAAGTGCAATCAACCCTGAAAATCATGGAAACAGGGATTGATCATCCTATTATCTCTTCCTATATATGGCTATAACTATATCTAGAACTAATTATCAAATGGCTACCTATAAATATGTGTTCTACTTTAGCTGAAGAGACTATTAAACAGGAATATTATTGGCAGTGGTCATTATGACTTCCACTTTGCAGATGAGGAAACTAAGTCCCAGAGAAATGCAGTGACTTGCCCAAGGTCATACTAATAAAAGACACACATAAAAATCAAACCCAGTTTTCTAAATCTAGAGCTCTTTCCAGTGTACCCCAGCCTACCTGACTCTGCCCAATGGCTTCCTGGAGAAAGTGAGATTGGGGCTGGGGGCCAAGAGCACCAAAAATGTCTTAGCAGATTGAAGAGGGGATTACTTATAAATCCATTTATTCTATTCCCTGGTGCTGGGACAGTGTCTTAATGCCATATTTTAAAAGATAAACACTCCCAACCCTCCCCATATGCTAACCCTCAGCTGTTAACCCATCTGGTGGGAGGACTTGATTTGCATACAACCCCCCTTCACGGGGCGGGGTGGAGGGGTGTCACAAAAAGTGAGATGTATTATGGTCAGCACTTGCCAAGTAAGCGTTAACAACATGATGAAGGAACTGCTAATGTGTATTTAGTGCTTAATGTGTGCCACAAACTGTGCTAAATGCAATTTTTGCACAGAGATGATCTCATTTATAACTATAACCGCTGCAATGAGACAGATACTCTTACCATCCCCACTTTATAGATGAGACAACTGAGGCTCAACAAAGTGAAGTGACTTTCCCAAGGTCACGCAACACATAAGGGGCAGAACAGAAATATGGCTTTAGTGGGAGGGGTAGAATCAGAAGTTCAGCTCAGAGGCTCTGCTTCAGACCTAGTCGGAGAGAAAATAGAAGTAGAAATAAAGGGATAGGAAGAGAGGACAAAGCAGCCCTTTATAGCTCATATCCCTTGCAAAGAAGGCTTTTCAATTAGTCGTGAAGACAGAGTATAAGAGAGGCAACTTATCGGCACCACGAGGCATTTAAATCAGACCCAGGAAGAACTTCCACCAGACAGCACTGGAACAAGGAGCCAGAGGGGACACAGAATCTTATTCTCTGCAGCCTTTCAGCTGGGTGGATCATTTATCCACCAGAGTCATCTTTGTTACTCACCTGGAGGTACCGGAGGCTTCAGGGAAGTACCCTGTGACTGGGCAGGGGGGATATCTGAGGCCAGCATCCCCAGGCTCCTGTAGTAAACAGGCTTCCTGCAAGCGGGAGTGGGCAGGAGAAGGGGAGGGAGCCTGGGGATGAACCCCGGGAGGAGGATTCTCATGACTTTACACACCCGCACCAGCTCCGCTGCCACCACCGGTTCCCCTTTATGGCAGGCATATTTCAAAGGCCTGGTTCCATTTGCATTTTTAAAACCTCGCTGATGGCCTGGGAAAATTGCATCCTTCCAGTGTTCCTGGATACCACACTCTGCACCTCCTCTCCCCCTCCACGGGCCTCTGCCTCTGCACCCTACCTTCACAGAAAATCCCCCACCAAGGGCAGAGCAAGCCCAGCCCCACTGGAGATCCTCTGGAGGTCTCAAGAGGCCAGGGAGGGTTGTGAGGAGGCTGTGGCCAGCTAGGCAGCATGAAGCAAAACCCCTTTGAAGGTGGTGAGAATTTCATCAAGAACCTGTATCAAACCCACTAAATCTATTTCCCAGGGGAGTGGGAGCTGTATTCCCAGGCATGGGCTGAGGGCGACACAGCACCATAGGGCACACCAATGGGATGGCCTATGGATTTGTCAAACTGAGAGGAACAGGTCTGGAGCCTTGGAGAACTTTGAGGAGGCTCCTAGAAGCAGCCTTAAAGCAAACTGAAAAGAATCAAGCCATTCACCCAGCCAAGAAAACCTTTTGCTCTCAGCTGGGCTTGGGAACACACTTTATGTCTCTCTATTGCTCCCTTAAAAACAAATCTTTTCCTTGTTCTCCTTCCTCCCACCCTCTCCCATGGCTCCTCATTCTCTGCCCTCCCTCTAGGATATGGCAAATGGGACTAGAAGTTTGCAGGGCGGTGCCAAGTATGGTCCTCTGTACTCATGTCAGATTTGGCCTCTGGTCCTCGGACAGCAATTTGCATACCCTCTACTTCTTGGGAGAGATCTCCTGTCTCTTTCTCCCCTCACAGCTCAGAGTGGCACCTTTCACCCCAGGAACTGCCCCCAACCCTAATGTCTTTAAGGCCAGATGGAGCCATTGGGAGTCTTCTGACAGACTTGCCCAGCCTGGCAATGGCTCTCTTGAGACCTTGAGCACACGGGGAGTGAGTGCCGGGGCAAAGACACCACTGGCTCGGGCCATTTGCTTCTGCATAGATGAGCTCTCAGGGTACCCAGGGTCATAAATACCAATGTGTCCAGTTGACAGCCAGTCAGTGGGTACTGCTTCCAGGGACTGTACAGCGGAGAGACAGAGCAAGAGCAGCAGGTGAGCAGCACAGGAGCTCCATTCAGCACCCTGATTTTTAGAGGTGCGTCCCACTCAGTTTTCCTCTTTTAAAAATAAGGGCTGGGGGGTGGAGAGGGGCTGCCGTGAGTTCAGCATCAGTGTGTTGGCTGGTGGGGCTTGTCATGTTTCATTCATAACTCTCCCATATTCTTCTCTCTCCCATAAGCTGGAAATCTCCTGAAGGCAAGGATTGTGTCTCACCATCACCCTATCTTTCCAGGTCCTTGGTCAGCACACACCCAGGACAAATGACAAGCTCATGGCTCACCCTCACACAGCATGGCAATGGCCTCCCTCCTTTTTGGTTTCCATCACTGACATCCCACCACCCTGCAGCTGGGGGCTAGCAGCTGTCCCCCTTTTGAGGGGTCCCCCATCGTTCTCCCTGGGCAACACCAATGCCAATGCTTTCTGAGCCCTGATGAAGAGAAATGGGCCAAGGCACTGGCTTGCCCCCCCACCCCACCCCAAGCTCTTTCTCCTTGTGGCCCTTTGGCTAGGGGTGTCAGGCAGGCCATGTGCTAGAGCTGGAGGGATGCCCAGTCCCAGGGGCTGGCAAGGCTCCGGGTTCTGGTGCCAGAGGGGTAACTGAAGAACAAACGAGGAAGGGACAGCGCCAGGAGCCTGGGCTTGGCAGCTCCCTCCGGAGGGCGCCCGGGGATGCCCGCGAGTGTCCAGGAGGCTGGTGACCTGCCAAGGCTGGGCGGGCTGGCTGGAGAGGAGCGGGAGCGCAGGCCCGGGAGAGACTTGGGAATCAGGAAACCCGGGGGCGTGGCTGGAGGGGGCCTGGCCCGGGCAGTCTGCAGGGGCTGGGACTGACCCCCAGGGGTCGCTGCGCCGCGTTCGTTCCCCCGTCCGCGGGCGCCAGGGCCGGACTGAACCACCGCGCGGATCGGCAGGGGGAGCGGCGGCGAAGACAGGGCCAGACAGCTGGCCCCAGAGACCGCAGCTCGCGGCGTGGCGCAGGTTCTCGCCGACCACGGACGCAAGGCGCGACAGCGCGGAGCCCGAGGAGGCGCCAGGGGCTGGGCGGCGGCGCGGCTCCGGAGCCTGACTCGGACACCCCTGCGACCTATGGTAGGAGCCCGGACCCAAACAAAGGCGGGCGGCGAATAAAAGGCGACGGCGGCGCGGAGTGCTCGGGTTGCGAGCTAGTGACTGGGATTCGCGCGCCGCTTCCCGCGGTCTGCTTGCCCTGGAGCAGAGCGTGGAACCCCGGCTTCTTGCGGCTCCGAGGAGCTTCCCCTTGCGACTCCCGCGAGGAGACGAGTCTGCGCAGCGGGGTGGCCGCCGCCTCCCGACCCTCCGCGCACTGCCCCCCGGCGCCGGCGGCTCAGCCCAGCCCCATTCGGCCGGCCGAGGTGAGTGCACGGCCGCGGGGCGCCATCCGGACTCGGTCTAGGGGCTGGGGGATGCATTGCTAGGAGGAGGGGGGAAGTCTTCCTCGCCGTCCGCATCCGGACCTGCGTGGCGCCGCGCGCGAAGTTCTCCCGCTCTCCAGCCAGCCCGGGATGCGGGCCTCGGAGCCCCCTGGGAAAGCCAGTCAGGGGTGGACAGAACCCAAGCTTGCCCTCCGCGACCCGGCCCCAGCTCCGCACCATCTGCCCGCGGGACTGCAGCAGTCTCGGTCGGCCAAGGCGAGTTGGATGTTGGATGTCCAGGAACGGCAAGCCTTCCGACCTGTGGCCCCTGCTCGTCCCCGCTGGGGGATATCTGGGTCCATAAAAGTTGAGCGTCAGTCTGAAGCCGCCCCTGGATCGGGCTCTCGGCCGTGCTAGAGCGGAAGGAGGGGACAGAGTAAGGCTAATGACCCCCTCCACTCACCCCCTACCTAGCGTACTCGTGCTCTCGGAGGGACATTTTCCCGGTTAAGCTGGCTGCAGGTGCGGCCGGGGAGGGCGCGTGGGGGCTTGGGGCGGGCGGGGCCGGCGATGGAATTAGCACGCGTGAGGGTCCCCGGGCTCTGCCGAGAACGCGAACGAGGGTGGAGGTGGAGTGGGCAGCCGGGCAGTGGCGGCGCTGAGGGTCAGGGAAGAGTCCCAGCGAAAGGGGCGCCGCGTCCCGGGAGCCATCCCCACCGCCGGAAGAACTTTTCCCAACTCCCTGGGGAGGCCGGCAGCTGGGCTGGGAAGGCGCCTCCTTGGGGGCTTCCTCTTCTCGGCCCCTCTCTGGTCCACGGCCGGCGCCAGCTTCCCGCTGTCCCCCACCCACTGCGAGACTGGGCGCCGGTCTCTGTCGGCCCACGCCCCGGGTCAGCACCGCGGACAGCGCCTCGCGGCCGCCCTGGAAACTCAGAAGCCCGCCCACACCCACAGTCCACACGCACACTCACACCCATCCACGCGCACACACATATCTACAGACCACTGGAAAACAGTCCACACACCTATTCGTAGTCCACTTGCGCAAGTACACACCCACCCACAATCTTCAGGCGCACACAATCCACACAGACCCACGGTTCACACGCACGTGGGCAGACAGATCTCACAAGCACACACGTTCGTGGACCTGGGCAGCATCTTCGCCCCCGCTCCGCACTCGAGGCTGCTGTCTCTGGACTCACTGACTAAGCCCCAGATTCCAGAGCCCACCACCTGGTGTTCCCACCGATGCCCAGTGACTCACAAAGCCGCTCAGGCTCCCAAGCACAGACACGCTCCCACCCCCAGCGCGCGCGCGCATGCACACACACACACACACGCACTGTCCTGCTCCTAGGGGCGAAGCATGGGGATTTAGAGCAAACACCCGCTCCCCACCTCCTACTACACCTCCCAAGGAACCAGGGGATCTTCTGGAGGGAGGGAGGAGGCTGTGGCTCCGTGGAAGCTCCAGAAGCCCAGCCCGGACAGGTGCCTTACAGAATCTCCATTTTCAGCCCACGGTCCATTTTGCTTGGCTTTTCTACCCCAATACTCACTCCTCTTCCTCTAACCTTAGTCCAGACACACAGATGTACAATCAGGGTCTGCATTCTTTGTTTGTACCCTCTGTTTCCCTGCTCTGTTCCCTCCCTCAGGTTTATCTCTCTCTCTCTCTCTTTCTCTCACGCACACACACACTCACCCTCTTTTTTTGGTCTTTCCAGTCATCCTTCCCCACTGCCTTCGCTTCTCTCCCCAACTTTCCTTAGGCTGGGCCGGACCCAGTCTTTGCTGGGATGTGGGCCCAGCTGATCCTTAGGGGGAGCTGACTCCATTCTCTCAGACTTGCCTTCTTCACTGCAGGTTCCATGTCCCTGTTTCTCTCTCTTTGGAAATCTGATGGCCCTCCACCGTGGCCTCAGCAGCTTCTGTTCCCCTCCCCAGGAAGTTTTCCAGGGCCAGATGCCACAGAGCCCCGGTGATCTCTCCAAGGGGCTAAGAACTTTGGGTGAAGCATTCTGGAACCCCCCTGGAGATTTGGCTAGCCATGAGATCTGGTAGCCGCGACCTGGCTTGCCCTTTGACACCTCTCTTGTTGTTGTCCTTCAACTCCAGAAACTGGGTTGAAAGAAGAACAGTCCCAGTATGGTGTGGTGGAAGGAGCACTGGACTGGAAGTGAGGGACCTGGATCCTAGTCCAAGCTTAACCACAGACTCCCAGTTTGCCCTTGGGCAAACTACTTCCCGTCTCTGAGCTTCAGGCTTCCCGTCTGTTAAAGGACTGGCTGAGGTGACCTGTAGGGTCACTTTTTGGCCCTAATAATCTGGAACATTGATTCTCTAGTGAGTCTCTTGAGTGTGGGTGGGATTGAAAATTGTGATTCTAACCCCAAAGATTATCCTACCTTTCCCCTTCCTTAGAGCACCCACCACTAGTGAAGTCATCCTGTTCCCTGAGTGAGGGAAGTTTAGATGATTTCCTTAATAGGACCACAGATGTCAAGTAATTCTCCTGAGGTCATACTGCTGAAATGCAATCTTCATTGGGACAGGCATTACTTCTACTGTCTATATATCCTCTGCATAAGCCACCGGTTCTGCTGGTAATGTATGGTGAATGAATGAGTGGATGAACAAATGAATGAATAGAAGATTTAAACCTGGATCTCCTGATCCCCAGGTCCTTGGATGATTTAAGCCCCTTTCTCTGCTAGTATAGACCTACTTCCCTCGTCTCCCCATCCTCCCCACCCCTTATTCCCCTAGTCATCAAAGGCGGATGGAATTGTCTGAGTTAAGGTCCTTCCTCCCAAGTGGCAGACACTGGGCTGGTTGTAAATGGCCACGGAGAAGGGAACAGCTGAGAGCAGCTTTAGAGGTCCTGACCAGTGAGTAGGGGCTTTGCAATCAGCCTCATGTCCTTGGACCCAATCAAGTAGACTGCCCATGGGCAGTTGGTTGCTGGCCAGGCTCTGATGCCAAGAGGAAAGACAGCTATGACCACCATGTGGCCGAGCAGCCTCTTTTCATAGCCCCATGAGCTGGGGATGGCAAAAATAGCCTTCACAGATGAGCCAAGTGAGATGGTGAGCAAGGAGGTGGTGTCCCTAAGGGCCATCAGTCAGCCCACTGCCAGCAATAAAAGTAGGCACCCCAAAATGGTGGGGGTGGTAGTAGTGATGGTTGACAATAACAATACTATAGGTGTTGATAATGACGTTAGCATTGTTCAAATCGGGAGCTCAGTGATTAGCCTTTTTGGTTCCCTTCCCCCTCTTTGAAATTGTTTCCCCACCTGAACCCCTGTTATACTCCTCCCCACACCCAAATATGGAGAAACAGAGGGCTGGGACAGTGAGGCAGGGATGTGGGATTGTCCATCAGTCCTAGCCAAGGAAGAAGGCTTGTCGTTTGAAATCCTCTTCTTCTCTGCCTGCCCTCCCCTACCCAAGCATGGTGTCTTGCCAAAGGAGCTGGGAGAGGTGTCAAAGTCTGTCAAAACACCCTTCCAAGCTAATTCCAAAGCATCGAAGCCCGGGGAAAATAAATAAAGAGAGCAGTGTCAGCCCAAAATAGAAACATGCACCAACTCACAAATATGCATGTTTTCCAAAAGTCGCATTTCACGGGCAGACAGTGCGGCTCACGCTGCAGCTGCCCAACAAACGCTGGAGGCATGGATGCTGCGGGACCAGTCCAGGGATGGTGGCAGAGCCTCCCCCAGTGAGCTCACTCTCTGCCTGGCCACGGGGAGACCAGACAGCCGCTGTCCACTCTGCACCAGCTGGAAGGTACACAGGCGGGAGGATTGCGAGGAATATGTGTCTGTGTGTTGTCAAAGCTCTTTGGAAACAGGCACCAGACATGGCTGATGGCCTCAGGTCCTCCGCCTTACAATGGGAGGCTGGTGATAAAAATACCAACCAATCATAGCTGCCATGTGTTGAATACCTACTATGTGCCAGGTGCTAAGCATTTACGTGGACTGTCTCACTTAAGCCTTGCCACCATTTCATGGCACATGAATTGTCATCCTCATTTAGTGTATGGGAAAAGCAAAGTTCAGAGAAGTGAAGAGATTTGCCCAAGGTCACACAGTGAGAAGAGGCCAAGCTGGGATCAGATTTTGATCTGAATGAAGCAAAAACCCCCATTTTGCCCAGTACCCTGAATTGTTTTGGTTACTGTCATTCAATAAATGTTTTCTTATCAAGAAACCTGTTTATGTGATGGGTTTCAAAAGAATGTAAATTCCTTTGCCAGACAGGCCAGAGGTGAAGGGCAGTATCCTCACCTGCGTTTATCAGTCAGTGGCCTGGTCTGGGTACCCAAGGCTTCTGAGCCATGGCTGGGCTGGAGCTGAATCCCCGTGAGAGTCTGGAATGGGACTCAAGCTGTGGAGCTTGGCGTGTGAAAGACAACTCTGTAAGAGGTCAAGGATATGAGAAGCCTCTGCAGATGGGGAAGTTACTTCAGAGAGGGCAAGTGAGTTGCCCAGCATCACACAGCATGTTGGTAGCAGAGCCTGAGTCTCAGAATCCCCAGGCCAGGTATCTTCCCAGGCAACTGGGCTGGCTTCCTTGGGTGCGTGGGAAGCATCCAAACCACACCAGGGAAGGGGACCGAACTGATGCAGCCAGTAAACCTAACAACTCCCCAGTACAGAGGTGAAATGCGGCTTGCTGTCATCTCTCCAGTCCTCTCCCCTGCACCCCCTCTGACATCAGCCACATGCCAGGCTGTGTGCTAAATGCTTCGTGGACCTTAACTGATGTGATCCCCATAACCACTCAGGAGGGAGGTGCTCTGACTCCATTTCACAGTAGAATGACCTGAGGCTAGAGAGGTCAAGTTACCTGCTCAAGGTCACACTGCTGGTGAGGAGGCAGGTGGAGCCCAGCAGAGCCCCTGCTGGCTGGTTCGCTCTGGGGGTGAGGAAGGCGAAGGTTTGGAACTAATGCCAAGGGGGTGGAGGAGCTGATGGGCAGCGGCAGGCTATTTATATTATACCTTCAGGCTGGTCACGCTTGCTGGCATGTGTACCAGCAGAGACTGTGTCTCTGCCAAAACCTGGAAGGAAGAACCCGGTGCAGCGTCCTGGGGCCACCCCCTGAGGGCATTAGTGAAGTGTAAGGTCTGGGTCTATTTCTCCCTGAACTCAGGGGAGAGATGCTGGAGAGGATCTCGTTGCCTGCAGAACTCCCGGCATGCTCTTGATCCTGGCAATTTCCTTCCTTCCATCCGTTCCTCCCTCTGAGGGAACCAGATGGGGAATCTGCCAGTTTGGAAAAGGCTGTCGGGTGGCAGGTTATGGTGTTTGTGTATACAGTGAGCTTGACCTGGGAACAAGGGGGTGGTAAGGACAATGGGAAGGATTGGCTTGGATTTAGATTCTCACAGGTACCATTTACAGGGTCTCTTCTTGGAACCACAGAGTGACGTCCTGGGAGATAGTGTCCAGGGACTTAAACCTCCTCTGCCAGGAAAGGCCTTCTCCATTATCTCCCATCTCCCAAGCATCTACCTGAGTAGTCCTACTGTGTGCCAGGTGTGGGCTTGTAGAAGTGTTAGGTTGGTGCAAAAGTAATTGTCATTTTTGCCACTAAAAGTAATGGCAAAACCCCTAATTCCTTTTGCACCAACCTAATGGAAAGGTCTCGATCTCTGTCCCTGTCTCTGTCACTGTGGAGCTCATCAGAGTCCCCATTCCCACCCCCCCAGGACCTCTGGTCGAAGGAGCAGAGGTGATAGATGATTAATGCTGTCTCAGTCAGGGCCCCCCACCACAGTAGAAGAGGGACCCACGTGTCCCCTGGGGCTGAGATGGCATGATCCAGTCAAGTGGTCACTCCAGTGTCAGGAGGAAGGTTTCCTGTAGGTGTTACCCCCAGTACAACTAGACACTCCATGAACTTGATGTCTTGGTAGGAGGAGGGTGCCATGGAGAAGGCTCACTCTGCCCAGCCATCTGCTCGGGGTGTCCAACACATACACTGGCACCTGGATGATGCATCCCTTGCCAAACCTTGTTAATAGAGGAGACATGAGTGCTAGCTGGAAGCCACTCCTGTTGTGAAGGATGATGTGGTGATATTCTTGTCTCCGGGGAAGGCAGCTTCAACAGGGGTCAGGGTGGGGAAGGTTGTGGCAAATTGGTGTTCCTGGGAGGTTTGGGAAAAGTGTGTGTCCCCCACACCCTGCAACTGCGTTGACCTTTGCACTGTCCTGGGAGATCTCTCTGTTCTTCACTGGGGAGCTCTGCAGGGTAATCACCCCGATAATAATGATCATGATAACAACAGTCAACATATTTTGGATGTTTACTACCTGCCAGGCTCTGGGCTTAGAACTTTACAGATATGATCTCATTTCATCCTCATACCTGCTCAGCAAGGGGGATAGCACTGTTATCTCCATGTTAAGGATGAAAAATGTGAAGTGCAGAGAGACTAAGCAGCTTACTAATAAGCAGTGGAGATGGGACCCAGCTGCCATGTGCACAAGGACTGAGCCCCACACTCTGGCCTTCACCTTCTCTTGATTTGGGCCCTTGAGGATGAGTATGATTGAAGCCAAAGTACCTTGCGAGTCCTTCAGTAATCTCGGGAATTGTACATAGGGACTCGGGCTGTGTTCTGATGGATAGGGTGATGTGGGCTGACCATTTGCTTCTTGACTGCCAAGCCACCGAACAGATCACTTTTTGAATGTCCAGATGTGGGCAGCATCTGACAGAGAGGCAGGACATTGCTGGCTTTCATCCAGATGTTTCCCCTTTTCCTTCCATGTAGACGTAGCTGAGACTTGCACCCCTCTGGATGTGATCATGTGTGGGGACTCCCAGGTTGAAAAGTATTTGTTGGTTTTAAGGCGTCATCTTGTGACTTCACAGGGGCAGGATGTCGGTTTTTGTTCCTCCCTGCACTCCAGGCCTGGGAGACATTAGAGAGGAATCGGCTTTGGAAAAGTGTCAGCAGCCGGAAGAGAAAACCCCTCCTTCCCTTCTTTAGCCAGGGAAGCTGGGAAGAGGCTGGCTGAGAGTGTGCATTACAGGCTAGTAGCTGCTGTGGGTTCCCTCCAAGGGTTTCTGACTTTCCGACCTGGTGCTCCAGAGACTCCCAGCAGATGATCCCAGAGTAACAGAGCCAGGAATCTGCAATGAACAGGGATATGTCAGCCAATTGGCATTCTTGGGCATTAATGAACATGCGAATAGATCTGGGGTGAAAAGGTTCATGGAGCCTTCAGGAGGAAAGGAGTTGAAGACATCACTAAGTTAAGATTATGGTGATGATTATTTTTTAAGATAGGCTCTCTGTTATCCAGGCTGGAGTGCAGTGCTACAGTCACAGCTCACTGCAGCCTCAAATGCCTGGGCTCAACAATCCTCCCCCGTCAGCCTCCTGAGTAATTGGGACTACTGGTGCGCATGACCATGCCCCGGATACGTTTTTTACTTTTAGTAGAGGCAAGGTCTCCCTGTGTTGCCCAGGCTGGTCTTGAACTCCTGGACTCACGCCATCTGCCTGCCTTGGCCTCCCAAAATGCTAGGATCGCAGGTGTGAGCCACCACACCTGGCCAGATTATGATGATTTAACAGAAAGTCCTTATTTTATATAGCAAGCACCAACAAGTGAATGAAGTTAGAGCGAATGAGTGAATGAATTGGTAAATGTATGAATTGGGAAATGGGGCTGAGGGACTTTGACAGTCAGTGCTTTGATTTGGCAGGGCCTGACCCCAAGTATGGACAAAGGGAAAGGTCCTTCTCTTGTCCTCATCCCCCCAATCTTGAAAGAATGTCCCCCACCCCAGGAAAAGCCGAGGAGCTGCCCTACTCGGCAGCAGAGTGCCCTGGGTCCAAGGAGCCTGGGGAGGGGCAGGGGGAGTGTTGGCTCTGGATTGGAGAGGGTCCTGGATGTCCTCCCTTCCTGAGGGGACATGGAGAACGGGCAGCTGAGCCCAGGTCTGGGGGAATGGGGCGGCTACCACTGCTACCCCTGCTCAGAAGTTACTCTGGTGCTCAGCAAGTGCACTTGGAGGTGATTGTTTATGGAAAAGGAGGCTTCTGCCTTCCCTGCCACCACCTTGCCTGGGACAGCACTTGAATAGGAATCAATTTGCATCATTCCTGCTGTCACCAACCTAAAAGACTAAGTAGCTTATTTCTCCCTCTGCAGACCTACTCTCAAAGCATTCCCAGGCTTCACCTCCTCCAGCTGCTTCCCCCGTCCTGGAGTAATGAGGGGCCCAGAACACCCTTGGCTCAGGTTGGGTAGAGAGACTGACTCCCTGAGCTTTGTCCTCTCACTGCCTGCCCCACCCTCATCCCATTCTGCAGGACCCTCTGGTCATGGGGTGCCTCTGGCTTCTGGCTGTGGCATGGACTGGAACCCAGGAGGCTGAAAGCGGATGGAAGCTGCTGCTTTAGGACCCCAGGGAACCTACAATGCTTTTAACCTTCTCAACTGGTTACCCAGCCCTAAATTTCCCCATCTTCTGTCCTGTGTCATACTCCTGTGTCCTGGCCCTCTAGGGACTCCAAATGGTAGAACTGGGAGGTACCTGAAAGCTCAAGTCCAGTCCTCCCATTTGACAGAAGGGCAAACTGAGGCCCAGGAGAAGGAAAGGCTTGCCCAAGTTCAAATAGGAGACAGGGCCCCGTTATCATGGAAGAACTGGTGCATGGGTAGGGGCGTTCCCATTAGACTTTGGATAACACTCCACCATTGAGCAGGGTGGGGGCGTGAGGGAAACAGTCTGGGATTTTTTAGCCCAGGTAGCTTTGCTGGGTCTCTCCTGGCCTTTGGGGCTGGGAGCAGCAGTTCTTAGTTCCTGGGGCCCTGAGCCTCCCAAGCATTTTATGAGAAAGGCAGCAGAGTTGGAGGGGGGCAGTGCTTGAGGAGCCACTCTCCATCCCCAGCCCTCTGCCTCGGCAGCTGAGCACCAACCCCCGACTCCTGTCTCTGTAGGCAGCTGCATCATTGTGGAAGGGGTGCTGAGGCTGAGGCCAGTGTCAGACTCCCTCCACCCCAGAGCAAGGGCCTCTGTGCTGGCCCCAGGGGCTGAGGGGTACTGAGCCCATCTCCTGGATGGACACCTGCTCCCCACTATCCATGCCTGAGCTATCACTCAGGAAGGGAGCCAGGAAGCCTTCCCTGGAGCCACTGACCTGTGTGGGCACCGAAGGTGAGATTCCACCTGGGCACCCATGATGGGGAACTTGAAGGTCAGTCCCTCATGTCTCCACCCTCCTCCCTTCCCTGGGAACCCACAGTCCAGCCAGCGCTGTACCTAACTTGTGAGCAGAACGGCTGAGGGCAGATGCTGTGTGTGTGTGTGTGTGTGTGTGTGTGTGTGTGTGTGTGTGTGTGTATGCACGCACACCCAAGTGGGAGTTGGGAGGACTGATTCTAGGACCCTGAGATTTTCAAACATGTAAGATTCAAATAAAATCTACGATAGTGAGAAGGGTACTGAGCTCATCAGAAATCAAGTTCAAATAAGTCCCTTCACTTCCTTAGCCTCCGTTTTCTTGTCTGCAAATTGGAAATAATTCCTAGGAGGAGAAAACCCATGCAAAATTGATCTGCAAACTGGAAGTTGCTGCATGGATGCAGCACGATTCAGTCCCATCACCACCCCTGCAATGAGAGGATTGAGGATGGGCAGAGAAAGGGCTCTGGCTCAGGAACACAAGGACAGTCTCCGCCATCTCCTCGCTGTGCCCCTTTCATCTGCTGCTGGTCTCCTCAGCCCTTCACAGGCCCAGGAAGCAGGGGATGGGGGAGCCCCAAGTTCTCAGAGGGAAAGATATGTGCTCGAAGGTTCTCTCTTCCTTCCCAGGCAGTGAGGCTGTGGGTACAGCCCTCTCCCAGAGCTCCATCCCGAGCGCCTTATGGCGGCCCCTCAGCAGGTTTGAGCACATTTAGCTTCTGATGTATCCTCCAGCTTCGCTTTGGGTGCTATGGGGCAAAGAAGAGTTTTGCAACATCTCGGGACCCACAAATTGTGGTCTGGGTGTGCTGGGGCTGCGGGAGGGATTGCAGTCTCCCAAGCCTTCCCCAGAGCTCGGAACAGGCAGGTGACCACCTTGCTGTGTCCCAGCAAAGCTGATGGCACCCAGTACATGGCTATTGGCTATTCAGCTCTTCTTGCCACTTGGCCAGGCTCCTGTGCCTGCTCCCCTCCAAAGACAGCAGGACCCCTGCATGCTGCCCCCTCCAGTTATTCTGCAGAGAGGTGAAGGGAATCCTCTCCCAGCATCCAGCTCCCCTTGCTCTGCCTCCCACAACTGGGTGGTGACTGAGAATCAGAGGCAGAGGATTTAGAGAACGTCTCCTCCCGCTCTCTAAACGACCTATCCAGAGATGTTAAGTGGCTTGTTCTAGGTCACACCGCAGGCCAGTGGCCAGGCAGGTTCCAACCCCAAGTCCTTGGGGCCACTTTTGCTGCTCCAGGCACAGATCCCCTGCTTCCTCCACCTCCCTTGCCTCCAAGCTTGAACTTGCAGCAAGATCCCAAGACGAGATGCTAGGGGAATTGTTTTACATATTTGTTAATCACGTCTCAGAATGAAAAGGGCCCTGAGCTCATCAGCCAGGAAGAAATCCAATTTGGCTTTTATGGCCATAGTTATTGCTCATATATCGTTGGGATCTTTTTCTTTTTTATTAACCCAGCAGTTTAGGGGCTGGGGTGCTGGACTGGCTGCTGGGCCCAGAGGTTCCTCTGTACTTGGCAACTGTGGTTTCCAGCCTCACACACCCAGGACTGGGGACTGAGGGTGGGAGAGATGTGGGGGGCGGGGGCGGTCTGGACAGGTTGGCCAAGGCCTGCAGTGAGAGTTTCCAAGAACCTGCTGACCCGTCAGGCCAGGGGCATCTGGGAACCTGGTCATATTTCACAGGTTCTGTAAGTGTTGCTGGGGTTTTTGTTTGTTTGTTTTTGTTTTCTTTTTTTTTTCTTTTTTTGAGACAGAGTCCCACTCTGTTGCCCGGGCTGGAGTGCAGTGGCGCGATCTTGGCTTACTGCAAGCTCCACCTCCCGGGTTCACGCCATTCTCCTGCCTCAGCCTCCTGAGTAGTTGGGACTACAGGCCCCCGCCACCATGCCCGGCTATTTTTTCTTTCCTTCTTCTTTTTTTTTTTTTTTTTTTTTGTATTTTTAGTAGACAGGGTTTCACCGTGTTAGCCAGGATGGTCTCGATCTCCTGACCTCGTGATCCGCCCGCCTCGGTCTCCCAAAATGCTGGGATTACAGACGTGAGCCACCGCGCCCGGCCTGTTTTCGATTCTTTTTTGAGACAGAGTTTCGCTCTTGTTGCCCAAGCTGGAGTGCAATGGCGCAATCTTGGCTCACTACAACCTCTACCTCCCAGGTTCAAGCAATTCTCCTGCCTCAGCCTTCCAAGTAGCTGGGATTACAGGCGCCTGCCACCACGCCTGGCTAATTTTTTTGTATTTTTAGTAGACATGGGGTTTCACCATGTTGGCCAGGCTGATCTCGAACTCCTGACCTCAGGTGATCTGCCCGCCTTGGCCCCCCAAAGTGCTGGGATTACAGGCGTGAGCCACCATGCCTGGCCGTATTGCTGGTTTTGTTAAGCTTTCATTGTCTTTTCCTCAGTGATGCCAAGGCTGCTTTGTGGGCTCCAGGATCCAGCGCTGATGGGTCTTGGAGGTGAGGCCTGAGTTGTGCAGGCAGGAGCAGGAGGTGGCCTGAGAGGGTTAGTTGGTGGAATTCCTTTTGGTATCAGGGCACGGTGGCTAAAAGGATGGGCTCTGACATTGCCTCCAGAGGCTCCAATCCAGCCCAGCTCTACAAGCAGACTTGTAGGGCAGGGGTTGGATCAGACGTGATATAAATAAATAAAACAGCTCCCATGTGCCAGACACACAGTAGTGCTCAGTGGATGGTAAACTCCCCAACCAGTCCGCTTGTAAGGGGCCTGGCAGACAGTAAGCCCTTGGACTTCTATTTCCTTTTACTGTCTGGGCCTACCAAGAAGAGCCGTTTGGCAGATCTGGGTGTGCTGTTTGTATCCCCCTGTGTGGTCGGCCCAAATGCCATCGTTTCTTCCCTCCCCATGGCTAGAGGAAAAGACTCCCTGAAGAGTGAGTCTTGGCTAGAGACACAACAGCCTGAGTCTATTCCCTGAACTTCCAGGGACACATGTGAGTCACAGTGGAGGGGTGCAGGGAGGCCAAAGGCTGGATCAGTTGCTGGAGGGAGCCACTGGGAACAGGGGAGGATGACCAGGGTAGCAAGGGTTTTCCAAGAATGCTTCTGGACCACCTGTATCAGAATCACCTGGGGAGGTGGTTTAAATACAGACTCCAGGTTGGGCACGGTGACTGATACTTACTGTAATTCCAACACTTTGGGAGAGTGGGACAGAAAGATCGCTTGAGTTTGAGATCAGCCTGGGCAACCTAGCAAAACCCCATCTTTACAAAAAATTTAAAACAAAAAACAAAAACAGCCAGGTGTGGTGGCACGCACCTGTAGTCTCAGCTACGTGGGAGGCTGAGGTGGGAGGACCACTTGGGTCTGGGAGGTCGAGGCTGCAGTGAACCGTGATAGTGTCACTGCACTCCAGCCTGGGTGACAGAGTGAGACCCCATCTCAAAACAAACAAAACAAAACCCAGATTCCTGGGCCCCACCTCCTCAGAATCTGACCTGCTGTCACCCTAGAATTTGCACTTTAACAAGTATGCCTAGTGACTCTCACATTAAAGTCCAAGGATCTTTGGGGCAGAGAATAAAAGAGTCCGTTCCAGTTGACTTGTGGACCTGCCTACAGCAGGGGCCAGACCTGGGCTCTGGCTGGCTAAGAAGTTAATCATCATACTAGCTGCTCTGGTTCAGCAGGGGAGCAGTATCGCCACCCCCATTTTACAGATTTCCCTCTTGGTGTTAGGGGGTCCAGTTCTGTCCCACTGAGCTCACTAGAGAGGGGACACAGAACAGGGAAAGTAATAGTGGCTGTTGTGCCCATGAACGTTAGATCCCTCTGGTGTTGGCTGGGATGTTTCCTCAGGTAATATATTGACCCAGGCAAAGCTTGTTTGCCTGATAAATACTGAGCCGTTGGGTTTACGTATCAGCGCCCACAGTTTCCTCACCAGCTGTCAGCCCCGGGAGGCCAGTCATCCTTCATCCACTCCATCTGTGCAGCCGGACCTTCTCTGAGAAATGGGGGGCTTGGACAGGCTCGCCACAGAGCCCCCACCCGACACAATCTCTCTCTCTCTCTCTCTCACACACACACACACACACACACACACACACAGAATCATGTTTGGCCAAATATCTGGGTACCCCATAGCCCAGTCAAGTTGATACATAGAATTAACCATCACACCCATGACCCATTGAAGGGAAGGCCAAGCTTCTGAGGTTGGTGGGAGACTTCCTTTACATCATGCCCTGAGTTGCTGCCTACTGAAAGCAGAATTACTAGACCCCAAGTGATTTCCAGTCTTATGGGGATGGTGCAAGCTTGCTAATGCTAAAAGGCAATGGGTTTCTTCCACGAGTACTGACATCTCAGCTTTCAAAGAGCTCATAGGCTACCTGGTATGGCCCAAAGAGCCTGGGCTTTAGGATCAAAGACCTGAGGTTCAAACTCCAGTTCTGCCCCTTAGTAGCTGTGTGACCACCAGGGAGTCACTTAACCTCTCTGATTCTGATTTTGCTTCTGTAAAAAGTGGATGCTTATAATGCCTTCCCTAGCGTCTTGCAGGGCTGATGTGAGGATGACAGAGGATGGATAAGGAGTACTGGGCACATGGTAGATGCAGAGTTAATTATGATGATGGTCTTAATGGGTGTCAGAGTTTCTTCATTGAACTAGCTGGACTTTTGACTTCACTCCATGTGTGTGATTTTGCCCCAGTTTCACCACCACATCTCCAGTGCCTCTGCAGCCTCCTGGCCTAGGTGGAGTATCCAGGTCTCGGGGGAAGGTATGGGATTCTGATGACTGGCACATAGCCGGGGCATCCAGAGAGCGAGGGATTCTCAGAAGATGGAGTATCAGGACTTAGGACAGTGATGCCTGGGAGGCACCAAGGCCTCCTCTTTTCTTTCCTCCCTTCTCTGGAGCTGTTCAACTCAAAATAACTCATTTTGAGACTCTGCCCAAATCTCTCAACCCGAGGGTAAGAGAATCAAAGACCTCAAGATGTTCAAGGACCAGAGCTAAACCGGGGAAGGCAAAACACCCTGAGCCAGGAAGAAAAAGCTGATTAGCTCCTAATTGCCGTTAAATTGTATATACATATACGTATTTTAAGTCAAATCTGCATGTCTAATATGATTTTTTGATTACATTTTAATAGTCTGGCTGGGATGGGGGAATGGAGAAGGAAGGGTTCTGTCAACCTTTGCCAGAGCAGGGAAGTTATAAACAGGAACACAGGGAGATTCTGGCATGGGTTCACATCCGTGGGAACTCCACTTGCTCTGGAGAAGAGTGAGGCCTGGCAGGGGGCTGGGAGTGTTTTTGAGGCAACACCACCTCCCACAAAAGCCCCATTCTGTCCAAATGGGGAAGTCCATCTGGCCTGTGACTTGAAGATTAGCTTTTCTCTTCAACTTCAAAAATTGCTCTGCCAGCTGGGCATGGTGGTTCACGCCTGTAATCTCAACACTTTGGGAGGCCGAGGCGGGCAGATCGCTTGAGATCAGGAGTTTGAGACCAGCCTGGCCAACATGGTGAAACCCCATCTCTACTAAAAAATACAAAAATTAGCCAGGCGTGGTGGCATATGCCTGTAGTCCCAGCTACTCGAGAGCCTGAAACAGGAGAATCGCTTGAACCTGGGAGGCGGAGGCTGCAGTGAGCCAAGATCGCACCACTGCACTCCAGCCTGGGCGACAGAGCAAGACTCTGTCTCAAAAAACAAAACAAAACAAAAACAAAAATAGCTCTCCTATTTTGGCACTTTGAGCCCACAAACCATCTCCACCCAGGTCTGGTTGTTCCCTGGGGCTGCCAAAAACTGCCCCCAGAATCTGGGGATGGAGTAGAATGAAAACTTCATCCAGGAGTCCTGGTCCTGCCACTGATAAGATGACCTTCTCCTTGACTTGACCTTGGGTAAGTCTCAGTTTCCCCATATGTAAAATGAAGGCGTTAGACAAGGTATACTCTGAGGTCTCTTCTGGGTCCAGTGGGCCATTATCTACTTCCTGCACATTGAACGATCCCTCCACACTCACTCACCCGTAGGGCATTTGCCAACTCCCCCTGTCCAAGGTCCTTCTGCTTTCTCACTGGGCTGTCTCCTGCTACAACCTACGCCAACTCTCCTTGGTTTCTCTCCTCGGAGGACAGAGCCCTCCTCCCCTGACTATTATAGTAATTCCTCAAAGAGTTGAAGGCTGTTAGCTAAATCCCTTCCCCACACATACACACATATTCTATTTTTAAATAACATTTATTTCTGATTCTAAAACTAAGGATGTACCTGATCATTGCGGAAAAATTAGAAAGAGACAAGTACAAAGGAGAAAATAAAAATCACCCATAACCCTCCCTAACAGGTTACTGCTATTAATGGGTTTTTAAATGCATATATATGTGGGTTTTTTTTTTTTTTTTTTTTTTTTTTTTCTGTTAAAAACCTGGGATTTGACTGCAGATATGGCTTTGGATTTCCACAAGCCTGGGCTTGAAAGTGGGTGAGTTCTTCCCTTTCGAGGCTCCCTAGGGCCTGTTGTTCTCTTTTAAGCAGCTGCCCCAGTTGCCTTTCCCAAGAGGAGGACGATCGGTTTCGTGGATGTGTGTCCACCTTGATTCATGGGCCCCAGCGAGGCCCAGAGTTTAAATTTTGACTACCTCTGAGTGTGCCTGTATGTGAGTGACAGAGACAGAGACAGAGGCAGAGAGAAAGGGCATTGGTCACTGAGAAGGAGAACATTCCCAGGGCCCAGAAAGGCCTGATCACAGCCCCCAGTCTACCCCACCGCACTCCACCCCCATGGCCACAGTCCTCCTAGTCCTACTCCGGGCTTTGTCTGAATCAGTGACAGCTACCGCAGGAATCACCTTAGTTCCTTTCCATGGAGCAGCTGGAGCTCCTTGCTAAGCTAATCAATTCCCATCATTTGAGAAAGGAAAACAAATTTACAATTTGCTGCCCATCCTACCGGCTGTGGAGGGGCCTGCAGAGGGAGGTGCTGGCTGAGGCATTGGTGTTCCACCCCTACCAGCCCGGCCTCAGTTTGGTGCGAGGGACTCTCAGATGGCTTCTGCCCTACTTGGGCTGCAAACTGGGAAGTGGGATGGCGTAGCTGTCTGGGGTTTCTTGGAGACCCCAGGGGTGGCACAGCTGGAAGGACCTGGGCTTTTACCATCCCGCTTTGAGATCGGGGAGACAGGGCCCCAAGAGGGGTGGGACATACCCAGGGCCACCCAGAAAGCCGGTGGCTGGGCCAGGCCTGGTGACACATGAGTTGACCACCAGTCTTGTGTGATTCCCTTGTGGCACTTTTCATTTTGGGGAGGACTAAGAAGGCAGGTACAGGGTGGGGAGGGTGCGTGGTAGACCAAGAATTCATCAAATCCACTTCCGGCCTTGTCCATTTCACACTCTTCCAGATCCTTCCCAAACCGGAGGAAGCTATATCCCCTGCCTATGCTTATGTGGCTTGGGGTCTGACTGCCCTTTCTGTCCAGGGAAAAGTTCTTTTTTTAAAAAAAAATTTCCATAGGTTATTAGGGTACAGGTGGTACTTGGTTACGTAAGTTCTTTAGTGGTGATTTGTGAGATTTTGGTGCACCCATCACCGGAGCAGTATACACTGTACCCTATTTATAGTCTTTTATCCCTTGCCCCCCCAACCCTTCCCAAGTCCCCAAAATCCATTGTATCATTCTTATGCATTTGCTTCCTCATAGCTTAGCTCCCACGTATCATTGAGAACATACGATGCTTGGTTTTCTATTTCTGAGTTATTTCACTTAGAATAATAGTCTCCAATCTCATCCAGGTTGCTATGAATGCTGTTAATTCATTTGTCCAGGGGTAAGTTCTATTGAATACCTAACCCAAGTTCATCAGACACTCCTTTTCCTTCTTTCTCTCCACATCTGACTGCCCCCCTCCCCAAGGGTGTTTTAGGCCACGAGAAGCCAGCAGGGAATACGACAGCCAAGTAAGTCCCTGTTCCCTTAAAGCTCACATCTACCCACCTGTGGGGCTCTCACTGGGAGGTGGAGTGGTTGGGCCCAATTTTCTGGTCACTTAAATCCAGCAAATGCTGTCTGTAGGGCATGGAGCCACACATACAGAACAAGGCTTCACTGCAATCGTTCCAGTTGCTATTGCTATGTAACAAAACATCCCAGAGTGCAGAGATGTATAACAACTATCGTGCATTCTGCAGGTCAGGACAGGAGAGAATGGCTGAGCTCTACTCTGTGGTATCTGGGCCTCGGCTGGAAAGACTTGAAGGTTAGAGGTTACTCAATGACCGGGGGCTGGAAGTGTCTGCAGCATCGTCGCTCACATGCTCACATCACATGGTGGTTGACACTGGCTGTCAACTTGGTTGTCAGCAGGAAGTCCTACGAGTGATCTCTCTGCAGGGGCTCGTTTGGACGTTCTGTTAGCACCGTGGCTGATCCCAAGGATGAGTGTCTGAAGAGAGCTAGGAGGAAGCTGCATCTTCCTTTATTTCCTAATGCCTGCGTTCCTTCCCCTTGAATCTGGGTGGGTTGGTGACTTTAGCAGCCTTGCCTGCTTGATGGGTGGAGTGTCAAAGTCACATCATGAGATAAGCATGTGAGATGGCAGATATTGTTGCAGCCGTCTTTGGAAAACACAGCCCGCTACATGTATCTGTTAGGGGTTCCAGCCTTTGGAGGGAAGTAGCGTATGAAAGAATGGTAGCTGTCATTTCACAAGCACTTATACCTACCAGGCACCATATTCAGTCTGTTGTGTATGCCATCTTTCTGACAATTTCTGTGGTGAGTACTGTTATACCCGTTCTGCAGATGGGGAGACTGAAGCTCAGCAAGGTTACACTGCCTGCCCTAAATCTTACAATTGGGATTTGCACCCAAGTCTGTCTGCCTCCAAAGCTGTAGCTCTTAACATGCTGCTACACTGCCTCTCCCTCCCTTCCCCGCAGTAATTTTTACCAGGCAAAATCTAGTGAGGATGGCGAGAAGCTTAGACAGGAAGCTGGGGGAGGTTCAGATCTGGGAAGGCTTCTTGGAAGAGGTAACGCTTGAGCAAGGCCTTGCATGATGAATTCAATGTGGACCCCTAGGGGAAGGGGGTGGCATTCCTGGTGGAATAGCAATGGGATCAAGGGGCCTTCAGATCACCCAGGGAGTGTTGCTGTGACCCAGAACCCTGGCCTTTGACCCCCTGCAACACCAACACACGTACTGTAGTCCCCACAAGGCAGGCTGAGGCACAGGCAGGATGGATGGATTTAGTTCCCAGAAAACTGCAAACACGGCCCCTCCCCTCTCCACCTTATTCCCATCAGCTTTCTTCTTCTGAAGCTAAGAATCAGGCAGAGGCTCCCACACTCCTCACCTCCACATGCAGACTTGGTTTTTCCCTTTGGAGATGGGGTGAGTCTGAGCTGCCTCCAGTGCGAATACAAATTGGGTCTCAGAGCAGTTACCATCCCCTTGGCAAGCTGGCAGGCTCGTGTTAGGGCGTTGCAAATGGAAAGTTTAATTATCTCATTGATAGGAATCTTGCATATTGCAGGAGTAATTCCCGCCCCTTCCAGGCCTCTGTCTTGCGAGTCTTCTGCTGCCTGTCCCTCACATCCTCAGTCACTCTTCCTGTTTCTTCTTTTGTTTCCCTATTTGCATCTCAGTCTCTCCCCCATCTCTGACCATTCCACTCTCCCCTCTGTCTCTCTCCTCTTTTCCTCTGTCTCTGTCTCTGTTAACCCTCCTTCTGTCACCTCCTCTTGCTTACTTTCTCTGGACTGACGGCAGCCTCTCTTCCTGGACAGATCATCTAATTGAAATGGAGCACTCCAGAGAATGTTAATAGGAAAGGCAGCATTAATTAGCTAGCGCTAGCATAATTAGCTTCCTCCTCTCACTGCCTAGCATCTAACTGGATAATGAGTCTCTGTCTGTCCAGAGGGCAGGCAGGACAAGGGGGACAGGCCGTGTCGGGGATGCCGGAAAGCCTCCTCTCTTTGGGCCACCCCGCTGGAGTCCTCGGGTTGCCCAGCCCTGCCCTCTTCTGCCAGGCCCTCCTGCTGCTGCACTCAAGTCTCTGGGAGGCAGATGCCCGGCCCCTGCCCATGCCCAAAGGTTTGATGTTGCTGGAGTTGCATATTAAGCGGCCTGAGCCTGACAAACAGTGGCTGCAGCTGCAGCACCCCATAGAGGGGGTGGGAAGCTACTGAGGGTTCTCCAAGAGTGCTGTGACAGGCACCTAGCCCTGGCACAGTTCCTGGGTAATGGCTGAGCATGTTACAGTCCCCAGCGGGGAGCAAGGAAATCTGCTATGTGACAGATAACTAACGTACTACACAGACTGCAGAGTACTTCCACCTTTGACTCCACAGTCGTAGGAGGCAGCAATGGCCACTTCTATTTTATAGATGAGGACTCAAGTTCAGGGAGGCTCCCTGCCTTAGATACTCAGACTGCCAGGACCCAAATCAGGGTCTGCCTCATTCCAAAGATCATGCTCTTTCCCTTGCACCCTGATACCTCCTAGAGGTACTTTACAGCTGCTCATTAAATAAGAGTGGTTGCAGTGGAGTCACATCTTACATTGGGCCTGAGTTCTAAAGTCAAAGGATGCAGCAAACATTAGAAAATTGTGTGGTCAATTTTTTTTTTTTAATCCCTCCTCCCAGGAGAAACATCTTTTCTGTTTGCAGTTGTTCTGCGATTTTCCTTTTTTCTGTGGCCTTGAAAGCCAAGACCCAAAAGGGAGAGGTGACGGGCAAATAACAGGAATTTGCTTTGTGTTTTTCACAGGCGGTTAAATTCAGTTGTGTTGATGCATGCTTGATGCCATTCCATTGCAGTATTAGTATTTGGTTATGAGTGGACGGGGTTGGTACCTAGGGCTGGGCGAACTGCACCACAGGGCACCTTCCCCTCCCTGTCTCTCTAGCCTGCTGACCCTCTCCCTCTCCTGCAGGCTATGGACATGGAGGATGACCCCTTGCTGCAGGATGTGTGGCTAGAGGGGCAGGAGGAAGAAGAAGCAACGGCTGAAGCCTTTCCAGGGGCCCAGAAGCCAGGGCCCCAACTTGGGGCAGGAGGGCAGTGTTGCTGGCGGCACTGGCCCCTGCCTTCCCGGCCTCCAGCCTCAGGCTTCTGGAGTACCCTGGGCTGGGCCTTCACCAATCCCTGCTGTGCTGGGCTGGTGCTCTTCCTGGGCTGCAGCATTCCCATGGCCCTGTCAGCCTTCATGTTCCTTTACTACCCACCACTGGACATTGACATCTCCTACAACGCCTTTGAAATCCGCAACCATGAGGCCTCGCAGCGTTTTGATGCCCTCACCCTGGCGCTCAAGTCCCAGTTTGGATCCTGGGGGCGGAACCGGCGTGACTTAGCCGACTTCACCTCCGAGACGCTTCAGCGCCTTATCTCAGAGCAGCTGCAGCAGCTGCATCTCGGCAACCGCTCGCGGCAAGCCTCCCGAGCCCCGCGTGTCATCCCCGCGGCCTCACTCCGCGGCCCAGGCCTGTCCCGGGACACTTCAGCGGCCCAAAAGCCCACAGCCAATCGGAGCGGGCGACTTCGGCGTGAGATTCCGCCCCTGGAGGATCTGGCAGCCAACCAGAGTGAAGACCCGCGAAACCAGCGGCTGAGCAAGAATGGGTGGCACCCGCCCAGCATCCCGCCCCCCGCAGCAGCTGCGGCCAATCAGAGCCGTGCCCACCGAGGCGCCTCCCGCTGGGACTACTCGCATGCTTATGTGAGTGCTAACACCCAGACGCACGCACACTGGCGCATCGAGCTCATCTTCCTGGCACGCGGCGACGCGGAGCGCAACATTTTCACCAGTGAGCGGCTGGTCACGATCCATGAGATCGAGCGCAAGATCATGGACCACCCAGGCTTCCGGGAGTTCTGCTGGAAGCCCCACGAGGTGCTCAAGGACCTGCCGCTGGGTTCCTACTCCTACTGCTCGCCTCCCAGCTCGCTCATGACCTACTTTTTTCCCACCGAGAGGGGTGGCAAGATCTACTACGACGGCATGGGCCAGGACCTGGCGGACATCCGGGGTGAGCCGCCAGGATGCTGGGGTGGGGCGTAGGTCCTGGTTTTATACAGCTCTTTATGGAGATTTGGCCCAGGCCCAGGCCCAGTCAGTCTGGAGCTGAGTCCTGGGCACAGCTGGAGGGCAAGGTGAAAAGGACTGGGCTGAGGTGTGAGGTGAGCGTGAGAGGGAACCGAAGAGGGAAGCTTGGATGCAGACCCAGGTGAAGGATGGTGGGGGTTCTGTTGTGGTCAGAGGTAGAGAAAGCGTAGAGTGGGGCTCGGGTGTGAGGCTGGTTAGAGAAAGGCCAGGATGTGGCTATAGAGAACCAGGAATCTGGCCAGAGGAAGACAGGAGAAAGATTGGGGTTCAAGAAGACTGAGGTAGGGTTCGTTTTAGGTAAATTAGGAATGGGGCTTGAGGAAGGGTGGGGCAGGTTCAGAGAGAGGTTGTGGGACCTGGGGTGGAGTTTTGGTGGATGTGGACAGAGGGGAATCCTGGGAGGCAGGGCTGCAATGAGACTGGATGACCTTGAGGGAGGGTTGGTGGGAGTTGACCGGCTGAACTCTTGAGGCCCCCACCGCTGTCCTCGCAGGCTCCCTGGAGCTGGCCATGACTCACCCTGAGTTCTACTGGTATGTGGATGAGGGCCTCTCTGCAGACAATCTGAAGAGCTCTCTCCTGCGCAGTGAGATCCTGTTTGGAGCACCCCTGCCCAACTACTACTCAGTGGATGACCGCTGGGAGGAACAACGGGCTAAGTTTCAGAGCTTCGTGGTCACCTACGTGGCCATGCTGGCCAAGCAGTCTACCAGGTAGGAAGTCCAGCTGCTGCATCCTGTGTGTGCATACCCATGTGTGTCCCAGGAAAGGCATGCATTAGGACAGGACATTGATTTCCAATTGCCTCTTAATCTTAAACACCATACCTCTTTCCCTATTATCTTTTCCTTTGGACGTCTTTCTTTCCAAATCAAGGCAGAACCAAGTACATCCTTGCAGTCACTCTGACAAATAGAAGTCCCCTTTGCTTGATCAGTGCTATGGTTAGTGAACATGACAGCTTTGGGCCAGGTAGGAAATCTCAGACTCTGCCCTGGAGGTTTTGGGTATTGATTTTCTCCTGAGATGGTACTCGAGGTATTTCTGGAAAGAGTATTGGCCAGGGAATAAGGAGTTCCTCACTGTATTAGTCAGGGTTCTCAAGAGGGCTGGAACCAGTAGGATAGATAGACAGAGGGATATGTGAGAGGGGATTTATTAGGGGAATTGCCTCATGCAATTATGGAGGCTAAGTCCCATGACACACCATCTGCAAGCTGGAGACCTTTGGATGCTGGTACTCTGGCTCAGTCCAAATTTGAAGGCCTCAGAACTAGGGAAACTAATGGTGTAATTCTTGGTTCGAGACCAAAGGCCTGAGGACCCCAGGGACTGTTGGCGTAAGTCCTGGAGCCCGAAGGCCAGAGAGCCCGGAGTTTTGATGTCCAGGGGCAGGAGAAGAGTGTCCCAGCTCCAGTGGGGAAAGAGAGAGAGATAGGAAATCACCTTTCTGCCCTTTTTGTTCTGTCCTGGGCCCCAGCCAATTGGACGGTGCCCACCCTGGCCACTGACACACATGCCAGTCTCCTGTGTGTGGGAAAACCCACACAGACACACCCAGAGGCAATGCTTTATGAGTTCTCTCCATATTCCTTAATCCAATCACAATGACACCTAAAATTAACCACACTTCCTGCCTCTAATACCCAGGGAGATAATGGACAAGTCACTTCACTTCTCTGGGTGTCAGTGTTCCTATCGTTAAAATGGATAACATGATTCTGGCTGCCCTCTGGAGTCACTAAGAAGAGATGAGCTAACAGGTGTGACAGTGCTTTGGGGTGGAAGGTGCTTTGGAATGGTGTGCCCCAGAGTACACCAGAACAGAGCAGCAGTCCTTCTGGGCAATAACTGCAGTGCTTTCCCAGTCCCCACCCTGATAAACCAGTCCCAGGCACAGGAGGAATCCTTCTGCCCAAAATACCCTCATTCCTTCCACTGTTCATCCTTTATATTGAGCAACTGCTGGAATAATCAGAGCTAATGTTTATTGAGCACTTACTCTGTGCCACACACTGTTCAAAACCCTTTATACATACCAGCTCATTTAATTCTCACACCAACCCAATGAGGTGGGTGCTGTTATGATGATCTCCATTTTATAGTTAAGGAAACTGAGACATAGCAATTAGGTAAGTCATCCACAATTTTAAAGCTCATCAGTAGTGGAATGAGATTCAAATCCCGACCTCACCCTTTGTGTTTTTGTGCCAGTTACTACACTGGGAGCCTTCTCCCTGACTTACTTCTTTGTCAGGCAAGCTCCTATTAAGATCTATTAAGATCCAACTTGGACAACATTGGCCAAAGGCTGGACTAAATGCTGATTACCTGCTATGGTTTGGATATGCTTTGTCCCCCCTAAAACTCAGTGCAGCTGTGTTGAGAGGTGGGGCCTAGTAGAAGATGTTTGGGTCATGGGGGTGGATCCCTCATAAATAGATGAATGCCATCTTGTGGGAGTGAGCTAGTTCTCACTCAAGGGAATGGATTAGTTCCCAAGAGAGCGGATTGTTATAAAGTGAGGTTCCTCCTCTTGTTTGGTCCCTTTTGCCTGTTCCCCCTTTGACCTTCCTCCGTGTTACGATGCAGCACAAAAGCCTTCACCAGAAGCCAATGCCATGCCATTGAACTTCCCAGCCTGCAGAACAATGAACTAAATAAACCTCTTTTCTTTGTAAATTACCCAGTCTCAGGTATTCTCTTATAGCAACATAAATCAGACTGAGATGCTACCTGTTTCCATAGTCCCCTTTCTTCTCCCTAAGGGAGGCAGGAAAGAGCATACACAAACTTTGGAGTCAGATAATATCTTGGGTCCTGTCTCAGTTATTCAAATTATTGTGAGTTCTAGCAAGCTATTTCACCCCTCTGAGCTACAATTTTATCACAGTGTTTCTCACTCTGTCTTTCAATTGTAACTCACAGTGTATTCCTCCAATCAACAACATCAGCATCACCTGGGGCTTGTTAGAAATGCAGAATCTCAAGTTCTCTCCCAGGCCTGCAGTATTTTCAGGTGATTTGTTTGCATATTTAAGTTTGAGAGAGGTCTGGTTTAATTATCTGTCTCAATAGAACGTGAGTTTATTGAAGACTGGGATTGTTTCTGGTTCAGTTTCTATGGGCCGAGCCCCAGCACAAGGCCAGGTACCCCTTAGTAAGGATTTGTTAGGGGAGTGAATGAATAAATGAATGGAGATGCCTCAAGGAAAGGTACTTGGCTGTGTTGGAAAACTGAGAGGTGCTGACTATAGAAGGACTTTCATGGTTTTAGATACCAGTATTAACTCTGCCCAGATGTTTAGCTGCTGAGGCGAATCCCTTGCCCTTAGGGAAGAAGCCACTCTTTTCTGTTTTCTCCCATTAGAGCATCACAGCAGTGGTGACAATCCTGTAGACTTGACTTTAGTGCTTTTGGGTGAACAAAATTCTTAAAATTACTCTATTATTGGTTACCCAAGAGATGGTAACATGTACCTTGACTTATAACAGAATAATATAAATGATCACTTTTATTGCTTTTAATACTAGAATCTTAGAATGAGTTCACTGCATTTATTGAGCTTCAATTTTTTGCATTTATGTTGCATGCATTTTAATTCTTAATACTTAAGCCTCATAAGACTGTTCTTTTATATTTATTCACATATTTACCTTTTCTGTTGGTGTTCATTACTTTGTATAATTTCATGTTTCCCTCTGGGATCATTTTCCTTGTGTCTAAAGAACTCTAGCATTTCTTTCAGTACAGGTTTGCTGGTGATAGATTCTCTGTTTTGTTTGCCTA